>NC_051416.1:2486718-2487655 GCF_015228065.2 Penaeus monodon
GGGAAGGAATTCCGTATACTCATTTCACAAACACATCTGCCTGTGAACGTATGAGATTCCAGGTAAACTTTCCATATCTGTTTCTCCATGTCTGTTTGAAGCTCCGTACACTAACGCACAGTGCATAGTGTGCAAGTAGGTGATAGGGAGCTTAGGACTGGTTCTCGTATCAGGTCATCAAATTAGTGTGACCTCATTATCTAACCTGACCGAGATGAGGACAGTGACCTCAAGAATGGATGGAATATATGATGTGACTTGCCCAAGGTCGTAAATCAATCATAAAATTCTTATTGAAACTGCAGAGTTATGACATAGCAACGTCTTTGGGTTTCTATAGCATCAGTACCAAAATAAGTGATCCCTGTTTCTTTGCCAAAAAAAGAAAAACACGTAAATAGTAATATGATACTCCGTACTGACCGATCATGTGATATTCCAATTTGGCAAACACCTGAGGCTTGTCACAATTTGGAAAATTCAAATCCCTCTTATCTTAATTCACGCGCTCGATTTCCAAATGAGATGTATTTGGTAAACGTAATAAAACAACCTTTAGATTTACAAAGAGCTACTTCATAAGGATCTACTGTCTGTATCTATCAGTAGCTTCCGATGTTACAGTTGATATGTCAGTCTCCAATTAAACATGCCGATTTTTTTTCGAAAGTCTTGCATGAGAAGAAATTATATTTATTAGACTGGATGTGACGTGTCTATCCATAATTCCAAATTAACGAATGGTCAGAGAAAAATAAACTAAATCCTTATACAAGAATCTCGTACAAGAATCCTCAAATGCAATATGATGCAGTTAATTGAATAAAGTTCCGTGATAATAAGCAAAGTAAATTTAATCGCGAGATAACTCACGTCACATAAGATCCATATAGAGAAATAACACTTGACACAAAATATAGCTCTGACCTACAGAACC
>NC_051416.1:2487695-2487943 GCF_015228065.2 Penaeus monodon
TCACCAACATAAACTCTCTGAGCCAAAATAAAACATTATCGAAGCTATCTCTACCCCGAAGAACGACGATAAAAAGAATAGAAAGATTGATATAAAGATGGAAGATGAATGGATATATATTCTTCCCCGGGAGACTCCACGCTGAAGATGAGGTTACAAGGCCACACGAAATCACTCGGCCAGAAGAATGAGACAGGTAATCTGGCTGGATAATGGCTCCTGGCGAAGGCCCTGAGAACAAAGCTTTC
>NC_051416.1:2487994-2488385 GCF_015228065.2 Penaeus monodon
ATGGCGTCCTGGAACACACCCAAGGGCTTCGTCGGGATCCCCAGGTCGTGGAGAAGGAATGACCATTAACGGAGCTGTGACGTGTTGCCAGAACTCTCTCGCCAGGTCAGAGGTCAAGATAAACACCGACCACAGCATCTAACCCACTCCCCCCACCTCCCTCTTCATCCCCCCCACCCTAAAAAAAGAGGTAAAATCAAGAAGGGATTAATTGGCTTCATATTAACTCTATTAGGGTTTAATATCCGTCGTGCGGGCGTGGAATTCTTGCCGTAGAGATAACATAGTTTTAGGGGACTCGGGGCTGCCGTGGTGGAACTTTCTCTGTCCAGGACCGTGTCTTTGGCCGCTTTGTCTCCGGAGAACCGCCTGACTTCGATGTCGCTGGTCG
>NC_051416.1:2489284-2489960 GCF_015228065.2 Penaeus monodon
CACTTGCTTATCAGATCCCAGCGCGGGCACGTGGCTCGTCCCGGGCGCAGCAGCTGGTCACGGTGACTGCGCTCGCCTCTCTCACAAGCTCATAGATAACGCGGTGTATCTGAGCTCTAAAAACGGATTCTTTCCCTTTAATGAAATGCAAGACAACATCTTAAGAGGACCTCATTAAAGGACTTTTTTGTTTATACGAAAAGAAAAGGATTCTTGACATTCCTAATTTCGTAACTGTATATTTACGTGTTGTGAAGAAAAATTAGGGGGGGAAATGCAGGTTTCGAAAGTAGTCGTTTTCTATTCATTAATGGTGACGTAGAAAATAATATTAACGTATTACGGGTGCTTTGTAAAATAAATAGAAGTAAAACTACAGTTATAATTAACTAGCCTCACTGTATTTCAATGTGACTACAAGATTAGCTACTTGATCATAATTTGTTGCAGTGGAATATAAAGCTAGTTTATTATTGTTGTTGTTCCGGTCGTTGGGTAGCAGTTATGAAAGTGCATATTTCAAACAAAAAGTGACCCTAAAAAAGGTTATTTCAGAAATGTGGTACACGGAATGGGAGGAAGAATGTAAAGATAAAAAATATTATGGGTTCGCATTATCATTATCTTAATGGTAATGGTGATAATTTCAATAACAAAATGGTGATTATAATAACAA
>NC_051416.1:2490076-2490582 GCF_015228065.2 Penaeus monodon
ACAAATAGTGAACGATGATAGTTACTAATATCAGTAATAAAAATTACTTTGGCAGTAACGATAATGCAAATACGCCTGTTGATAAGTGGTAACAATGATGGTAACAACAATATATAAAAAAAAACACCTGATATACAACTCAGTAAATCAAAAAGCCTCATTGGACACAAACCGCTCTTTTCCATTAGCTTTTAAAAATTCAAATTATAACCGACTCCTTAACGGTTTCCTGAAATTTGAAATTCCCTCGTTGCCTCAGCCGACGTTCCGAAATCTTACGTGAAATCACCGCCGCTACCTCTTTCAAACTTTTAATTCCTCTTAATGATCTCACATTTCAAGGCGAAAACAGTAAGGAGTAGAGGCTGATGTCCAGTTTTAAAAGAGGAATGATAAAGATCGTGAATTATGCCTGCTTGGCGGACATGTTGCCGATTTTACACGATTTTGTACATTTGAGGGAACGAACACGTTTGCGGGATTTTAAGAGAAGGAGGTGGTTGTCA
>NC_051416.1:2490641-2490765 GCF_015228065.2 Penaeus monodon
AATGGTGAAAATAGAAAAATTAGATTTAAAAAATCCACTGTTCTTTACTGACTTTTTTTTTTTTTTACTCTAGAGTTATAAATGATAAACTAGTCTCAAGGGGGAAGTGAACGGAGGTGAACGC
>NC_051416.1:2490829-2491008 GCF_015228065.2 Penaeus monodon
TCACTCTTCCTCTCCCCTTGTACATGACCGGAGTCGTGTTGTCAGGGGCGTTCGTATTAATATTCTAAACGTTCTTGTTCGTTCAGCTTTGTCCATGACTCAGAAATGTTTTGCATGACGACGCTGAGTAAGTTTAGAGTTTTCGTTTTCGTTCAGCTTTTGTAGTTTCAAAGTTTTGT
>NC_051416.1:2491052-2491377 GCF_015228065.2 Penaeus monodon
GCCGTTATATTCCTAATTTAAGTTTTGCCTCCTTTTCAGTAACAATATAGATATGAAATAATACAGAATAACAAGAAGTACCATAGCTGAAGTGACTGGCCCGGAAAATATATTCCTGTTTTTATTTTTTTCTAATTTCTTTTGCTTTTGGGTTTAAAAAATAACAATACTAAGAGATTCAGGAGCTTTCCCTTTCCAGAAGAATCAACATGAAGCCAAGAGGAAACCGATGCTCACCGGACGGGTTATTTTTTTCCTTTATTTTGGTCTGTTCTTTGTTTTGAGACGTCGTATTTGGCAGGTAATATGAATACGTAAAAACATT
>NC_051416.1:2491465-2491847 GCF_015228065.2 Penaeus monodon
TCTATCCATCATCTCATCTACAGAACTAACAAAATTACAGCACTGAATTTTCAGCTTGGCATAGTGTTTTGGTCCAAAGTTTTATATCATAGAGAGGTTAACTTTTGCTCCACTCACTCTCTGCCACACCTGATGCCATCTTTACTGTGTTATTCTTCGTATCAAGTTTCATCCTTAAGCCAAAGTAAATTAAGCTCTATCTTTAAACAGTATTTTCTGTTCAACGTTTTACTTAATATAAAGGGGAGGTTTTGCTCCGCCAAATCTTTTCCACACCACCTGCTCTGATGTCACTCTACCTATGATATTCCTTGTGACAAATTATCCTTATGGGCCACTTTAGTTTCTAGGGATTACAGGGGATTGACTGCATAAGGAACTA
>NC_051416.1:2492329-2492732 GCF_015228065.2 Penaeus monodon
CATATTCTTTAGCAAATTCATCATACATTAAGAAATGACAGATTTATGCACGTTGTCACTCGCATAGAGCACCGACCGCGAGAAAGGTGTTTGCTGTTTATCATAAAATGTGTTTTGTCGGAAGAGAACAAAAGCGATGGAGAAGAGGAGACAAATAAGGAAAAATGTATATATAATAGATTAGGAAGAGACGAAAAAGGAGAAAATGTATAATAAATGAGGCAGAGATATTTTGCTAAAGAGGAACTTACTCGACAAAACTGTGAAAAAAAACTGTGATGAGAATGTCTTACTGAACACTCGCAGCAAATCGCAGATAATGTAAATGAAGGTATAACGACGATTTTTCACTCACCGTCTAGTTCCACACAGTCAAAGGAACACTCCAAAAATTCTTCTCGTA
>NC_051416.1:2492764-2494021 GCF_015228065.2 Penaeus monodon
AAACACCACTTGATAAGAAAGCTGCAAAAATCCCACTCCCCAAGACTTTCCTTTGTGCAACGGACATGGCTCCGAGCTCAGCGACTCTACGTGAAGCATCTGGGGTCGAGACGTCGGGTTGTACTTCACTTCCATCTGCATACAATGAAGCATTACTGTCTTGTTCTTTCAGGAAGCTGTCTTTCTTCGCCTTTTCTTCCTTTTTTTTCTTTGGTAGATCTGGATCAAGTAATATAAAAAAGGGAGAATCGAACAAGGAATGATTGACAATAAACGTAGCGAATTCCATCGTTTTATCATTAATACACTCCCTTTGAGAATACTATACGTTTGTTTACATAGATTCATCCTTCGTTACGCGTTACAAAAGCTGGATTTTCCCCCGAATATCCATGATAATTCTCCTTCTTGAACCTTCCTCGAGCTCTTGGAACTCTTACCAAGATGATGAGGCAGAAACGAGCAACCCGTTTGATAATCTATAAAGAAAATGGCGCACTGGATCTGCTTTAACAGTGAAAGTGAAGTCTGTGAGTTAGAAAATCTAGTTATAAGATACTCTCTGTTCATCTGCGGGTCATCTTAAGATAATATTGGAGGCTGGCGAGTTATTCCTTGCGCTTTCAGGATATAAAGTGACTCAGACACAGAAAGACTTTTAGTTTCATTTTCGTCCTGTATTTTCACATATTTGGATACATTTTAGAAGTGGGTGTATATTGTGATCTTTCTATTATTTCCTTTAATATTCCAATAGGGAATACTAATAAGAACTAATAGTTCCATATTCGTCTTATGTTTTCACATATTTGGACACATTTTAGAAATGGGTGTTTATTGTGATAATTCTGCTGTTTCCTTTAGTCTTCCGATACGGAATCCTAATAAGAAAAGGTGTGCCAATGCTATTTGCATAAACACACGTGCTGTACATACCCGATGTCCTCTAAAGTCTTGTTCTGTTGATATCACACTGAATTTATAATCTAAAGCAAAATATCAACTGTCCCAATCACAACAGACGTATTTCACGATACCCAAATACAACATTAATATTCTAATCTTAGGACGCTGCATATTATTTCTTTCCATTCTTTCATCCTACGTCTTTTTAATCTTAGAGTAAACCTCTCTAATAGATACATATATTAGTTCAATTACGGAATTAGTTTCGAGAGCCGATGATGCTTATGAGCAAAGAGGCATTGTCTTAGCAAGCTGATCACTCAAGCATGGCTAACCTGCTGATCCTGCTAA
>NC_051416.1:2494189-2494811 GCF_015228065.2 Penaeus monodon
TTCCCAACCTCCTTCCCTCATATCATCCCCCCCCATTGAATTCTTCCCCATTCTCTTCCCTCTTCCACCTCATTCTCTTATTTACCCTTTCCCCTTCCCCCTCTCCCTCACCCCTCTCCCAGTCTCACTCCCCCTCTCCTCTCCCTTTCATTCTCTCCTCTCCCCTCTCACTCTCCACTCTCCTCTCTCCCCTCTCCAGGACCCCCACCCCCCTTCATTCTCTCGCTATCCTGTGCTTCCTCGACACAGATATTTAATCGTAAAAATTTCTTTGTTGTGATTCATCATGGATATTTACTGCAATGTTGTAGAGAAGGGGAAAAGGCAGTTCGCATAATTTTAAAAATTACTTTAAATTCTGGAAGATCGTTGAATCTCTTTCAAAAAACATATACTGAAAAGCACTTTTTTAATATAAGCAGATAATTTTGAGTATAAGCAGGTAAGCAGATATCGATATTTTTTATTACAAAATAAGGCACATAAGTTATTTAATCGCAATTTTTGGAATAAAACTCCAAGGAAATAATTCATTTTCAATCGTATATCATTCAGTGGTAAAAAGTAATAATTTTTTGCATTGATTTAATTAACTTACTGATAATCTCATCCTCTATTTGAT
>NC_051416.1:2495000-2495127 GCF_015228065.2 Penaeus monodon
GTTTATGTTTATGTTTATTATGTTTATCCTACATTTTTTCGAGCAAATTTGTGCCGCTTAACTTTTTTGCATTGTCATAACATCCATAATATTATTCATACATTACTCATCACTTGTTAAAAATTCA
>NC_051416.1:2495217-2496112 GCF_015228065.2 Penaeus monodon
GCTTTTGTTCGCATATTTATATA
The DNA here is from genome assembly GCF_015228065.2 of Penaeus monodon. NCBI lineage: Eukaryota > Metazoa > Arthropoda > Malacostraca > Decapoda > Penaeidae > Penaeus > Penaeus monodon. Next base: position 2,495,241 of record NC_051416.1, read on the forward strand.
TGGCTGACTACTTAATGAAAGAAAACGGTTTACAAAATAAATAAAAAGAAGGAAAACGGTTTCCCAAAAAAGAAAGAAAACGGTTTCCCAAAAAAGAAAGAAAACGGTTTTCATAAAAATAAAAAAGAAAGAAAACGGTTATGAGAGAAAAATTACTGCAGTGACTTATGGGGAAAATTTTCAGATAACTTTATTAAGTGGCGTATAAAATGCGATGGAATAAATAGAACTTAATGGGACAATTTCCTTTTTTTTCAGTAAAGTAGGGCTTGTAATAAATTCGTTAATCTTTTAGTACAAATATGTTCTGTTTTTTCGAGTTTACCTCCATGAAATTTTCCTCTTTGTTTCATGCATCCGATTCGTAAAATAGTAGCTATAAAATAGATTCAGTGACCCTAATGGGAGGCTAATTCATTCATCATTTAGTTTGTTTGTTAACTTCTCTCTCTCTCTTTTATATCTAATCGTTTAATCTTTACTTTGTCGGTTCGGTTATATAGTACAACACGTATTTTACATATGCATTCTTTATAATTTTACATAGGCTACTAAGAACACCGAGGCGCAAATAAAAACTATTTTTACATAATAGGTATCATAAGACTACTCTGCATTTCATTTGTATTCGCTTTGGATAACAGCAGCAGACCGTTAATCTTCGCAACGATGTTTAATTGCTGTCAAAGATTTACGAAGTTGAAACCCGCTTGGACCGTGAAGTATTATCCTAATAGGTTACGCTTGTGGCCTATGACTAGCAGCCAGCGGAGTGCAATCAAAGAGAAAATGAGATGCCCTGAGATATTCCAGTACCCTTTGCACTCCCTGTAGCAGAGAAGAGAGAATTTCAGTCTCCCTTCACAATTCAC
>NC_051416.1:2496305-2496424 GCF_015228065.2 Penaeus monodon
AGGATTTTAAGTGGTGGGAAAGTACGTGTCTACATGATTTTAATCTCGATATCAAAGTTTGTTTTTACGCAACTTATTATTTATCACTTTTTGTCAAAATACAGTGTATGCATGAAGAC
>NC_051416.1:2496516-2496629 GCF_015228065.2 Penaeus monodon
TGTTTTCCTTAAAGGGTGTCGGTATTCGGTTACGCAAGCTGATATTCTTAAAGTCGCAAAAACGGAGAATCCTTCCAATGAATTGCAAGGAGAAACAGGTCTCCTTTCAGACT
>NC_051416.1:2496667-2497026 GCF_015228065.2 Penaeus monodon
TTTCCGGCAGGTGACAAACGAGCTTCGACAGCCTCACCATATGGTCTGTCATTGTGGTAATTGATTGCTGCCTTATTCGATACGAGAGTCAGGCGCCTGCGTTGGTTCGATAAAAACATCAAACAGACCAGCCATGAGGAAGAAGGTGAGGGAAACAGGTTTTAGAAAGGGATAATGCTTTTGATAATCAAATGCCCACTGTGCAGAAAATAAAAGATAAATAGTTTTAATACTATATTCAAGGAGCACAGTGTTTAATCAGAAACGCGCTGTGTCGCAATCTCGTGCTTATATAAGGAGGAAAAAAGGTTAGGTATGTATGACGGCTCGGTCGCTGCAAACGGCCATTATGGTAGAGC
>NC_051416.1:2497055-2497299 GCF_015228065.2 Penaeus monodon
CATATATCATCACAAGGAAAATAACTATCTATATATATCTCAGTCCCTTGTTCACTGCGACATATGGAAAAAATATATGAATGATAATGAAAGATTTCGCAATATCATTACTTCATCTTCGTCATGAATGCGTGATTTTGATGAATATTTGATATCGAAAAACTGATTGCGTTGTGTAATAGCTAATTCTTATTCACAATCATCTTTTCTGAAGCAGGATCGTGCTTCTTATTAGAAAAAAGGG
>NC_051416.1:2497878-2498501 GCF_015228065.2 Penaeus monodon
CTGGAGTAGCATATAGCAGTAGGGAGCACGGGGCCGGGGCGACTGAAGGAGAATAGGAAGGGACTGTATATAATATACTGGTGGTGATAAATACTGTATGAATATGTATGTGTAGGCTATTCTGTGAATGTATGCCCGTATCACTGTGAATGTGTATGTTTATTTATTTATTTATTTATGCCTATGCATTTTATGTGAATAGGATACAAAAACCTATGAAGAGGATAAAGAAAAAACAAGGCAATACGTAAGCCCTGTATAAATACAAACACACGCGCTGATATAACTATCCACTGTATGTATCATTAGACAAACAAGAAAAAAAATATAGGATAAGAAAAAAAAAGAACTTACAACCCAGACGTAACAGCGGCGAAATGACAAACAACGTCGCAGCGAAACGAACCGATCAGCGAGCGCCCTTCTGCTACCCCCTCCTTCGGCGTTCATCAGCTCGCTATTTAGGATGCAAGGGAGCCAGAGCCGAATGCAACGCAAGCACCGCAGAGGCCAGGGCGGTTGTATTGGTTATTCTCGCTTGCCGTTGATCCCCCCGAGATAATGAGCCGAGGTAGTGAGCCCGGTCATGTTGCCTGTTAGCGTGGCCGTGGATGTCAGCGATC
>NC_051416.1:2498945-2500048 GCF_015228065.2 Penaeus monodon
TCAAACACTAAAACGGGTGCGGTCCCTAATGGCGCGCAAAGGACGGACGGTCATTTACATACAACACGCCGTTTTATTAATCATGCTTTTACATCGCAACGTGTACTCTCCCACTCTCCTTTCCCTCAGGTTACCCGGCTAAGCAACATCAAGGAGTACCTACGTCTTCCTCAACATACCTCCACGTCGAAGCAGGTTTCAGGTCTTCGGGTTTCCTTTCCCGAAGCCAAATGCCACGACATTCCCTGAACTCGTGTGCAATTATCAAGAGCTATTGTGTTTACACTTGCAATGCTTTTGTTGTGAGTCGCTCATTCTTGCAAGCTCGCGCGCACCGGACACAAAATGGCGGAGGGAGGGAGGCGGAAAAAAAAGAGAAAACGAAAATGCAGGAAAGAAAACGAAAATGCGGTTAAAAGAAAACGCGACTAATTATCCAGATGGCTTTAAGAGATAGACAGGTTTACGTTGACGGTAGAGGTGAGGTTGGAAGATAAGATTAGGAGGGGGGGAGAGGTAAGGCTGAGGGATCTCGGCATCGTGAAATCCTTTCCTTAGACCTCCTATCACAACCACAGATCTGGCAGGATATCCAGCGTCTCAAGAACGATCTCGTCTACCCGGAGGTCCAGGGAGGACAGAGGGAAGTAAAGTAGAAAACGGTAAACATCCTGTGCAAAGAAATTGTAAAAGACGCGCATATGTGAGGAGTGGAGTGATTTCTATCCTCAAAAAAATCAGTGACAGTGTTATAAAATCCTGTCGTATTTTATTACGATGGCGAGAAATCGCTGCTTACCAAGTCCTGTCTCTCCTTCCCAGAAAACGTCGTTAGAAAAAGTCATGTAACATTTCTCGCAGGCTTGCCGTATTTGGTATCCGTACGAGAAGGAATTATTTACAGGTACTCTACGATAGGCGCACTAGACAGTAAAAACAAAAGACTTTGTAAAGAGATTAGAAATTCGGACCCAGAGTACAGAAATCCTCCCCTCCCCCTTCACCCCTCCTAACCTAGAACACACACACACTAACCCTCACCCCTTCCTTCCTCCCAGTGTGTGTCGAATACGAAAAAAAGAAAAAAGAAATCAACGAAGATC
>NC_051416.1:2500072-2500226 GCF_015228065.2 Penaeus monodon
GAACACAGAAACTGACATCGACCAACTGACTTTCGATGTCTCAGTGATGTGTGCGAAGAACTGACGTCTGCATTCTTATCATATACAGAATACTTCTAGTACATGCCTTATTTTTTAAATATTACGTGCAATACCTCTTATGGAAATTGGTGCC
>NC_051416.1:2501081-2501180 GCF_015228065.2 Penaeus monodon
GTTTACATTTTTTTTATCTCAAACATTATATAAATGATAAGACAAAACATATTTTTTACCATTTTTAAATATTTGCTTTAAAATTTAGCTTATTTCACT
>NC_051416.1:2501209-2501433 GCF_015228065.2 Penaeus monodon
GATCATTATGATATAAAAAAAATCGTCTGTTTGGCTCAAGATAATGATATTCCACTTATCCGATGAGATTAGCATTTTATTCACTTGATCGAGCGAATAAAAAAATCTATTGTCGATACGTCGGTGAGATTTCATGCATAAATCTCTCATGTTTTGGTCAAAGATGCATATTGTTGGAAACCTTCCGATGCTCTTTTGTTTTTTTTCATGGGTTTTTGGATTGT
>NC_051416.1:2502968-2503421 GCF_015228065.2 Penaeus monodon
AAGAATCAGATAAATCTCTAAACAAATAAAACAGCCGAAATAATAATGAAATCAAACGCGCCGGCGACCAGGATCCTCTTCCCCACAAATGAAAGTCTTTTATCCTGTTTCCCCCACACTAATTACCCGAGGCCTCTCCCCTAAGCACTTTCTCCCTCTCGATACCCAATCTTCGCACCTGTCTGGACAGCTTATCACCATCATATATACCTTTTCTTCGCTGTCGTTATGGCTGCCCCAGATACCTCGAGTCTCCTACCTCCTTATCGGCTGTCCTAATCGCCTCGTTTCGTGTCCTGGGTTGAGTTACAGCTCGTTATGATGATTTCGGCTGCTTGTTTGGGAGGGGCGGAGGGTACTGTGTTGAGGCGTGGGGTGGCTGTCCGTCATGTGGAGCTTTCGGTGAAATGGTACAATTCAGGCTCAATTTCTGGTTATTTCTCTGTGTTCTCT
>NC_051416.1:2503805-2504088 GCF_015228065.2 Penaeus monodon
GGGGGGGGGTTGTTTACCTAAGTCGGTGAGTGAGTTTTGATTATTTCCGTTTTTTTTTTCAATTTTCGTGTATGTTTCATTTTCATCTCTTTTCTTCTTCTTCTTTATGCCTTTTCTTTCTTTATTCATTATCATGTCATCTCTCTCTTCTTTCATTCTGATCCCCTGTTTTCTTAGGTTATTCTTCCTTTATATCAAACCTATTAATACCTATTAATACCGTGTTTTATGTTCACTTTTCCTTGTCCTATTTATCTTTTATTTACTGATTTATCGATTAACA
>NC_051416.1:2504162-2504273 GCF_015228065.2 Penaeus monodon
AAGTTCTTTCCTACGCATTAAACATCCTATTATTTCTCTATACTCACTTACCCTTTCCTTTCTGATTATCTTACCATTCATCTCTTCTGTTTTTATATCGAATTTCTTATT
>NC_051416.1:2504400-2504645 GCF_015228065.2 Penaeus monodon
CCAATTCCCCCAACCCATTACCTTCCACGCTGTTCCTCTGCCACCCATTAACTACCCATTTACCACTCATCAAACATACCATTAGAACCGAAAGTCACATTCAATCTGTTGTCTTTTTCTTACGATAACATTCCTCACGATGAAAGGCTTTGGGAGGGTCAGCTGACGGTGCCTCTTAACTCAAGTATTTGTCAGCATCCGGTTTGTCTTCTATCTGGCTGTCCAAATTGTTCGTGGTGAGCACA
>NC_051416.1:2505247-2505370 GCF_015228065.2 Penaeus monodon
TCCTTTATCCTTTGTCTACGAATCTTGGTTTACGTCAAGATCCGTTCGCTTTCGCAGACTGACAGCTATATAATTCAAAGTTAATGTGGGTTAAATTTCCTCGTCTAGTGTACATGTACACAT
>NC_051416.1:2505699-2505845 GCF_015228065.2 Penaeus monodon
ATTGTACCTAGACTTTTTTCTTGTTATATCCAGAGAAAATTTATGATAGAACAAAGAACACTTTTTTTTCTTTTTTTATAATCCATAATCATTATATTACGCGTAAAATGAAGCAATCCTTAGCATTAGATAAAAAACAATAATGG
>NC_051416.1:2506157-2506343 GCF_015228065.2 Penaeus monodon
GGCTTTGCAAACTCGAAATTTCTTCAATCCTCGCGGATAATCTTAAAGCGAGCGACCTCAAGTCTCTCTCAAGCTGCAACGGATAAATGCCGAAGCGATAGACACTCTCAGGTCAAGTGCAATCGATCTGTGCAATTGGTCTGTGCAATTGATCTGTGCAATTGATCTATGCAGAGAATTTTGTAT
>NC_051416.1:2506649-2507384 GCF_015228065.2 Penaeus monodon
TAGAAGAAGAAAAAAAACAGAAAGAAGGAAACGAAAAAATTTATATAATAACAAAGTAAAATGAAAGCAAAATAAAGAGAAAAAAATAGAAATAAAAAAAAATATAAAAGAACAAAGAAAACCGAGAAGCAGACAGAAAGACAAAAAACAGCAATATCTCCAGAAAACCTGTGTATAAAGATAACCCACTGAACTCATACCCTCACGTGCTCAACCAGGCTTCCATCTCGCTTCCATCTCGCTTCCACCTCACCCTCCATCCTCCTTGCCCACGCAAAGGACGTTTTAAAAAGCGAAAGCACACATTGTATGATAAGCGATCTCGTAACCCCACTGAAAACGAATACAGGTCAAGCAGGCTTAGTTCACACACAAAATTTCCCCGTATTTCCTCTGTTCCAGGTCGGGAATTCTGCCCCTAACGCCGTCCGGCTTGTGTTGGAAGTCGTGTTCAATAATGTTCAGTGCGTAACCAGCGTCCGAGGAGTTATGCTAGGCCTGAAGTTTACAAGTTTTATGTTGATCCAGTTGGGCGATAGGCCGTGTCGGATTGTGGATTGTAAGTATCAGCTGTTTTGTCTGTTTAGATGGTGCCAGTTTTGAATTCTAGTTTGACTTTTCGGCACATGGCAAGCCCAATGACTGAATCAAGAGAACTGTTGCCGAGATGTACAGTGCTTGCCATAATCCTGCTTAAATTAAACAGGAGTTTCATGTACTGGCGAGTTTTCGTTT
>NC_051416.1:2507730-2507960 GCF_015228065.2 Penaeus monodon
TTAAATCTCGATACTTATGACCTGTGATCACGACATTATCCCGCAATACCACCCTCTAACTTTCCTATATATAACATGATAACCCTCTCTATCAAAAAGACCCTCGCAGCTTTCTAATTTATACTATTCTGTTCCCTACCTTCATGATCACAGGAATGTTCGTCCGAGTTTTTTGTCCTAAGGTGTTTTTTTCTCTCGTTTCTCGGAACCTTCGAGAATATCGTGTTTTT
>NC_051416.1:2508715-2509694 GCF_015228065.2 Penaeus monodon
TTGCATGTCTAATTCTGCGAACTGTAATTGACATGTGCATAAATGTAAAAGCATATATTCACTTAATTAACAGTTTATCATTACGCCTTATCACCGTTAATAAATGTCGAAATAAATGTCTTACAATAAAAAATATTGTGTGAAATAATTATATATCAATTTTACCCCCTGCTTGTAAGTTCAAACCAGGGTTAATCTTGGAGCAAATTTTAACACCACGAAGTTTAACCAACCCAAAAAAAAGACATATTAAGACCATCACGTATTATATTACACCATAATTAAACACACTATATTTCCACACGCTTCGCGAATTAGGAGGAAAAAAATGTATATATATACTTCGCTTTCATCGTGCATTCTTGTGTTAGCGGAAATTAAAAAGTTTTTTTTTTCCTCGTAGCAAAAATCATACCTTCAGAAACTATGGAACAGATACACTGAACGTGGACACTAGTTTTGGTGCAGATTGTGATCGTCTATATACACCCACGAAAATTCTAGTCACACACAAAAGACCGCAATTCGGCACACAGTACTAAAACAGGTACCAGAATCCTAACCTAAGAAATACTAAAAAACAGTCAACATCAAGTAAAATGTTCTTAACTGTTCACCACAAAACCAGGTGTGATAAGAACAGCTAAACACGATGCCGCATTAGCCTACCATTATTGAATGAACAGGCTATATCCTATGCAAAATAATCACAGAGAATGTTGATCACGCATATGAGACGAAAAGTGATATCATGCTTTTGCTGACATGCTGTAAGTTCAAAGATCAATTACACAAAATATGATAAAATGGCAAGTGAGGATAATAACTGCAGATACCTAGTGAATATTCTCAGTACTTAAAAGTCCGCTGGATTCTTCGTTCATGAACATACTGTACATATATGAATATAAACACACGAGAGAAATAAACTACAAGGTGCGTTCTAGAAAATGAAGAGGGACTAGGGGCTTTGGAATAC
>NC_051416.1:2509777-2509940 GCF_015228065.2 Penaeus monodon
TTAGTGTATGCTAAAAATATACTCGTATCTATTCAAGCTTTACAAGAGTCCTTTCTGAATCACAAAACCAAACTGATCCTAGTAATCCCAATTTCCCATGCAGATTCTTAGCAATTCTTTGGGAACAACAGACAAATCTAGCAGATCTCCCGCACACACACAC
>NC_051416.1:2510357-2510574 GCF_015228065.2 Penaeus monodon
GATTTATCTATTGCTGTAGAATGTCGGGTATTCAGCTGTCTGCTTGGCACACATTCTTTTTTTTCTGCAACTTTTACACTGATTCACTACCATGAGTCATATATATAGATATTTTTCTATAATGATTAAACAGTTCGATGGAGGACTGGTATATTCCAATAATCATTTGTTAGATGGTTACCATACTAGCTATATTTCAGGTCAACAGGCTGAGTCC
>NC_051416.1:2510631-2510874 GCF_015228065.2 Penaeus monodon
CAGGGAAATAAGACGAAATGTGCATCCACTTATTTCTGGTATGATGAAAAAGGACTTTTGAGGAGAGAGAGAGAAAATAAAAGTGTAAATACATATATATATGGTATACAATATTGTCTACCTACGTGTGAGCGAACATACGTAAATATGCAAAACCAAATGTAAACCAAACATGTAAACCAAAACAGTTTAAAAAAAACAGAAAAAACACCTTTCAACAATATAGTGCCTTCAACCCCAAAG
>NC_051416.1:2510939-2511304 GCF_015228065.2 Penaeus monodon
CAGTCTATGCGTTACAACCAGAACAAAGACAGAACACATCAACCGCTATTATTTACGAATCGCGAACTTTAAAGGAAGATGAAGATCGTGTTAATCAAAAGCTTACGAGAAGAAGCAGCAGATGTGACGATAAATTTGCATGGGCCAATACGTCACTGATCCTTTAAGTCTTGAAAGGTAATAATTGATAATAAGTCATGATAGATGGAATGCTTGTGTTGGTGTGGACTTCGAGAAACGAAAAAGAAAACTTTGAATTTTGGTTCGCACTTAATGGATGAATAATAGGTTGGTTTAGCTGATTCGTTAATAGGGAAAAAACAAAATCATTTCAAATCTAGGAGATAAAAACGCACAAACGAAAG
>NC_051416.1:2511467-2511972 GCF_015228065.2 Penaeus monodon
TATTCTCAACGCCACATACAGGCATCAGTTCGATATGCATAATATTGGAACTACTCTTTCAAAAGACTTTCACCCGCCATTGATCAGCATAAATAAAAACAATACCTTTAAATCTTTTTGAATATCATTTTTTTTTTAAATATGTGATTAACCAAACATCCCAATTTTTTGTGTAATTTCACTTTATCTTTGCATTTATATGTACATTTCAAAAATATCTCCGTGGTTTGCAAAATGGCCGACAGTTGGCGCTGTGGCTGCTTGGTTTAATAAATCAGCATTATTTGAAGAAAAAAAAAATCGAAAAATAGAAATTCAGGATTTGTATGTGGTAGTTGATGCAAAAGTGATATATTACGATGTCGTAACTGCAATTTATACTTTCTTGTTTTGTTACGACAACTTCCCCGAAACGATGTACGTGATATTAATCTAACAATAGGATTTCATAGGAATGCCATTTACTGTGGATATAAGGAGAGATATTGGATTATATTTAATTCAG
>NC_051416.1:2513620-2514109 GCF_015228065.2 Penaeus monodon
GAAAAACAAGCATGATAGGCATATAAACAAAGGCGTGAAAAAAACAGTAATTGTGCCAAAGACTCGGCCTCCTTATCTCCTTTCATAAGTCCCTTAATGTGAAAGTACAAGAATCTCCTCTACATTTCACACGCGAAAAAAAAGGGGAAAAAATGTGTAATGAACAATCCGCCACACGAACCTAATTCTCAAGATCAATTATCTCCACTGACTGTCCCAAAATCTCTTTCTGAAATACCGCGGGCTTCTTGAACTTCCCAACTAAGGTTAGGTCAGCCTGGAAACCATACCAAGGAATAGCTAATGAGACTTCAGAAATTCGTAATCTCTGGCCTTTCCCTAATGCTGTTCTCCACCGGCCGCTCGGATCTTAGATGATAATGATAATTTCGAAATGGAAGAGGTTAAAGATACGAAACCCGGGAAACTCAGGTTTGAATGCCATCACGCGAAAGAGTAACGGTTTTTGGCGCGAAATTGTTCTGCTGG
>NC_051416.1:2514408-2514657 GCF_015228065.2 Penaeus monodon
AAAGGGCATTTTTTTTTTGCGAAAGATAGGTTTTCATGATATTCAAGGGTTTTGAAGCCTTGGGGTGTCGGAGGTTGCAGAAAAATGAAAGGATTATTTTCAATCCTATCTCTTCCTTCGGCCATTAGCAATCTGACTCAAGAAGCGGGATTTTTAGCCTCGGGGAATGATGAGTTTGTGTTTATGGCGTGGCTATATGTGCATAGGAATGAAAGAGATAGTACTGCCATCTCTTTTCCGTTGGTCCGC
>NC_051416.1:2514704-2516137 GCF_015228065.2 Penaeus monodon
CCCCTCCCCTCCCCGAAAAAATATATTCTTTATCCTAAGCCTGACTCCGACCTAACGGTTAGCTTCATGACACACTGTCAGGGATCACAGGCCTTCCATTAACCCACAACGTATAATTTTTTCCCTCGGCAAAACACCGAGGTCTCAAGACAAACGACCTAAGTCACCCTTTCCCTTCACCCCCTGAGGAGCTCTTTTTCCTAGATCGCACAGGACGACCTAAATGCAGGAACCGAGAGCCATTCCCTGCGATTTCTACCCCGCTGAACTGGGCAGCTCCGTCGGGCATCTTGGGCATGCCGGGGACAGCCTCAAAACCCTTACCGACATCCGTGCCGAGTGGACGCTCCCTCTCGCTCTGTCCTCTGACCGAAATTCTTTGTCACTTTTTCTTTAAAGATTAGTAACATTTCCTTTCGTTGGGGGTATTAGGTGAATTTCTCTATTCAATTCCTTGTGTCTGAAGAATATCGGGGACTTTATTTTCTGCAGTCGACGGACTTTCCCTGACGAGACTGTAATCGAGTGTTGCTGGATTCCGACAGACGAAAGACAGACAACGACAGTGACCTCAAGCCTTCCTCTGCCGCAGGAGTAGCAAGGTGTGGCTTCTTCCAATTCAATGAGCCAGTTCTAAGGAACTAGCCGGCGCATCACTATGGGAAGTCTCCGAGAACGTATATGCTCATAAAAGGACACTAGGTTAGCCCGGAGAGGCCGAAGAATTCTGTAAAGAGGAACAACATGAAGGCAATGTCACCCCTAACAAGTAAGTGATTCCCTCTGTCTTATGTAAGAGCGCAGTGGCCCATATTTACAACGAAGGCTAAAAATGTCTCTTTTATTTCACGTTAAGTTCGTACCCGGTGCTCTCCACGTAAGAAAAAGTGTTATGCCCGTTTTCTTAGCATTGTGAAGCGGCAAGGGAATGAGCCAAGGTGCGGGAGATGCTTTGATATGCAAACGGTGCGTATCATAAAACATTTGCCGTGATTGGTGCTGCAGTCTTAACTTACAGAACAATATTAAATAAGCGGTCATAGTATTTTGATCGTCAACAAATAGTTTTTTGTGTCTGTTTTTCTTTTGTTGCTGTCTGAGTTCCGTGATAATGAATGAATTGAGAAACATCGATAGATAAAATATAAATTATATGAATTAAGAAAAAAATGCACACCTAACAAAGATCTCAAATTAACCAGAGTTACACGCTGTAATATAATAAATCATATAATACAAAACCAAAGCAATGTACAATCGCATTTTACACGTATCTCACAAGGAAAACTGAACGCTTTAGTCCGCCAGACCTATTATCCATTCATCTGCATACTCTTTCCACCTACAAACCATCCTGCCCTCTATACTAACTATTACACAGACAATGACCCATGCTTAACGCCTAAATTGAAACCATATGGCAATTTTCTCTC
>NC_051416.1:2516177-2516333 GCF_015228065.2 Penaeus monodon
AATCATCGAAGCCCCGATACCAGCTTCGTGTTGGTATGAAGCGCGGTGGTCTCTGAATGTGATCTATTTATACGAGTGAAATCCCTCTCGTGTCTTGGAACATGATCAGCTACTGTGCTTCACCTTCCTTCTTCATAATGATGGTGGTGGTGATGG
>NC_051416.1:2516508-2516718 GCF_015228065.2 Penaeus monodon
GATATAAGTGGAGGAGGACGAAAAGGGGGTTCGGAAAAAAAGATAGCTGGAAATATCTTATATGGATAGAGAGACCGACAAAAAAGGAGAGTATTCCATGGTTATAGAACATAGCTATTTTTCTCGTTCGGATTTAATGTTATCTTTATATTGTCGGCCATCACGCGTCTGATCTTCATTAACTAGAGCTATCTGTTTTATGTATCTGAT
>NC_051416.1:2517063-2517371 GCF_015228065.2 Penaeus monodon
ACGTGTTCATCCCTTTGTATATTTTAAAACAATTACACACGCATACGCTCACACCTTAATTTCACAGCTTCTAACTACATTCAATAGATGCTTAGAATGGAAACATATTAAGAAAGTACCCTATATTGTAACATTAATATTAGTATGTGTTGAACTAAGATCAGAGTAGAGAAAACTTATGAATTAAGACGATAAAGATATTTCCGACAAATCCTTCGTTTTCTACGAATTCAGTAGTTATCGGATATCAAATCGTCGTTGATTTTAGGGTAGACTCTCCTAAAGATGTATTTGTGTTTGCGTACCTG
>NC_051416.1:2517400-2517674 GCF_015228065.2 Penaeus monodon
ACCGTCGCTTTGGCATTTGTGTTGGCATGAGCTGTCTGTCCTGCCCACGCTCCCAGGTCAGAGGCGGCATGACCCTTGACCCCGCCTCACGACACACACGAACCGCCCATCATGGATCTGACCTCAGTTGCATGGAAGGGTGACCTGTCCAGTCGGCTTACATGGCAGGATTCGTTACAGACACGTGCGTGATTACTAGTGTGTGTTGGGTCACTTTTGTTTTAGGCTCATGGGAGGAGGTCATGTGAGGACATAGAACATAATGGCTTTCGAA
>NC_051416.1:2519192-2519291 GCF_015228065.2 Penaeus monodon
AAAGGGTCATAGTATAAAGGGTCATAGTATAAAACTGACATCTTAGGTCAAAAAAGGTCAGTCAGTTAGTCAGGGTCATCGGCTTTTTATTTTTTTCTC
>NC_051416.1:2519315-2519430 GCF_015228065.2 Penaeus monodon
GAGAGAGAGTTTCTTTCTCTTTATCGCAAACTCTTTAACGACCTCAAGAAATTTTGATAGTTGGTATCTCTACCATCTGCCCGCTAATATGTTTTCGTTGCCATGCCCACCGATG
>NC_051416.1:2521929-2523138 GCF_015228065.2 Penaeus monodon
GTGCACAACAGAGAAAAACAAAGGAAGAGCGTAATGCGCGGAGAAAAACAAAGGAAGAGCGTAATGCGCAATACCACAACCAGGGGCCGTGCGCAGCGTCCCGAATTATTCATAGCAACAGCAACGGTTGAAATCAAATCGAAGAAAAAAATACACTATCAACAGTATTTTCTTTATCTTGATTGTTATATATTTTGTCTTATTTTTGTATTTTTACTATTATCAACTGCATTTTCTGTATTTTTCTCTACCGGTGTTTTTGTTTTTTGTTTTCTCGATTCAGTTTCAACCAAAAGATTTCTTCGTTAAATATGTCATGGATGTTGTCTTTGGTATTGCTGGCTGTTGTGTTGTGATGATTTAGATGTGTTAATTGTGATGTATTTTTTCTTTCTCTTTTCTCGTTTTATTACCTTCAAAATAGCCTTCGTGTACGAAGATTCTACGCGATGTTCTTAGTGCTTGTGATGAGATATAATGTTGACGGCGACACGTTAACCACAGTAGTAAATAAGCTATTGTTCCTGACATTTTTATAAAAGTAGCACCTAATTTACGATAAAAGAAGAATATAAGAACTATAAAATCGTTAAGTTATTGGGGTAAACAAAATAATCCTGCCTCTGCGCCCCGTGATTTAAAAGTCCCTCCTCCTCTCCCTTTGCGCGTCGAGGCAAAGAAAATGGAGATCTCAATGCTCGCTCTCCCGCCTTCCGACTCGCGGGTGGCCAACCTCGAAATTAGTCTGTTTAGAGGCTCCTACAAATTCTACTTACGACCACAAACCCCTCCTCCTTCGTCATGAGGATCGGATTCCTTGGAGGATAAGCCCCGGGGACTTTCACGCTCCCGTGGATGAATAGCTTGAAGAGTTGAAGGGAGATGCCTGGACCACAAAGGGAACCATACCCAGTGCCGGGAAACCCTCACTTTCTCAACAACCTTAAGGAGTCATCACCACGTCGCCAGGAAATAGGTCACTGCACGCCGTCGAGAGGAAGGCGTGGTCGTTCTACCAGACTTCTCTTCAGGATTCTTTTCCAGCCTTTGAGTACTCATTCCTGATTTTATATGAAAGAAACAACAACACTATATTCGCTTGATTACGTACGCATAAAACACGAACAAAACAGCTATATTCGCTGGATTATGTACACACACATAAAAAGAGGAAAAGACCCCAGCTATATTCGCCCTATTACACATGCT
>NC_051416.1:2523231-2523438 GCF_015228065.2 Penaeus monodon
CTCGGCCATATTCGCAGCTATAATAGAACATACATCACGTTCCCCCAATGAACAAAGCGCATCCAACTGAATCCGAACGAGACCCGCTGCCTCGACAGTGCCTCGGGATCAACAACAAAAAAAAGCGGCGCGGGTGAAACCCTCTTCGGTTGGCCTTTCATCCTTAATCACGTCATCCTGTTGTGGAAGGATGGAATCACTTCGAGA
>NC_051416.1:2523920-2524056 GCF_015228065.2 Penaeus monodon
GAGAAGAGAAACGTATTGGTTAGCTCCTCAGTATGTCAGAAACCACATCATTGTTTTCTTAAGATGACGAAACGAAACTTCAAAGCAGATTTTCTTTCTTCTCTCTCTCTTATTTTTCTTCCTTCTCCCCCCCCCC
>NC_051416.1:2524413-2524847 GCF_015228065.2 Penaeus monodon
AAACTTATTGGAATTGCTCAATAATTTTGCACTGGAGTTTACTCGCCTCCACCAACACCGTCTTAACATCATTTTTAACACATTGCGTATCCCCTTTTTTAGCGACTGTTCCCGTATGAACAATCGTAAGTATAGTTTTCCTTCGTTAATCGTTGGTATTCTTCGGCAAGAGGGCGTAAACGAATGGCTTTTGAGGCAAACGACCATTCTCAAATCGTTTAGACAAGTACTCATGCAGGAAGATTGGTCGTTGCGTTAATCCTCTTCCGAACGACGAAATAGCAACTTGTCTCGTAGCATCACTAATCCACAAGTGCCTTACGTTCCTGGTTTCTCGTCTCTACATCTCCCTCCCTCTCCCTCGTTCTCACTCTTGCTGGTCTCTATTTTTTTTATACTCCCCTTCTCCTTTCCCTCTCTCTCATTCTTACTGT
>NC_051416.1:2524918-2525399 GCF_015228065.2 Penaeus monodon
TACTCTTACTCTCCTTCTCTCCCTCGCTGTCACTCTTCCTGGACTCTGACTCCTCCTCACCCTTCTTGGATTCTCTCCTCTCCCTCTACACTTTGAACTCTTCTTCTCACCCTTCCTGGATTCTCTCCTCTCTCCCTGTTCTCCCTGGACCCTCTGCTTTTCCCAGGGAGGAGGTCCCTGGATTCTCTCCTCGGTCCCTTCCTGCTCTCTGGACTCCATTCTAATTTATACTCCCTCTGCTCTATTCCCCCTTCCCCCCTTCCCTCCCTGGACTCTCACTTCTAGTTTCTCCTCCCTTCCCCCCTTCCTGGAATAACCTCCCTCCCTTTCCCCTTACCCATTTCCCCAAGCCTGAACTGTAAAACTTTTCCAACGCCCTCCCCTGTTTCTTGGTCGTCTCGTTTTAAATTTTCGGTCTTCAAGATGGCTTAAATCTCCTTATGGGTTTCCCTTTCTCGCAGACCGGTCACTGGCCTCGTGA
>NC_051416.1:2525436-2525660 GCF_015228065.2 Penaeus monodon
AGGTAATGTCGGGTAATTTGTGTATAATTGCAGGCGAGACATGTAATAGGCTGTAAGGTATGGCGCAGTATGTCATTTTTTGTGCGAGGTCTTGCGAAGGGAAGGAAGGAGAAAGAAGAAGGGCAAGTAAAATGAATGAGAGGGAAAAGTCCATTATGAAAGTCCGGTACAAGAACTGATTCTTTGCCTTTCGCTTTTGTTTCCTCTTCACTTTTTGTGTTTTC
>NC_051416.1:2526108-2527086 GCF_015228065.2 Penaeus monodon
AAGAACCCGTCGCCAAAGAACTCAGAAAACGCACAAACGACCTGTTCTTCCGAGTTAAGTCACATAGAAAATGGGAATCTGATGCTCCCGATAAGACAGGGCTACTGACTGTGGGATTGGGGGGGGGGGGTGGAGAGACGGGGAAGGGGAAGGGGGATGGCTTGCCGTATATATGTGGGTGGGAAAGGGGAGGGAGGGAAGGAGAGAGGGAGGGAGAGAATGAGAAGGGTATGTGAGGAAGGAGGGAAAAGAGGTATGGTGAGGGGGTAGGAGTTCGTTGACTATGAGTAGGTGTGGAAGGAGGAAGCGAGAGAAAGAATGAGAGGGGTATGTGAGTGGGTGTGGAAGGGGGGAGCGAGAGAAAGAATGAGAGGGGTATGTGAGTGGGTGTGGAAGGGGGAGCGAGAGAAAGAATGAGAGGGGTATGTGAGTGGGTGTGGAAGGGGGGAGCGAGAGAAAGAATGAGAGGGGAATGTGAGTGGGTGTGGAAGGGGGGAGCGAGAGAAAGAATGAGAGGGGTATGTGAGTGTGTGGAAGGAGGCCGGGGGAAAGGGGTTAGAGTCCGTTATATATAAGTGGGTGTGGAAGGAGGGAGGAAGGGAGGGTGGGAATGAGAACTGGGGTGTGGAACGCGCTGTACACGAAGAGCAGGAGAGACCTCGGAGCTTCTTGCATGCAGTCGAGTGCTTGTGGAGAGAGAAGGAAGGTGTAAGGAGGTTCGAGTTCGTTCTGCTGGGTGTGCGTGGAGGGGGGGGGGAAGGGAGGAGGAGCCATGATCTATTCGTACTGCTTATGCCATGAGAAAGTTGCTGAACTGAAAAGGAAAGGGCTCGCTATTCCGAATGGTAAGTATATGCAAATGATTTCATATATCATCCACACAGCTGAGGTATTAACCGCCTTGTCCATGCGTATTTTAAGGTCACATGTTTCTTGTCTTGCAACCCGGCCTCTTCAGATGAAAGTCGTTTGTGTAAC
>NC_051416.1:2527403-2527467 GCF_015228065.2 Penaeus monodon
ACAATAATAAAAACAATCTACAATGCCAGAGATACCAGACCTAAGCAAAGGTAGGGCAGAGAAT
>NC_051416.1:2528004-2528084 GCF_015228065.2 Penaeus monodon
AGTAACTTTAAACGAAACGCAATTAGGCTGTTTACTTGAAAGATAAATAATGCAACAAGGATAACTATAATACGATATCA
>NC_051416.1:2528820-2528943 GCF_015228065.2 Penaeus monodon
TGCGGGCTGAAGACTAAGCGAAGTGACAGAACTTATTTCATATCGCTTTCCATCTCGAGCGTTCCCCGTCGCCCAGCGTCGGGGAACCAGTGCGAGATGGAACATTGTCGTTTGTTTTTCTGC
>NC_051416.1:2529217-2529383 GCF_015228065.2 Penaeus monodon
TAATCCACAATAGCACTGACCCCCCCCCCCCCCAAAAAAAAAGAGGTCAGTGATAAGCATACACTTTCCAAATGAGTGAGCAGAAAACAGGATCAAATTATTTTTAAAAATTCTAATCCTTTCCACTTCCCTCTTTCCATCTCGCTAAAATTTCTGGATGTAAGGC
>NC_051416.1:2530315-2531775 GCF_015228065.2 Penaeus monodon
TTCGTTACCACGTGAACTCCAGCCTCTAACTCGCCTCCTTCGGCAGGTCTGTTCGCGGTGTTGGGCGTCCTGACGGCGGCCGCGGCTCAGTCTCTCTTCGACGGCATCGACTTCACCCTCGGGGCCAGTGACGCCGAGACCTCGCCTCCCGAGGGCACGTCGCTCTTCTCCCTGGACGCCCGGAGTGAAGGGGGGCAACGGGAGTCTCTCTTCGGCGGCGTCAAGATGTCCCACAGCCTCAAGGAGCTCGAGGAAGAGGGAGTACCGCTGGGGTCCCTAGAGAGCTTCAGGCCTTCGAGGAGGGCGAGTCTCTCCGAGCTTCAGGTGACGAGTCGGCCTCGTCGGCCTCCCTCCGGACGTAGGGTGGCCTCCGCTACCGTGTCGGTCGGGCTGTCGGGGGCGCAGGGTGCCTCCGGGAGCTCCCTGTTCGACACGGTTCCCTTTGCTGGGGCGAATCCTCACCAGGATCGAGGCTTTGGGTCCGGCAGCAACCCCCTAAGCAGGAGTACTGGCAGAGGGCCAACTCCGTTCCATGACACCCCTGTTTACGATGCACCTGCTTCTCATGATGATTACCCCGAGGATTATGTGGACGACTATGAGGACGCGGAGACGCAGCCCTCGAAGTCCACGCACAGGTTCCTTCTGCCTTCCGACCGGAACGATGAGTACAGAGTGAGTATGAGAGTAAATTAATAGAGACTCGGAATAAGATCTTTAAAAATACAGAACACTTTGATTTCATTACATATCTTACCAGATGATATAAGTCATCCCTGAAGATCGTTAGGCTTGTTACTCTCTCAAGAGATTTGTTGATTAATCAGAATCCTTTAGACAGACCTACCTCGTATTCTCACGGCTCGCCTAACACGAAGCCTCCTCTCGCGACAGAGCAACGAGAGCGACGACGGGCAGTCCACCTCGCGCGCCCTCCAGGTCCTGGCTCGGTCGGCGCAGCAGTTGGCGGCCGCCCTGGAGGAGAGGCAAAGCAGCGACTACCACTCCACTTTCCCCCACCAAGTGCAGGGAGACTTTCACTCCGTCCTGGAGACTCTGGCCTCCAAGAACTCCGGATCCAGAGGGACAGGAAGCGAAGGAGCCGACGGAGAAGAAGAGCCGCCCTTTTTAACGGAAGAGGATTTGTCGAAACTCTCCAAACTTTTCGGCTCCTTGGAGGTTGATAGCAAGGAGGCTGCGGCTCCCTTCGGCAACCAAGACGGAATGGATGAAAAGCAGATTGCTGAGATCAGGCGGAAGCGACTTGAAGACCTGCGCCTGGCTCTCGAAATCATTAGGGACTTCGAAGAGCCTACCTCTGAGGGCGACGAGGGAGACGAGGAATTCGAGTTGATGTTGGCCAAATCACTCTTCAATAAGAAGATCAACTCCCTGACCGAGCTGAACAGGAAGCAACGAGACTCTTTGGATTCTCTGATGGAAAGCATGAGGAGCAGACG
>NC_051416.1:2531813-2533018 GCF_015228065.2 Penaeus monodon
CTTTCAATACGCTTGCTTTTGCTGCTCTTGGTTCCAGTGCAGATGCATTGTCTTCCCCTGTTTCGGATACAAGCAGGTATCTCCTTCCTAGCCAGAATGTGGTACCTGCCCGTGATCCAGGCCCGCCTTCCCCTCCTCCAACACTTGGAACTTTAAATTCTTATCTGCCCCCTAACCAGAACCCAGCACCGCTTCGTAACCCTGGCCCGCCTTCGCCACCTCCAACAACGGGTCCTGTAAATAGTTATCTCCCTCCCAATAGGAACCCAACACCTCTGCGGGATCCAGGGCCACCTTCCCCTCCTCCTTCTCCACCTGTAATTGTCCCTGCGACAGCATACGCCCTCCCAGCTGGTCAAACACAGTCTAATCCTTCGGCGTCTTACTTGCCTCCACAACCAAGCCCTCAAGCCAACCCACTTCCCCCGACTATCATTTATGCTCTTCCAGCTCCCCCGCCAGCACAGGCGGATGCTGGGCCTCCTGCACCACCACCCATAGCTGCAACCACAACACGACGTCCTGCTCAGACTTACCTGCCTCCTTTCCGAGATGAAGTTACCCCTCAGAGAGGTTATCGGCCACCTGCAGTGCCTTTGCCTCTGGAAACTTCTAATGACGACAACTTAAATGACTGGAGACCTTTATCGAATCCAAACAACCACAGAGGCTACAGCAGTGACCCACTTGACGTCCCAGGTGGAGGACGTGACACTCGTAATGAAACTTCCACCGCTGTCCACAACTACCACTATCACTACCATATCACAGGAAGCAAGGACGAGCTCTTCCAGACCGAGGGCAAAGCTAGCGCAGACAAGCCAGCCCGCGACAGGGTCAAGGAATGTCAGTCCGGAATAGACTGCAGCTTATTTGAGCCTTCACACTTCCTCACAGCACCCAGTCAGGCTGACGATTTCAGCGAGTCGTCCTACAGCTCACTAGATCAGGAAAGAGGGCCAAGCGCAGACAGGCCACGCCCTCAGCCTCCTCTGAATCCACGTCGTCCTTTGCGGGGTTATGGCCCACCGCCTACCACGACGCCCGCTAACCCACCGGTGCCCATGTACGGCTATGGTCCCCCTCGAACAACGACACCAGCCAACCCTCCGGCCCCTGTGTATAGCTACGGCCCTCCTCCCACGACAACGCCTGCAAACCCCCCAGTCCCTATGTATGGCTATGGCCCTCCGCCGCCCTCAAAC
>NC_051416.1:2533049-2533178 GCF_015228065.2 Penaeus monodon
AAGTCTATGGACCTCCCCCAACAACCCCTGCGACTCCTCCATCGCCTCCCCCAGTAGTATACGGTGCTCCACCGGCCAACCCGCCTGCTCCACCACCAACACTGCCTCCAGCCAATCCCTCTCCCCCAT
>NC_051416.1:2533212-2534892 GCF_015228065.2 Penaeus monodon
CACCGCTGCGCCCCAGAACATTTACTTACTGCCCGTCCCAAAGCAACCTAAAGCCCCCTTGGACCCGTTTGCGTTCCTGAAGCCGAAAGTTAAGAAGGCCAAGCCAGGGCAGCTGGTGGCATTCGGGCCTCTGCCAGTCAGACGTCTGCCCGCCCAGACTGTTCAGATTACAAACGATCAACAAAGCAATCCTGTAGCCAACGACCAGACAAACCTCCTGACACAGCAAAGGGACCAATTACAACGCCAGTACTTACAAAACGAGCAACAGCTTTTGCAACAGCGCCAGCAACTGAGAGATCTAAATCAGTTGCAAATGCAGATAAGAATGCAAGAGCTTCAACGAGAGCAATTAAAGAAAACGCTGTTCCACCAAGTCAGCAAGGACAAGTTCGGGGGAGACTTCAAAAAGATATTTTACAAAGGCGCGGTGTTACTTGGCGCAATGTCACTCATCCCCTTCGCAGCTGGCCGCCGACGGAGGGACGCGGAGTGGCACGCGAGGGCCACCGAAGAACCCCTTCTTGAGAGGGCCACCGAACTCTCAGCTTTCTTGAATCGGTCCCTCGCACTCAACGTCACTAACCCTCATGACAGACAGACCGACGGCGAAGTTGCGAAGATTCTCCAACTCGTCGGGATAAGCAACATCTCAGAGGCTGGGTTACAAGAGGTCGAGTCTTCGCTCCCGCCGCCGCCCGTCTTGAAAGACCCGGTCTGCCTCCAGAGGTCCTTCTGCTCGCTCATGGAAGGACTTGAGGGAACTGAGTATCATCAGGACTTTCTGCTGCAGTACTTGAAGTAAGCAACATCATCCTGGTTCATTTTCGTATATTATGCCCTCTTCTTATGCATTAACTCGATATGCATTTTAGCACATCGTGAGGTAGCTTTCTCAGTGACATCTAAATACCACTGCATTCATTACTCAGATCTGGACGAAATTAATACGCAGATCCGACGCATTATCTAAAATACCACCTCCATCATAAGACTTTTTTTTTCTAAGAGATAGCATTATTCCTAATAAACCGTCCTTCCCCCAGGATGTTCCCGGACGACAGGAGGAATCCCGCCGTGGCGCAGGCTCTGAGTTTAGCCGAGAAGCGAGAAGCTGGGGAAGAGGCTGAGATTCCAGAACGGAACGATGTCTGTCAGGCTTACCGCTGTCCTGTGCCTGACCACTACCTTTGACTGCTCTCTATTAGTCCTTTGTGAGATAGATAAACTGTACAGACCAATTATTGTCACGGGGGGACAGTGATTGTGTAAAAGATCATGTAAATTCATGTAAAACTTTATTTGTTTTCTGTATGAATGTCGATCTAGCATAGAATCTGTTTAAGAAGTATAAAAGACATTTACACAGATCTTTTCCTCGCTTCTCTCCAGTTATTACGTGCTTTCCAGATTTTGAAAAAAAAGAATATCGACATGAAAAACTAAATCAACAATTTGATGACTAAAACTGATATTCTTTCTGCTTCGACCAAGAAAAAAATAGATTGAGGAGACTCCTTTTCGAAAATTGCAAACACGTCAAAATTGCTTCAGCTTCTGGTGCAACGACCCTCTCTCTTGCCTTTGCTTTATTCCACATGCACAAATTTCTTTAGTTACCCAGACAAAAGGAACAATTGTTATTCATATCATTAACTGACCCGAGAACAATTTCATTCG
>NC_051416.1:2534944-2535162 GCF_015228065.2 Penaeus monodon
CACTAACTTATGTAACCTAAATCATTGTATAACTTACATTTGTAGATGTGGTTTGTCATTCACTCGTTGTTAAAAAGAGATTAGTGTATGGCCTGTTTCGTGTAATCATATTCATTAAACAGATTCATCTTAATCACGCGTATTGTTTTCCTTATTTTACAATGATATGAAGCGAATTACATCCAGATATCTGTTTTTCACAATCTGTTACAGTACAC
>NC_051416.1:2536726-2536790 GCF_015228065.2 Penaeus monodon
GCATCTACTCTTATCAATGATAGGAACAATTAGAAAATGAACCAATAACACAAGGTCCCAGTAA
>NC_051416.1:2536846-2537060 GCF_015228065.2 Penaeus monodon
CATTTTAACTTGCCTCCCAAAGCAATCGATTACAAATCTTGTTAAACTCGAGAGATAAAGAACTTAATTTCTTCGTATTACATATCTTGAATCCGGTATCGTCTCCATTCAGCAATCGTCTCCATTCAGGTTGAAAAAAAATAATAAAAAAAAATCGTATACACTGCACGAACAATGAAACGAAAATCGAACGCACATTTCTAATAAAAGACCC
>NC_051416.1:2537151-2538397 GCF_015228065.2 Penaeus monodon
AACCATTAGCTGAACAATTAGATTAAGATATTGCTTACTAATTGGAAATGAAATAATATATTGATTAAATATGGTTAATAGGTGACGGATGCCAGGATCGTTTAAAAGACCCAGTCCACTACAGGATCCAATAATTCAATAACATAATCACTCTTGAGATCTAAATGTAATCTCTCTTTAAAAAAATGTGAAAGAGTATATTTTCCAAGTTATTCACTCTCTACCACTCACTATTCCTTTGCTTTACCATTCTCTCTGGCTCAACAATAATTCTCACTCTATTTCATATTTCTAGAATTGCTGACGCTAAGAGATCTGCGTGCTTATCTTTATTCGTTCGACAGCTTGTCTCTTCCTGCCTGTGCGATATTAACTGTCCAAGATTTCTTTTTCCTGTCTTTTTCCTTTTAGTATATTCGTCTCTTAGCCTAACTTTATTTTGCTTGTAGGAAAAAAAATGGTTTTCATTTCATTCCTTCGGGGTAAATATTTGAAGTCTGTTCTTAATTATGAAACACATTGATTACTAGTGTGTTAACCTGGGTCTGTGATTGTCAGATCTGTAAACGTCGTTGTTTTTTTATTGAATTTCTTTATATCCGATTTTTTTTTCAGAATAAGTCATTCTATGGTAATTTTTTCACGTTAAATCACACCGGTAATTGTTTGTTTGCATTTCTGAAGATATTGTTACTCAGTCTTAACATCAGTATTTTAACCGTCGCTCTATGAAATGTATGAACATATTTAAACTCGCTAATGGAGTTTGATATTCCCAAATGCCGTTTCTTAAAATACCTTAATTTCACTTTGGTTCTACCGTCGCGGTCAAAACTCTATTCAAATGCGTTTCGAATTTCGTCTCGAAGCCCCAGATAACGTGACTCTCGTTGCTTAAGCCTAGTCCAGACCAAGATACGTTGTTGCCCAACACTGAAACAGGTGCTCAACAAATCCAAAAATTTCTCGCAAATGTTGCAAAACAGTTATGGGACAAGATACTTCGTTCAGCAATAGTCCCGCGAGTATCTGAAAAGTTGCTCACCACTTGAACAATCCAAATTTGTTTCGCAGTGGTTGCTCGAGAGATCCGAGACACGATTTTGCGTGCTTCCGTTTTTCCCTCTGGATATGGGACACAATGCAAAGTTGCGGGAAACACATCTGTCGGCCATTGGTCAGTCTGTTGACTTGTGTTCGGTTGCGGGGATGTTGCAAATAGTGTAAGTGGAAATTGTGGAATATG
>NC_051416.1:2538511-2538586 GCF_015228065.2 Penaeus monodon
AGCACAGATACTCCAGACTAGCCACTACATATTTAATGAAGCGTTACAGTAGTAGGGAAGAGGAAAAGGCTCGAT
>NC_051416.1:2538700-2539875 GCF_015228065.2 Penaeus monodon
GTGTGTGTGTGTGTGTAGTCTCCTGTTAGGCAGATGCATTGACTCATATAGCTATGTGCCGCTCTAATACTAACAATAATTAAAGAAATTAGCTCTCACGCAGCTGTATTGACACATATAGCTTAGTGCCATCAGAACCCTTTGTATTTTGTATTTTGAAAATAATCAGTAGCAATGTCAAGAAGAAATAAATTTTGAATTAATGGGCTTTCAGCTTATTCTGCCATTATAATACAAACTCTAACTACTTTAAAGTGCAGCTGGAGCTTGTGACCAAATGCCATACTCAGTGTATCCTCGAACTTCAAGAATATAGCATAGAAAATCAAATGATCAGAGGCAGAATAAATTGACAGCACATTAATTCTAAGGTATATTGAAAATATAAACACGAGGCTTTTGACGGCACTAAACCACTGTCACTGTAACTTCGTGGGTTTGTTTCCTCCCAAAACTGTTGTTTATATTGTTACTTCATGCAGATCGTATTCTTTTTCCTGTTTCAAAGTTTGGACAACAGAAAAGGTGCTTGGACTGATCGAAGTGTTCAGTTCCACTCCCACTTTGCAGGAGGTTAAGTGTAGCTTGGTCTGAACGTAGAGCACTATATAACTGCTCGCGAAATAGTTCAGATACAAATTGCTGTCAGTGTTCCTGAGTGTCCCATAACAGTTGCAGGATAAATAGTTGCTTGTGTTTCGCAGCATTTGCAAAACTGTGAAACAACAAATCTGGAATACTGCTTAGTTACTTGAACACCTGTATCGGGACGGTACAGATGCATTGTTGTTGAACTGTTTCGATACAATCTATCTCGGACTGGACTAGGCTTTAGGTTAGGTGTGTTTCGAAGCTTCATACATGACTTCTGCCTGTGATTGAAAATGCTAAGTTCTGATAGAAAAGCAGTTTCAAATAGTGTTTTAGGATTTCGGTAATGTTACAATATGGCAAAATAGATATTCAATTACCATAATGGCGTAAACTAGAATAAAATAGTCACTTGACTATCACTTTTATCTGAATAAAACTATATATTGACAACATTTTCCAAATCATGGGGAAACTGTAGTATAATATATTGCACTCAAAAGTTCATATTATTTCCGTAGGATATTCACAAATCAAAATTTTAATCAGATTCTTTATTATAAGAATATCATTTCCCTGCACCA
>NC_051416.1:2539914-2540609 GCF_015228065.2 Penaeus monodon
CAGCAAGGATTTTATAAAGAACAATGCAATTATTTCAAAATTATTATAAAAAGCACGAATACCATTGATAATTCTTTCAAATCTTGGTGGAGAAAAGTATTCTAACGTCAGACGATTTTAACTAATCCTCTTTACAATTAGTTAATGTACTTTTGTACTATACGATTTGATATTTGTGATAACACATTAAAAGGAAAGCAACTAAGTAACTAACCATTTTGTCTCTATAAATACACAAAAAATCCATAACATGTACAAAGTCTGTAGTTTTAGATAATTTTGAGATTTTTTTTTTAATTTGTGTTTCATCCTCAGATCTTTGTATGAGTTATGGTTTTACATATTTCCTTCACTTTGGGGATAAAAATAAATTTCCTATACATTCTCTAAACCTTAAATCACTTTTAATCACACGTGGTCACAGTATCACACTCGTATGAGCCATTTCGAAAATATACCAAAACTGAAAAATCAAAATTTTGATCCTAGAAATCATCTTTAAGACATTTTCCTGCCTTACGTTTTCCTACAGATTTCATCAAGGAAAACGGACATGAACAGAATCCCCAGGTCATTATAAAATCAATATGACATATTTTTTTTTTTTTGTTTAAATTATGATGTCGCATAACTAGCATAAAGAACATACAATTTTTTGTGATAATGGTGAAGGTGGAATGTGTTATTTCAAGAAC
>NC_051416.1:2540721-2540914 GCF_015228065.2 Penaeus monodon
ACTGTATATCATTTTCTTTTGTATTGGCACCTCCCCTAAAAAAATAAATTCTCAACATGTGGGTAGATATAATCAACTTAGTCACTTCATCAATGAAAAAATCAAAACACGATTAAAATACTTAAAATATATATGAACTCCATATTTGGATAAGCCTTTACAAACATCTAGGGGAGAAATAACAGTGATAACC
>NC_051416.1:2540938-2541417 GCF_015228065.2 Penaeus monodon
TATTGTATGAATGATAAACTAAAGACACAGTTACAAACATCTATGTACACTTTCGTTAATTAACAGGTTATCTAGATTTTAAATAAAAAAGGTACTTGTGATATACAAATGAGTTGCATGCCACACTTTTCGTCATTAATTGTATTTCACTTTATTAGTCACTTACGTCTATTGCATTTCAACTTATTAGTGACTTAATGTATATTTTAGCTTGCAATTCCTTAGAACAAATGAAAATACAGTAAGTTAAATGTACACAAAAGTATTAATCGGTGTTTATCATACCAGCTACAGAAAAATGAAAAATTAATGTCTTTTTCCAGACCTGACTTTACTTAAGTTCTTTATTTCGAGAATAAAAAACAAATTTGGTATTGTGCAGATAAAGGGAAACAATACGGTATACTCTGATTCAGAGAAATGTACAAAATTAAATATTAATGCTTTATCACGAAGCTTTAACCTCTTCATCAGTGTGG
>NC_051416.1:2541488-2541711 GCF_015228065.2 Penaeus monodon
TATATATGCCTGCAACTCACTGACATTCAGATAATAGACACGTTCAGCTGTGATAGTCTATATAGTAGTTACCGTACAGTTATGAAGAACAAACACTAGTATGTTCTGCGTTAAGCCACATTAACCATAGACACAAGATGTACCTTTCGTGAGCCTCAAGTAATTTTTTGGTCTTCTCTTCAACATGCTGATTTTGGAGGGCCCTGGAAGAGAAAGGAAAAAG
>NC_051416.1:2542530-2542768 GCF_015228065.2 Penaeus monodon
ACAGTAAACCCTAATCTTACGTTTTCGACTTTCTTGCCAAACTTGCTCCAGAAGGTGACTGGGCACTTCTGTTTCTTGCCAGTCCTCTGGTCGAATATTTGGCAGGCGCTGAAGGGGGGGCAGTAGAGGTGGAGGGAGACGGCGTTTTCACTGTGGGAGGCGTTCTCGACACGGTGCAGGCCCAGGGAGTCTGTGGGGGGAGGAGGAAGTGTGTGTGTGAGGTTGTATCCCACTCGGT
>NC_051416.1:2543307-2543677 GCF_015228065.2 Penaeus monodon
ACGCTCAATGGTGCCAGGATATCTCGCATTACGTCACAAAATATCGATTGATAATTGTTCCTATGTATACAGCAAATTATAATTTATATTTCAGAATTTTATAGTCGTATTTTTTTTATTTCCACATCCTTGCACAGAGTAAAATCTGTGTCTAGTATTGTCTATTGCATGCCTGGTGATAGTCTGTTTATAGCGAGTGTCTATTTAGCTGTTTCATATTTATATTCATAAGGGTATTTTTATGTACTTGTGTAGCATGGTAATGAGGCTATTCCAGACGAATATTATACATTCTTTAAATGTTATATACACATATAAACTCTACATTGTTATTTATACCAATAAGCGCGACCAAACTATCTGAATAAGT
>NC_051416.1:2543731-2544267 GCF_015228065.2 Penaeus monodon
TACCTGAACTCAATACGTACCATTAATGTAACACACGCCGTTGGGTTTCAGAATATTTCTGTCGATTTCAACCATTCCTTCTTCAGTCTCTGTCTCTTCACCTTTCGGCCATTCGAACCTCACCTCCTGAAGTGAACCTGCCAGCATCTGTGGAATTGTATCTTATATTACAAAAGGAGAAAAGGGTCTCATTCTGTAGACCAAGGGGAAAAAAGGTTGAAGTCCATAGAACCAACGCAAAGCTGGGGGGTCTCTCCCTTAATAAAGATGATTTTTTTGGTCGGTTTGAAGCATATTCTGTAAAAACATGAGATCGAAAGACCTACAGACCTTGTTCAATTTGGAAGGAATCATATATTTTTACTTCGTCTCAAATGACTTTAATCTAATCCTTAATAACGATAATTGAATGAGAATATTATCTCTTCACACATCTTACTTATTTCTATTGCTATTACATTTAACGAGGTTAATCCCTGAAAATACTTGGACAAAATATGAAATAAATATAACTCGAAAGCATGAAGACAACCACT
>NC_051416.1:2544319-2544565 GCF_015228065.2 Penaeus monodon
GCAAGTTATTGGCCAAAGCTCACCTTCATGAAGCAATGGGCGTCGGCGTGGTCGTGAATGGTCGAGGTATGCGAGGGTCCCCAGCACAGCAGCATGAGGTTAAACTTGCCATTGCCTTCGTCGACTAGGTTCCTCGTGTACCTAGGGAAAAAGGGTTACATTAGATATATGCTCACGTTTCGTGTAAATGCATTTGTTAATGTTTAATCAAGATAGACAGAGTTTCTCAACAGACAAATGGGAGAC
>NC_051416.1:2544785-2545134 GCF_015228065.2 Penaeus monodon
CTAAGAAACACCTTCATCCCACTACATATTCAAAAATGCAGAATTAACAAACGACAAGGAAAATCATTTTCCCTCGAAGTCCAATCTATACATCTCGCGCCCCAAGACCCTTTTCTCAGAATTTGCGAATCGCCAGACGAAAGCGGGGCTCGGAGATACCCGCGCCCGGCACTAGTGTGGTTTAACGGGCAGCCCGCCCTTAGGGTCTCATCCTCAGGGCCTAACGTTAAACCTTAACGTTTGCATTGTTAAGTTATGGTTATTTTATTTCCTCTCTTTGTATTTTTGAGTATTAGATTTGTTTATATTTAGCGTTTAAAGTTTTTTTCCCTCTCGATACGCGACTATG
>NC_051416.1:2545218-2545284 GCF_015228065.2 Penaeus monodon
TTTTTTCTTTTCTTTTTTTTGTGCTACAAAATGCAACATATTTATCTGTTTTCTCCCCCAACCTTT
>NC_051416.1:2545385-2546015 GCF_015228065.2 Penaeus monodon
TTTTTTTTTTTTTCGCAGCTTCGAAATCTTTATTCTTCAGTCTTGGTCATCCTCTTATTTCTTTTTTCCCCTTATCTGTACCTTATGAACATTTTCCCAAAAGCAACTCGCCACATCTATCTTTACTCTCCCCTCTTAATGTCGCCTGATTCTTTCTCATTGAGTTTTAACAACGACGCAGCTATCTTCGTCTGGGAATGTGTCTAGTAAAGAATAACCCTGTTATATAGCCCCGCTGACCATGCTTGCATAACTTGCACGATCCTATCCAAAAATTGAGAAGATAATAGTGAAATGATGCCTTCCAACGCAAACTTACCATGCGAGAGACTTCAAGGTTACGTGTACTTACTGATGACTTCGAGTTGTGTTCTAACAAGTACATCATTCTATACACAGATGTTGCACAACATACGCACATGCCTTGTGTATATTACCTCCTGTATTGTAATAATGTACTGATAAAAGTTAAACGATTTTCATAATGGTTTTTAAGCACAGATTCAGTGGGCAGACGTGACAATCGTGCTTTTTATCTAGTCTGCGATTACATCAAGATCTGTTATATCTTGTCAATTTAACTCTTATATAAGAACGTTTTCTGACACTCGTTTCTCCTGATACTTTATG
>NC_051416.1:2546741-2547001 GCF_015228065.2 Penaeus monodon
ACCCGAAATCTGACGCGACAACAACTGCGTAGATAACATAACCTACTTCCCCGTCTGCCCAACAGCAAAGGATGGAGTACTCAGTATCACGGTCTATAAACCCTGGTCCTCCTGCGATTTTAACAAGTGACCATCCCAATTATGCGTGACTCTGAATATGCATTTACGACGCCATTCATTTTCGTTAAATCGTTTTTTTTGTGACAAATGTTAAAGTGAATTAACATAATGCGTTTTTTTATCTCTTTTTTATTTATCAG
>NC_051416.1:2547291-2547604 GCF_015228065.2 Penaeus monodon
GAAATCCCATAGTCACAAGAGTGGACCCTCATTCAAGGTTAAACAAAGTCACCCGAGAGAAATTAAAAGTGCAACACAAAAGATGCTCTTATCTTGGTTTATCTTCGGAGAAATAGATATCTTATCAAATAGGAAAAATATTTTCGATAATAGATGATATTCTGTAACTAATTAAGGCTCGATGAAAATACCTGTTTTTGTCCTCCATTGTCAAAAAATCATCCAGGTGAAAAATAGGAAAACTTGTAGATTAAAAAACTGTAATAAATAAATAAAAAGAAAGTTATATATTAAAGAACATGATGCATACGTT
>NC_051416.1:2547627-2547804 GCF_015228065.2 Penaeus monodon
TACCATTGGCTTTTAGTTTACTTTCAGTGAAAAAAAAATCATGTACATGAGGAAAACTTGCAATATTTTTTAATTCTCAAAAAAGTAAAGCAGAACGAAAGTAAAAGAAAAATAAACACCATCCTATTCTATCTGAAAATAACTGGTTATAACCAGCAGCAACCCAAGACATCTCTC
>NC_051416.1:2547831-2548105 GCF_015228065.2 Penaeus monodon
GCATTCTCTCCGACGACGCGCATGATCATAGAACATTCATTCTTCCGTACGTACGTGGCTTTCACAGTACTTTCCTCTAAGCTGTACATTTTCCCCTCCTGTTGGTAGTGATCTCAAGTTCATTTTAAACTTTGCAGTAAACGTTAGTGCGGTGTGAGAGGCTTGATGGACATCGCACGATTATCCGATGCTGCCATCTTGGGGCATGTGATGTGGGCACTTCTCCAAGGACCCTTTCTACCCCTTCCTCCTCCTCCTCCTCCTCCTCCTCCTC
>NC_051416.1:2548214-2548527 GCF_015228065.2 Penaeus monodon
ATTATTATTATTATTATTCCTCCTCCTCCTCCTCGTCCCGTGTTACTCTTAGTTTTCTCTCTTCTTTATATTCTTATAATTTGCCTTCCGCTTCACTCCTCTTTATCATTTCTATTATTATTATTCAGCCTCTCCTCTTCCTCTCCGTCGTCTCGTCTCCTTCTTTTCTCTCTCCCTTCGTCTTCCTCTCATTCTCCTTTATTTTCCTCCTTTTCATTCGTGTTCTACCTCTTACCTTCTTTTTTTCCTCCTCTTTCTTCTTTCCGAACCACATCTACTCCCATTTCCCTCTTCTCCTCTTCTTCCCCTTTTA
>NC_051416.1:2548579-2548663 GCF_015228065.2 Penaeus monodon
TTTTCGTCTGTTGTATGACATGTTTTTCATTATTCTTCATCTACCCATCTTTATTCATATTTATCATCAGTTCTTTCTTTCACG
>NC_051416.1:2548779-2548948 GCF_015228065.2 Penaeus monodon
AAATATAGACGGCTCTCTTGATAACTACAAGCATGATACAAATGCAATTATTTGTTTAACATTTAAATTTTGCTTGCCTAACGAATCACGTGGGATGCCGTGTGATCGAGAGCCTCGAACAGATTGCAAACGCGATTGTTTTGCTTGAAGGAGTATGTCTACTGCATAG
>NC_051416.1:2549147-2549392 GCF_015228065.2 Penaeus monodon
ATACTTACTCACCCAACACACACGCGCGCGCACAATAGTCTCTTCTGTGTACCGGTGCACGATAAGCAACATGAATTTAGCCGCTACTCCACCCCCCCTCTCGTCAGCAGCGTTGGCACTGGCACTGTTGCTGAAGGGAGTGTGATGACAGGACTTTTGTGTGCAACAGCGCCGGGTCGATGGTCGCCGTTGGTCATGATAAGGGTCTTTAGTTCTTCGTAATTGTTTGTGCGTGTGCTTCGTTT
>NC_051416.1:2549435-2549647 GCF_015228065.2 Penaeus monodon
AAAAAAAACGCACACAGGGGTGTGAGCGTGTTTGTGCACACACACCCACATACAATTAATTACCAATTCATGTCCTCGCTCAGTCTATCATTACATATCAGAACTTCTCATGTACAATTCTTTTAATCATCAATCCAGATTGAGAAACTACAATCAAATTCACAAACACGGAGCAGCATAAATATCAGCTATCATTATTAACATCCCCCTAA
>NC_051416.1:2549789-2550175 GCF_015228065.2 Penaeus monodon
ATCACTGCGATATAAAAAAAAAATCGTTAGTTGACTATTATCTATTCAAGTACATTTATCAAACTATTTCAGCATAATAATCAAGAGATATATCAACAATAAATCAGTTTTGTTGTGATAAGTAACTTATTTGAATTAGATGATTGTATATGCAAATCACTGTGCAGGATCATCAAGTTCATGTTATCCTTTGCCCTAGTTACATTGTCTTTTTTCATTGCTTGATACTGATCTTGAAACTGCAACTGAACCCCATTCAGTTATTTTATTTGGAGCCTCAAACAAAGTGGTGTTTTTTACCAACAACATTGAAAAAGTTTGAATTTATGCAACATATTAAATGGGAACAAAATATATCCGTGTCAGTTTGTAAATATTTTCAGGAA
>NC_051416.1:2550323-2550450 GCF_015228065.2 Penaeus monodon
GTACAGCACGGTTACATAACACCCGCATGCACCGAAAGCACAGACTTCTAGAACAATCCTCGCTGGACGTCCTTTGCGGGTACAAAGGTCCCTGAGGACGGAGGATTCTGCGTATCTAACTACCTAA
>NC_051416.1:2550563-2551382 GCF_015228065.2 Penaeus monodon
ACGGGGTCAAAGGATAAACCACAGTAAATCCGGATTTTTTTTTCTATTTTCTTTCTCCATCTTCGTTTTTTTTTTTTTCTTTTCTTCGATCGTATTCTCCTCAATAAATTTTTAAAAATCAAAATTAGATCCTCATATCTTACTGGCTTCACGTACATGCAAGAAGCTCTCATTGTTTCGTCTGCTATGCGGTTAAATGTTTAACCTATAACCTCGACTCGTCCTGTTTACTGTTTTGCTCTGTAATGACGGAGGTATTGGTCCTGGTGACCTTCTTAACTCAGGATGTGGTTCATATCTGATTAAGTTAGGAATACAGTCCTTCATACGATACGGAAATGGCGACATTGGGTGATAGGGTTGATTTTCGCTCGCGTTGCTAATCAGCTCAATATTTATCTGGTTCCTTCTTCTATATAATCAGTAATTTGTCGTTATGGTTCTCTATATTCCTCTTCTTGGTTCATTATTTCCATAATTATCATTGCGGCGAGCTACATTCAGCAATAGATTGTGGAATATTATTGCCTTACGATTTATACAATATCTGGAGGTAAACCAACGCCACATTTTCACTTGTTGTTCCCTCTCTTTCGCAATAAAAAAAAGGGCTCTGAACACTATTTTTTTTTAAAAAGCCTCTTTAAATTCTTGACGACCCCAAATGACGGCAGGTTATTTTCCAATTTAACTACAGCAGAGTGGAATGGCTTTAATCAAGTGCCGTTCTGCTCAGGATACGCCTCGTGGACCAAATGAAAACGATTTGCTTTTTTTCGACTTTTCTTCAAAGGAATAACATGGCGGGGTAGAGGTTGC
>NC_051416.1:2551417-2551545 GCF_015228065.2 Penaeus monodon
ATCTGTTCGTCTCCCGGCTGGTTTCTCGGCTTTTCCTCTCTCTGTTCCTGTTTCTGATATTTGGCTTTCTATGCCTGTGTCTGTTTTTTGTCTTTCTTGTTTTCACTCTTCTTCTCTCCAATGCATTC
>NC_051416.1:2551751-2551911 GCF_015228065.2 Penaeus monodon
TCTCATTTTAACCTACCCCGTGTTTCTTCACCCCTCCCTCTCAAAAGAATCATATACGTGTTAAAAGTCTCAGAATAGACTGCACCGCCCAAGATGGTGGAGAGGCAGACGACAAGCCAAGTAAATATGCGCAAAAGAGCAGCCGCATCTGCACTAAGAT
>NC_051416.1:2551956-2552204 GCF_015228065.2 Penaeus monodon
AAAGAGACAAGAGGGGGGAGAGGGGCTTAACCGGCTTCATCATTGTGCTGACATTGTGCATGCACAGGGGGAGGGGATGATGGGGGAAAAGGGGGGGACACTCACACTGTCGTTTTGCCAACCCCCCTAACAATAATGGAAACAAGTGCAGTGTTCTAAGGAAGGTTTACCATTGGGCAACAGCTGTATGTGATGCGCAAATATCTGTTGTATTGCTAACACTATGATTTTTGCATTCCTGAATAAAC
>NC_051416.1:2552515-2553296 GCF_015228065.2 Penaeus monodon
GCAACACACACCGAATCGCTCATAGCCACAAGGCGAAGGTCAAACGCTCGATTCTCGAAGCTTCTCCATCCTCCAGTTGTAAAAGGAAAAGGGGGGGGGTCATAACATAACTTTAAATCACCCCAATATTTTTCTTTCTTCATTTATTAATGTGACATATGGGAAGGCAGGGACACGTGTCTGGCAAGAAGACTCTCTGCCGCTCCAAGAATATGTATAATCTGCCAGGCGTCTCTGGGTCGATTACGTAACCTCTTACAAAGTATCATTGTGCTTTATGTACAATGAATATATAAACAGAGGAAAAGCTGGTATATTGGGAAGGCTGGTATATTGGGAGGGCTGGTTTATTGAGAAGGCTGGTATATTGGGAAGGCTGATATAATGAAAGGCTGGTATACTGGGAAAGCTGGTATAATGAAAGGCTGGTATATTGAGAAGGCTGGTATGATGAAAAGGCTGGTGTAATG
This sequence comes from Penaeus monodon, assembly GCF_015228065.2. Classification (NCBI taxonomy): domain Eukaryota; kingdom Metazoa; phylum Arthropoda; class Malacostraca; order Decapoda; family Penaeidae; genus Penaeus; species Penaeus monodon. Next base: position 2,552,986 of record NC_051416.1, read on the forward strand.
GGTTTCCGATTTCGACCGGAGGATGGTGGATGCATCGGCGAAACAAAATGGCAGTGAAATAGACCACAATTGAAATAAACAGATAGATAAAATAGATACGCAAGAAAGAAATGGAAATTTTCAATACATAACGGATATCATGTGACAAGAAATTGCCGGAGCTGTCACTTTGTTCCTGTCAGCATCCTCCTATCCATAACGAGTTTTGATGAGTATTAGATTAGCCTTTTTTTCTCTTCTTTTTTTTCTGCCAAAAGCGACTGATTAGATCTCTGCTGCATTGCAAATCACTTCATTGCAAATAAAGGAAC
>NC_051416.1:2553590-2553661 GCF_015228065.2 Penaeus monodon
TGCCCTTTGCAGGTTGCATCAATACTCCGCCTGGTGCATCGACCAGAACTCTCCATGTTCACTGGGAGACG
>NC_051416.1:2553774-2554068 GCF_015228065.2 Penaeus monodon
AACCAGGCACTCTCAGGCACTCCTCGCTCTCCTCTTGGCACAGTTGCACGTCTTGGGGTTTAAGGAGGTTTGTTTTTGCCAAAAGCTGTTTGTGACGAAGGGGTCACGTGACACCAAAGCCACGCCTCTCTTATTCCACGTGCTTTTAATCTCACAATTACAAAATTATCGTATTAGGTGTGATCATAATAATATTGGTCACTTGATTACGTGCCAATCATGTACAAAATCGACATCGCTATCTTATACCATTTAGCAACTGTACAGCTAATGACTGACGTAGATGACCTATCA
>NC_051416.1:2554160-2554419 GCF_015228065.2 Penaeus monodon
CACAGGTATCGATAACGAACAATTTGTTGTGGTGAGACCGGACGAGGGGTACCTGTTGTGGCTGTTGTTTCAATGGGCTGTGATACCACCCTGTGATTTTTTTGACCTTATGGTATTATCTCTCATTTTTTCTTTTCTTTATTTTAATGTGAGGTTGAGTAATAAATTGATTTTCACATATTCTTTGGATATATTTATGGTGCATATTTTAACTTGTTATCACACTACTCCTGTACTGAAAATAAAGGAATGATTATGG
>NC_051416.1:2554839-2554976 GCF_015228065.2 Penaeus monodon
TATGGTTCATATCTTTATTCAGAAACCTTTCGCGTTATATCACACAATGCTACTAGATAGGACAGTTATATGACATAACACTACATAAAAGGTTTTTATTTCCTTTTTCTTGAGTATATGCGTATATCTACCTTTAA
>NC_051416.1:2555059-2555208 GCF_015228065.2 Penaeus monodon
TTCTTTTTTTTTCTCTCTCTCCCCCTCTATGCTTTTTGACTTGCAGTTAGCCTATATCTAAGTGTGATGTCCCTTACATACAGATTCATAATATTTTTACAATATTTTTTACTATGTATTTGTATTTTAGAAACCAACGCTGTCACTCT
>NC_051416.1:2555374-2556756 GCF_015228065.2 Penaeus monodon
TTAACAAAGCAGACGGAGTAACAGCACTCAGCATACCCCAATATCTTGAAGGCAAGTGGATCACAAGAGGGCAAAAACCACGGTAGATTCACACGATATAATACTGGGAAATGTGTCTTATTCTTTGTATATTGATAAAGGAGATAATGTAACACGCATCGTCCTTGAAGGATTATGAACAAGGTTTAGATAACACAAAACCTATTCTATCTTTGGGTGCGCAATATTCGTTTCGTAAAACTTTCTTTTTCTGTGTATTGAATCGATTGAGTAAAAAGGCTAAAAAGATTGTTGAATACTTCCTGTATCAAAATGATTTTCATTCTCGTAACCACACTTTACGCAGATTATTAACATGATTTTGATGACGATAATCTATTGGAAAGAAAGTAAGCAAACTGTGCAAGACTGGAACTAAAGTGACACAAGCCTTCATTCCTGTTAATTGATCCAAAGACACTTTTCTTTTATCCCTGCCATGTTACTTGATACTAAACCAGAAAACAGACAATCGGCATGCTTATCATATCTCGACAATAATCATCTATCATCACAACAGCGGCCACTTTGCAATAAACTTCTTCACCATTGAATCTCTCCAGCGGCCACACATCCTGAAAATCCAGTTCAGACAAGCCAGTAATATCCCACGACTGCGTAATGGTACTTGATTTCTAACATAAGACAACGAACATCAAGAAACTTTGCTTTGCCGATTTATTCATAATCTTTGACCTCTTTCTTTCTCGTTCTATCCAGTTTAAGACCGCCCATGTCCTTACAACGCATTGCATTGAGTAATTATGTACTGTAGTCATCAGGAAACCTTGGTTTGTCGCCGCCGTATTAAGGATCTTGGACTCTTTATCTGAAGGATCTTCATCTCTTTCCCGTTCTATCCAACTTAGGGCCGCCCTTGCCCTTCAGACGCATGGGATTGTGTGTGTACGTTCTGCAGTCATTAATGTACAAGTTTCCCGTCCTTGGAAGCGAATGAAGTAACAAACACTTCGGTCATTTTTTAGGCGTGTGCTGATTTTTCTTTTCTTTTTCTTTAATTGGTCACTTTTTTCCGTATGGATTATGGGTATTACTTGTTATTTCTAGGATAAACACTTTATTTTCTCACACATAAACCCTACTGTCCCTCACAAAACAAAATATATCTTTCTCTTTTTGGACCCAACACTCGCCATTCCAGCAAATAGATATTATCGCCAATGGTATACTGATCATAATAAAATATCATACTGTCCTTGAACTTTTAATGCACGATACACTGCCTTAGTGGACACGAGAACGACAGGAGATTGGAGAAATAACGAGGAAAAATAACTCACGCGTTTTGGTGGCAACTTGAGTTTTAAAATATTAGTCTCTTT
>NC_051416.1:2556835-2557027 GCF_015228065.2 Penaeus monodon
CCATCAACAACGCCAACTATACCAATTAATTTTATTACATCAATATATCGGGTTAGATATAAGTACATTCCGTAAGGCTCGAAATTAAATTGATCCAAAGATCGAAAAGTTTTTTTCTGAATAAGTTTTTTTTTCCGAACGAACGAATCTATCGCGTACGTCGAGGAAAGCAGCAAAAAATGATAAAATGCA
>NC_051416.1:2557244-2557513 GCF_015228065.2 Penaeus monodon
GAGCTAATATTACCTATTTCCTTATCAACATATAAGGATTCCAACTTTCTTTCTCACGATTGCAAGAAATGCAATCGATCTGGAAAAAAAAAAAGTCGGGAGAATTATCACTTTCTGACCCCCCGATGTGCTTTTCTTGGCCTCGCTGTCGCAGCGGTCCGTTTGCTTTATCTTATTTTGATTAGTTTACTCCCGCGGTCCAGCATCTTTTTCTCTTCTTTCGGAGATAAGTTATCGCCTTTATCTCGGGTACTTGAATTATCCCGACA
>NC_051416.1:2557769-2557906 GCF_015228065.2 Penaeus monodon
TCGAACAAATCAGATTCTTTCAGTATTTTCCTTTAACTTTCATCAAACTTTATCCATTAACTCCCTTTACGCAAAGTTTAACAAATATAGGGCACATTTTTCAATATCCTAGGTAAAGAGAAAAAAGTGTGTGTGTG
>NC_051416.1:2558132-2558412 GCF_015228065.2 Penaeus monodon
CAAAGGGTATACTATTGGGTATACCTTTTTTTACCTTTATTTATCTGTATCTATTTTATATAATTTCCGTTCATTCATATTTTCAGTGAGACAGGAAGTCATTCTTTTCAATTATCGTCTTTATTTACTGGCCAATAAGAGCTCAAATCCAGTGTCACGCGAACTGAAGAACGTGACACCATGGAATGTGGCTCGAGGGAATTTCGACTTATTTACCACATGCGCCCCGTTTATTTGAACATTTTCACTAATTCGATTCCAGTGTTTGAGTTCGTGAATG
>NC_051416.1:2558843-2559775 GCF_015228065.2 Penaeus monodon
ATAACCTTCATCCACCCAAGGAGGATGTTCTGCCTGATGTTGCTTAGCGCTATCTTGCATAACTCTTCAAAAATAGTATTCAGCGGAACACGAAGACTGCGCGCCGGGCAGGGCATACGAATTCGCATCAGGAAAGAAACTTGTATATTGCAAAGAACACTTCATACTGCAGAGAACGCTCCTTATTGCAATGAACGCTTCTTCCTGAAAACAGCACTCCGTATTGTGAGAATGTTCCATATTGCAAAGAGCGTTTCAAATTGAAGGAAACCTTTATATTATAAAGGAATGCTCCACATGGAAATAATGCTTCATATTGCAAAGGAGGATTCATATTGCAAATAACACAACTTATTGCAAATAACACTCCACACTGCAAACAAAACTACCGTATTGCAAAGAAGGCTAGAACGCTTCAAATTGCAAAAAACTAACTTCCAAAAAATATATATTCATTGCAAAGAACGCTCCATACTGCGAAGAAACTACTTCGTTGCAAAAACCATTCCAAATTGCAGGACATACCAACTACCACATTACTTCCCAAAGCATGAATTACTGCACACGCACTTCGGGAACCCTTAAAACAAGTCGTTTACTAAATTGCATTCAAGTAGAAGTTCTCAGACCCACATGCGAGCTTTAAGTCCCACGGAGAAGTGAAAGCAGAGGTTACTAGTCTACTTACAAAAGATCGACCACTTACTTATACCTAACTACTGTTCCCACATCTGGCTTTTTAAAAATACTTATGCTGACGTCGCCCCCTCTTAGTAGACGTCCGCGTGTGCAAAGCGACTGGCATTTTCAACAGCTGAATGTTGCATAGACACTGGATAGCCTGCTCTTTAAGCATCTTGGTCTGGAACTTTCCGATCACATGGTCTGTGTATGGCTGCCTCAGATCGTGAGAAATCTCCGTTCTAAATACC
>NC_051416.1:2559800-2559974 GCF_015228065.2 Penaeus monodon
AACGAGGTCTTGTTGCCGCAAATTGAGAAATACACGCAGGCACCATGCAAGAAAGACGGAAGTTATTATCATCACGGTATAGAGTATGTAGAATGGTTTAAAGTCTAGGATTTAGAAGGAATGAGAAAGGTGACTCACTCCTGCCTACGGGACCGGGTTGACTACTACCCCTAT
>NC_051416.1:2560192-2560473 GCF_015228065.2 Penaeus monodon
CTACTACACTTTCTTGACACACTTCAATGCACAGACATCTCCTTTTTCCTAACACTATCGCTATTCTAAGCACTATCGCCTCAAAAACAATTATGTATGCGTCTGACACAAAACACGTTGTTGCTATATGGATACTCCGAAGTTCTCTTACGTTGCTTGAAAATTTAGTCTAGATTCAGTTTCACTTGGGACTTCGACCTCATGGTGGCGTGGAAAGTGAATTTAGTGAGGGATGTAACCCTACTGTTGATCGGAAAAGGAGCCTTCTCTTTATTCATTCA
>NC_051416.1:2560649-2561657 GCF_015228065.2 Penaeus monodon
AATGAATAAAATTTGAAATTCCCCGACATGTTACCAACCGTCCACCCGGCACCGCAAACCGGCTAACAAAGGTCCCTTATTTTAGTAATAAATATCTCAAAGTACGAGGACCCCCCCCCCCCTCACACCCCATTCCTCCACTTAAGTGTTCCTAGGGAGAAGGGACAAGGTCTTCCAGTCTACCTGCCGTCTTGAATGGGTTATGGGCTCGTTGGTGTGGTCCCCCTGTTTCCATTCTGCGTGTATTTCATTTTCATTTTATTTTGTTCCGTTTCCTGGTTCATGTACCATGTCCTGGCGTGTCTAAGTGTACTTTACTTAGCTGCTCGTGTACGGTAGGCATCCACATAGAGGATTGTTAATTAATCTTCTATTATGAGCATTGATGAACTGCCAATGCACAGCAGGCAGCGCATACAGGGGGTGGTTTATAATGGAATGAATGTTTTGCAGTTTGCAGACATCCGGCGTATAAACATACTCAATCATAAACATCCTCTCTGTCACTATGCGAAGACCCTGTTCCTGCCACAGTCTACGGTTACTATGGAGACTGTTATACCCCGAGGCCGTTGACCAAATATGCAGTACGGAGCGCTGATCAATGCCTTACGCAGATGTCTTGCGAAGTGAAGCAGACACAATACTGACCAGGTGTCTTCTCCAAAATATTGATCAACTGTACCGTAAAACAAAGAAAATGCCCAAATAACTGTACTTTTCGGATAAATGACAGAGTGGATGTCTTTGTCAAGTGTTATACCCATCTTTGTAGAAAAAAAAAATATATATATATATCAAAATTATATAGCGAAAAGGTCGTTACTTTAACCACCTTTTACACCAGATCCAGCAAGACACAGGTGCTACTTAACTGCATAAAACACGAGGTATAACCCAAATACCCGAAACATTTCACACAAGAGTAAAGTGTACAGTGTACCGACCATGCATGTTTGACGAGAAAATCAATCCCGGATAATTACGTCTCCTCAAAGCGAACGACGA
>NC_051416.1:2561679-2561814 GCF_015228065.2 Penaeus monodon
GGTTAAACGCTGATGGTCTACGCGATCAACAAGGCTCGTTAAAACACCCTGTAATTGGTCGTTCATTAGATGGTGGAATCGTTCACGAAAAACAGCTCGAGATCTTTCTCTTTCCTCGCGAAACGAAGTAACTGG
>NC_051416.1:2563518-2563726 GCF_015228065.2 Penaeus monodon
AACAGATCACCACACATCACAAATGTACAGGAACAGATAAAAAGAAAATAGATAAAAAAACACAATCCCCCGGTTTCTCCAACAAACACACATCCCATGGAACCTCACACCACACCTCCCTTCTTGCAATCTGGTTTTACTTGGTGAATTGCTGAGTCAACCGCGTTGCTTCATCTAAATAAAAGGTGTTTGCCTTTAATTGCAGCTT
>NC_051416.1:2564001-2564075 GCF_015228065.2 Penaeus monodon
CCTTGAAAGCATCACCTCGAGATAGGCCTGGTAACAGAGAGACCGAATAAGATGTGTGAGGGGGGTAGGGGTCT
>NC_051416.1:2564849-2564992 GCF_015228065.2 Penaeus monodon
ATAACCAATACGAGATTTTGAATGTTAAGTGTCCGGAGCAAATTGTGGGATGCAGCTTGTACACACTCGATTAGGCACACATGCGCACAGGTGTACCGGTGTCTAAAAAGCAAATGTAAATACTAACCATTGCCCGATCCCAC
>NC_051416.1:2565166-2565321 GCF_015228065.2 Penaeus monodon
ACTCTACAACTCTGAAATCGGAAGCAAAGTGATATCTGTATGTTGCCGACCTGTCAGCATTATTTTGTTTCCAAAAATATAAGTTTAACATATCGTGTCAAAAGCAGTGCCTACATTTTTCGGTTTATACGATTTTCCGTAATAAATAAATAAAT
>NC_051416.1:2565648-2565908 GCF_015228065.2 Penaeus monodon
CTAAAAGATTAAACAGAATGGAATATTTTTTCGAGTAATGCGTATGTGGCGAGCAGGGAATTTATGATTGAATATATTGCTGTGAGACAGACTGACCTGGCGCACCATCGTTGATAACCGTGATGTTATGCATATCGTGTGTGCATATGCATTAGTGCATATGCACACACGATATGCATGCTTCGTGAAGAATATATGCATTTGCTTCGTGAAGAATATACAGTATAAAAATATTAATACTAATAACTACGAAGGAAAAG
>NC_051416.1:2565931-2566320 GCF_015228065.2 Penaeus monodon
CTAGGTTGAAACGAGAAAAAAAGCTACGTATATAAACACATACACAGATTTTTCCCATTATCATGTTTTTCGTTATACCCATGCCCGGCCTCCCCCAGCCTAGCAAACACTGCAGTAAAACCGTAAGCCTTGCAAACCACAACCGACTTAAAGCACAACTTACTTGTATCGATCGAACTTGGCAAATTTCTTCCACTCGATCGGATTAGACTTGTAAGAAGCGAGGAGGCTGTGCACATATTCGACATTGACTTCATCGCTGTCGAATACCCTGTGGAGTTCTTGAATCAGGTCATCCAGAGTGGCTACTTGTGGCATTGGAGTAACGTCCATGGTGGTCTTAGGATCTATTAGGAATACTGATGTTGAATTGTTTTAAAATGCGTTGA
>NC_051416.1:2566352-2567319 GCF_015228065.2 Penaeus monodon
CTGGCAGGCGGAGGTGAAGAAGCCGAAATTTGGCAGGGCGACTTTCGTGTCCAAGCAACGGTTAACAACTACGCCGGGTGCCAGGGTGCAAGGGACTTCATTTCTTATGAAGTTCAGGGAGTGACATCCCCGGCCGGAAAATGCTAAACGCCGCCAGAGCTAAACTCAAGGTCTATTGATTTCGATCAAACGGCGCTCCGTTAGCGATAGGTAAGCAAGTGCTATTTGGTGTTGCAAAGTCGTTGGCGTACGAAGGGTGATCTTAAACATTTCGCTATTTGTTTCTGTTGTTAAAAGCACATTTATTCCCTGAATGCTTGAGGCTGTGGCCGTGACGTCACACACAAGCCCACTTTTGGAGCGAGCTGATTGGTTGGCGTGGACGCCGCGCGTGACGTGTACACTGCCTCCGAATATCTGGAAGATTTAACATCCTTTTCAAAATTAATCGGTTGATTGACTTCATTGTCCCTAATCAAATACTGATAAAGAAGCCTAATCATTATCACCTACAGATTAGTCTATAATTCGCTCCATTTTCGGTTCATTTCAGATGGTATATATATACATTTTTTTTTCCTAAAGCCCGTAGAGCGATGTCTGTGAGCAAGAAAGTCGTCATTTACAATAAGGAAAAGAACGCCATACAAAAACACACACACCTTTATTTGTAATATATTTGCAACCTGTTTTATTTTCAGCACGTAGCAGCAACACCCACTCGTTTTTGTGTTACATACAAGGCCATGCATTTAACAAGCTATCAATAGACAGAACTACGCAGGAAGAACAACTGATTTATTGTTCACCATGAACCATTAAACTCAAGAAATATTAATAAAGATTAATAAACAAAATGAAAAGATTGACTGAGAGCTACGTAAATTAAAGATTGGGTATATCCTCGCAGCCTACGTAATCATACACACACATGAGTTATATACAAAACAGATGCACTCGGAAAGAG
>NC_051416.1:2567781-2567945 GCF_015228065.2 Penaeus monodon
GTCCGAATTGGTAACCGAGCAACATGAAATGATTATAAGACAAACGATTTTATTTACTTGCCATTATCAATCTCATTATTCTTCGTGACATTGATGCATCACATGGGAAGGTTTTAGAAAGAAAATAGAATCAAATGCCAGTAATTGATGCTGTAGTTAGTTCA
>NC_051416.1:2568377-2568660 GCF_015228065.2 Penaeus monodon
TGACCATAAATTACGTAAAATATTTCACAAATAACAGAAAAAATAATCGAAATAGCAAGCCCAAAAAAGGAAATTCACATAAAATATTACATTTATGGCCTACGTAAAAAGATAATGCACAGTAATTAAAAAATAAATAAAAAAAACATTATAAAACACAAATCACATTAATTACGAGATTAAACACAATAAAAGGAAAGAATCGCGCCTCATAAAACAAAAGGGAAAGACGCAAAATAAAATAAAAACAAAGACATGCTAAGTCATGAAGTCATAAGCACGT
>NC_051416.1:2570585-2570788 GCF_015228065.2 Penaeus monodon
TACGTTAAAAATTTTTCACAAATAACAGAAAAAAATATCGAAATAGCAAACCCAAAAAAGGAAATTCACATAAAATATTACATTTATGGCCTACGTAAAAAGATAAGGTACAGTACAGAAAAAAACAAAAAAGAAAAACATTTTAAAACACAAATCACATTAATTACGAGATTAAACACAATGAAAGGTGAGAATCGCGCTTC
>NC_051416.1:2571362-2571677 GCF_015228065.2 Penaeus monodon
TGTTTCTTTTCCTTTGTGATTTTTACTGTGTATTTGTTTCAGTTGGCATGTTCTTAGAATTACGACCGTACACATTTGATGCAAAACCAAACATCACGGTTTATTGCTGTTGCCAGTGACACGCAATGGCTAGTCTATCGCACATCAACATTTATGCAATATCAAAACGTTCTCACTTGCAACAAATGTATTGCTCCTTTCTTCTTTGTTCTTTTTCTGTTCATTTTTTTGTACTGTTCTTGTTCTCATCTCGTTTCGTCTCCTTCTCTCAATAATTCTTTACCTTTCTTTTTCTTTCTTTCTTTCTTTGTCACA
>NC_051416.1:2572272-2572521 GCF_015228065.2 Penaeus monodon
ATACGAGAAACTCGTGCGGTCTCTACTCTGACCGGACCCCATGCAAATATATGAGGTCTGTTAGTGACCGTCATTGCAGCGAATAATCTGACCTCAGAACACCTGTTTATACAACACAAGACCCTGGCCAATTTCTCTCTTTCGGCCGAAATAGACCACTCGGCAAGTGACACGAATGCCGACAGCGGACGAGCAAAAAACAAGGCAAAGGAACGATTAATTAACGAGAACTCATATCACTAAGCCATA
>NC_051416.1:2573612-2573688 GCF_015228065.2 Penaeus monodon
CAGCTGGCAGTTGATGGCTCACAGGGACTTTTAAGTTTATTGCATTTAAAGAAGCAATGCTAATTTTCGGCATAAT
>NC_051416.1:2573794-2573914 GCF_015228065.2 Penaeus monodon
AAAGTCTTTCGTTCCTCCTTTCGCATGTGAAAGCTTGGGCATCTTTCCCTGGCTTTTTTCTGTAAATATTTTTTCTAAAATCAAATCTAATCTCTCTCTTTCGCTCTCCCTGTCTTTATT
>NC_051416.1:2575821-2577044 GCF_015228065.2 Penaeus monodon
ATACCACCAACTGTTCGTTTAACGAGCCGAATCTTTACCATGATCTTGGTTCATTCACGGGGTTTCCCATGCCAGCGGACGAGGTTCAAAAAGTGCCTTGCTTATGTTATCTGTGTACGATGCTGGACGTTCTTTGCAGTGTCCGTAGGAGTATTCTAAGAAAATATAGCACCTGATTCTCCCTGACTCTCTGAGTATTATATTTCTGAATTTTTAGTCATATCGTTGTCCATTTTATTGGTGGAGTACATTGTTACATGTACATTTCAGGGTTTTAACGTTCTGTCGGTAATACACCCAGCTTGTAAACCCTGTAGAACTAGAAAAAAAATCCTTCTACCAAACCGAGATAGTATAGTAGTAAATACTCTTAGCCAAACTTTTGTCGTATATCATGCAATTTACATTAACCAAAGGAGTGTGATATATAAGCCGATGGATTACGATACAAATTTCGCGACAATAAAGAAAGAAAGGCCACTTTCTTATCCGTGGGGATTTTATCTCGGTGTTGAAAGTATCAACGTGTTTCTGCGAATTACTCTTAGCCAAAATCTTGTCATATATCATGCAATTTACGTTAATGAAAGAAGTGTGATATATAAGCCGATGGATTACGATGCAAATTTCGCAACAAGAAAGGAGCCGAAGCCACTTTCTTATCCGTGGGGATTTTACCTCGGTGTTGAACGTATCAACGTGTTTCTGCGAATTACTTTTATGAGAACGTTTCCACAGCCGCCCTTCGCGTGTTTGTAACATCCACAGCGCCATGGCTAGGGAGGTTCATACTGTTAATTTGTTCCTTGATAACACACTGCATGTTTGTTATGTGATATGAAATGAATCAGCTTGAATTTGATGATGATATCTTTATATCCGGGTATTTGTGAGTGTATTAACGAATACTTTTGTGTTTATTACGGGTATAGAAGAAGAAAGGAGAAGATAAAACAAATAAAGATGGGGGAAAATAGAAAAAAATATATTTAATAAAGATGCGAAGAGATAGATAAATAGATGAAGTAAATAAAGAAAGGAAGAGACAAATAAAGTTAGTAAAACAAGGGAAAAACAGATGGATAAATAAAACCAATAAAGAAGAAAAAAGACAGACAAACAGATAAAGTTAATAAAGGACAAATACAGATAAATAAAAGCCAATAAAGAGGATAAATGCAGAAAATAATAAAGAAGAGAAAAATTACATAATTTACGTTAAC
>NC_051416.1:2577828-2578088 GCF_015228065.2 Penaeus monodon
ACAGAGACCACAGGCGAGAAACTCACCTCACACTAAAGGACGTGGGGGGAGAGGGAGGGGGGAGGGTATCCTATAGGAGCGGTCACTTCCTTCGTCCGAAATTCATGTGAACAATTACGTCATGGGATCTTCCTTTCGGACTTTTCTGGGGCACTTACGAGTTGTTATTATTTCAATTGTTTCTCTTTTTCGTTTCTCTTTACCTCGTCAGATCTACCTCTCGGACTTTGTTGCGCATCTAGGACTTGCTATTTTAAGTG
>NC_051416.1:2578150-2578692 GCF_015228065.2 Penaeus monodon
GTCAGATCTTCCTTTCGGACCTTTTTTGCGCATCTACGCCTTACTATTTCCATTGCTTCTTCTTATGTTTTTTTTTTCCGGTGTCAGTGTGGTTCAGAAACGAGATTTATATAAATGAAATAAACCATTTGCCGAGGGAAAAGGGAATCTCATTTTAGGAACAAAGAGATTTCTATTCTTTGCCTGAAATCCTTTACAGGAGCGACCTTTCATCGTTCTCCATAGAACCAAAAACCATCTTCAAATTGGGCTTTCAATCCGTCGGTTATTTTCCCCGTGTGACCCGATAACCTTCCTGTATACATGTATGGAAGTTTATCCCAGTTTGCTATGCCATCCAGGACACCGAGACTGGGCAAAGCACGAGAGATGTGAAGGTTCTTAGGGCTATAGGCTACCCTAAGGCTATAGTGACTGAAACTCTCGATACAGGTGAAGATAACGAAACTAGTGGAGTAGTGGGTTTGAGTGTTAATGGTTCGGTGAAAAGAGACACTGGGAGATGTATACTGGGAGAGACCTAATAAGTTGTATTTTGTTGT
>NC_051416.1:2578820-2579032 GCF_015228065.2 Penaeus monodon
TTTGACAAATATTTGACCAACAAGGAAGTACCAGCAAACCAAAGAACTAGAATGTAATAAAAACAGTAATAACAGATAAAATCACAAGGAAGAAAATGAAAAAAAAAATCACACCTAGTCTACGCATTAACAACACAAAAAAAGAATAACCTCAAATAAATATACTCGATATTCATGTAGAAATCGGACATGCTAACTGCTGGGTTGAACGT
>NC_051416.1:2579083-2579843 GCF_015228065.2 Penaeus monodon
CCTGTCCATTGTTCCTCTTCTCCACCGCGATCAAAATTTGACGCTATTAATAGATAACTTGTAAATAGCAACGCAAAGCGAAAACATTATAGCAAAATGGATATGACATTTCTGTGATAGAGTCGTGAGTGAGGCTTATTATCACTCAATTAAGGCAGTGATTCTTAAGGTGTCTCTATCGTATCGTAGATGTCTCTTTTACGCTTCTCCTGGGTTCTCCTCCTTGCAAAGATCTTACCCCTGTTTACTCTAGTTATTGTTTATCTGGGAGATAAGGTCACACGGTCGCGGCGATGACTTTGGTTATCAATGACGCCCCGTGAGACAATGATGTTCGTCTTTACACTGCTGTTGCCACCTGCCGCGCCGTTACCCTGGACTCTGTTCGCCCTTTTGACCTTCGAGAGAATTCGCATGAGTGTTTTTGTGTTTTTTTTGCGATCGTACAGTTCATTATGATTGTATATTTATTTGCACTGCTTATTAATTGGTTGTTCAGAGGAAAAACAACTGTTTAGGGAACAAATATATGTTGTTGTTGTTTTTCTTTTGTCAAACCGCGGGTGTTTCCGTATCAAGGAGTCTCTTCATATCTGCAGCTTTTGTGATAAACAGAAATTACTGTATACCTCCTTTCACTTTTGTATGGAGTCATAGTGTATTGGTAACGTCCAGTTCTCTTTCTCTCTTGTAATCCAGTCATCTATAAAGCGACTGGAATTTTAATAATGGTCAGTCGTGGATTCGGCAATTTCGCACT
>NC_051416.1:2580639-2580818 GCF_015228065.2 Penaeus monodon
AGCTCCAGCAGCGTCGCCACTTCCCATGTAATGACGTCAAAGCCTGCCCTCCCCCCTAACCCCCAACCCCCTCCTGAAGTCCTCAAAAATAGAGTTTCATCGAGGAGTTCCGCTGGTCAGTGCACGTGACCTGGTTCTGAAAGTTCCTGCCTGAAAGCACACATGAACCTCTTCCTTCG
>NC_051416.1:2580992-2581078 GCF_015228065.2 Penaeus monodon
GGCTGTTTCTCATGACAACAGACTGACGGCTGGCTTTTCGTGGGCTGTTTTTGGCGAAGAAGTGAGGGAGCAATCGCGTTGTTTTT
>NC_051416.1:2581462-2581552 GCF_015228065.2 Penaeus monodon
GTACTAAAAACAATAACACCTGACGAAACGGGAAATATCTTAGAGGATTCCACGTTACCCGAGTGTTTAATTGGCATGTTTGCGCACCTG
>NC_051416.1:2581604-2582045 GCF_015228065.2 Penaeus monodon
ATAGAGCTCAAAGGGTCAAGGCGTTTTATCAGTCTTTGAGGAAAACTGATAATGAAATACTTAGAGGCGAAGAGAGTACAGTTACAATAGGGAAATTATTATTAAAACCATCGATACCACACATGATATATTTTTAATATTATGTTTATAGTCACTATAATTCTTGATTTTTCATATTGTTTAGTATATATCAAATGTCAGAAAGAAGTAATATATATGGATAAAATATTCATCATTCTTGTTAACTTTGTCCCTACACCCACGGTCAAATTACACAACATTGGAATAAAGATATGCAAAAATAAATGCTTTTAGTTCCGATTAATATGAATTAAGAACACTGTGTTGGACTTTGATAAGCTGTAAGGAGAAAACACCTGATAACCTAATAAATATATTTTTTTTAATAAAAAGATACGTAATAGCGTGTTAATGTGATAA
>NC_051416.1:2582137-2582419 GCF_015228065.2 Penaeus monodon
CGTTTGAATTTTTTTTTGGGCCAGTTTGCTAAATTAGCAAATAATTTTCAGGATGACGCATATTAACGTATTTATCAACTGATATATCTATATATCAGCTGATAAATACGTTATCTATGTAAAATAAACATAAAAAGGTTCATGTATATTTCAACATAATATCTGTGTGCATATATGGAGATCTATTTCTCGATATATACACTTATGTTTTACGTAACTAAACAAATGTATAGATCCATCAGACATGCACTAACACACAGTTAACCATTTTTTTAATGAGGG
>NC_051416.1:2583042-2583727 GCF_015228065.2 Penaeus monodon
CATCTTGCTGGCATGAGGACCGTCACAAAATCCCTGCTAACCTTGACAGTACGTGTTCAGTCATAGAAATCACCAAGAAACAGATACATAGAATAAAAAGATTAAAAACGTAACGTCAACTCTTTTTTTTTTTTTTTAAGTCATTATTAAAACGAACTTTCTTTTTTTAAGTCGCTATTAAAAACGTAACATCATTCCTTTATTGAAGTCACTATCAAAAACGTAACATCAACTCTTTTTTTCAATTCAATATCAAAAGCGTAACATCAACTTTTTTATTAAAGTCACTATTAAAAACGTAACTTTTTTTTCTTTTTTTTAAGTTGCTATTAAAAACATAACACCAATCCTTTATTGCAGTCAATATCAAAAACGCAACACCAACTTTTTTTCTTTCTTTTTAAGTGGCTATCAAAAACGTAACATCAACCCTTTATTGAAGCCACTATTAAAACCGCAACATCTTTTATCCGGAAGCCCTCCTCAAAATACCACGAAGCTTCTGAGAGGCAGTGCTACGAAGACCAAACAACGCCGTTCATTCCATGTGTAAAATGAGTAAAACGTTCTATGACAGGATTTCCTTCGGGTTTCAACATACTTCGTGTGAATGGTGGCGTTCCAATTTTTCCCTTAATAGTGACGTAATAAGGTAATTGGCATAAATGGCATTGACATGAGGATT
>NC_051416.1:2584051-2584296 GCF_015228065.2 Penaeus monodon
TTCCCCAAGATTTTTGTTTTCTTTTTTTTTAATAATGACGACGAAAAACAAAACAAAACAAAAACACAGTGAGTTTTGCTGGGACCTTCATGAGAAGCCGTGGTTTCGAGAATCAACCTGTAATGGGCTTCGAATCACAAGGGAAAGAATAACAGAGGGAAAATATAACTGGAGAATAGTAAACGAGGCTGTTTTATAAACATCCTGGGGAGCAGCATTACGAGAGACAAAGGTTGCTCGACATC
>NC_051416.1:2584741-2585044 GCF_015228065.2 Penaeus monodon
CGCAAAATTCTGGATTTGGCAAATTTTACATAAATCTTTATTTCGTGGCTTCATGTCTACAAACAATAAAAATATGTGCAATATATCATTCGCACACATGTATACATACAAGAATGAATATTCAGGGACCTACAAGCATTTACAGACACAGTTACACATATAGTTTTATCATTAACAAAACCGGAAATGTATTTTCTCAGAATACATATGTGTGTGTATGTGGGGGGGAGGGGGGGTATGTATGTATATACTTGTGATGGTATGTTTGCGTAAATCCATGACAAATAGACAGGCAGATAGACA
>NC_051416.1:2585316-2585675 GCF_015228065.2 Penaeus monodon
ACCTAACTGTCCCTAGCACACAAAGACACACCCATACGTTTCCTATATCTTTCCCCCCCAAAAAAACGTTGCGTCATCAAATTCCAAGAAACGTTTGCTAAGAGATATAATTCACAGAACTAATTGCCAATCCCCCTTATCACTAATACTGATCATCTACGGATCAACAAGATATAAGGCGATAAGAATATTAACGAACGCCTATCTCCTTCGTGTTGCCTGATAATTGTATGATAAAAAGAAAATGGCATTATGCTTCATCAGTCATCATTATGAATAGCATCCGGTATGAGTTATTAATTCTTTGTAAATAGCTTAGGTGGCACCAGTGGCGTGGGTAAAGAGGGAGGAGCGATTTT
>NC_051416.1:2586068-2586287 GCF_015228065.2 Penaeus monodon
ACCCCTGGAAGTCTTGCAACCCAACACATCCCCCTCAACATGTGCATTTCCGCCGCAGCTCACAACCGTCCTGTATAATTTTCCCTTCATTCCCACGTTGACTTCCTTATCACACAAGACTCCAACCGCATTCTTCCAGTTCCTCAAGCCTTTATTGTATTCTGTGATTTATGTCGTGGAAAAATGACCCGTCTGGTGACATGTGGAAGCTTAATTAAG
>NC_051416.1:2586310-2587171 GCF_015228065.2 Penaeus monodon
AGTTTCCTCGTTTAGATCTATATACTCCGTTTTCTTTTTATTTATTCTTTAGCCTTCTATCTTTCAACTCTATCCTCCATCTCCCTTCTCCATAGCTATCCTTCATCCTTATCCTTCATCTCTGTCCTTCATCTCTATCCTTCATCTCTATCCTCCATTTCTCTTCTTCATCTCTATCCTTCATTTCTATCCTTCATCCCTATCCTTCATCTCTATCCTTCCTCTCTATCCTATATCTCTATCCTCCATCTCTCCAGCTTCTGCTCAACACCATCCATGTTATTGTCTACCAGAACTACATCGTCTGCATAATCACACATCTAAGACCACATCACAATGACACATCTAATAACATAATAACATATCCCATGGAGCTGGATGTAGTATTTCCGGGTTGAGTACACCCATTACGAAATCAAATACGTGAGTACACCCATTACGAGATCAAATACGTGAGTACACCCATTACGAAATCAAATACGTGAGTACACCCATTACGAGATCAAATACGTGATTACACCCATTACGAAATCAAATACGTGATTACACCCATTACGAAATCAAATACTTGAGTACACCCATTACGAGATCAAATACGTGATTACACCCATTACGAAATCAAATACGTGATTACACCCATTACGAAATCAAATACGTGAGTACACCCATTACGAAATCAAATACGTGAGTACACCCATTACGAAATCAAATACGTGAGTACACCCATTACGAAATCAAATACGTGAGTACACCCATTACGAAGTCAAATACGTGTGGACTCAGACACGAGCCTTGACGAAGCCCACCCTTCACATTAAACTTTTCTGTCCTACTTAGACAAGTCTTGTATCCTCAAATAAA
>NC_051416.1:2587456-2587659 GCF_015228065.2 Penaeus monodon
CTTATTCATCCAACTTGCCTCCCAAAAAGGGCTGAGTATTTACTGTACCCGGTCGACAGTGATATTTATTCATGCAGCATTCTTTATGTCTACGTGAGATGCTGCGTGTGCAACAATGTGTGGCCGGGAGTATGCTATTCCCATTTTCTTGTTGCAAGGTACAAGTGGTAAGGGGTATTCGTGCACATGCCCAGCACATGCGA
>NC_051416.1:2588588-2588696 GCF_015228065.2 Penaeus monodon
ATAACCCTATGGCAGTGACACGTTTCCGAAGAAACCAGTTGATCTCCCACGCCATGTTTCCGGTGGAAGACGGCCGCTTCCTTTCCTCTTAGCAACGCCCTGGAGAAT
>NC_051416.1:2590882-2590963 GCF_015228065.2 Penaeus monodon
TATGCATGACACGAGGAAAGTCTGTTATTGATGACTTTTGATCGACTTATCTTGGCAACCTCTCACTGCTTTTTCGTTTCC
>NC_051416.1:2591351-2591691 GCF_015228065.2 Penaeus monodon
GCAAATTATGTGCATAAAGAACATTATAACAAAAGCCACTACAAAGGAACAGATTTTGTTCAAAATATTAATCATTCTCACTCTCTCTATTATTGTATACATTGACATCTTTTACAAAATTGCCAAACATGTAAACTTCTAATTAAAATCAGTGTAATCGCTTAAGTGTTCATGCACAAGAACGCCACGTTTGCTTACATATGGTTACATCTCTGTGAGGTTAATTGACCTTGTTAAATGAAAAGGTAAGTTATGCACGAAATAGAAACGTCAGATGAATTTTACGCTGCAAATTAGCTTTTCTTATAGTCTTAATATATATCTACTTGAAATCAAGATT
>NC_051416.1:2593418-2593595 GCF_015228065.2 Penaeus monodon
ATAACCTGCACACGAAGACTATATCAGCTAGAGTACGAATCAGGCTAATAACAAAACAAAAAGTATCATGAGCTGTCTAAAAGTTGAATGTCGTGCAATGTCTACGAGGGATTTGACACGCCTTAGATATTTACATTATGCTTAACGTGATTTTCTATACAGATTAGGGATATGCAT
>NC_051416.1:2593888-2594562 GCF_015228065.2 Penaeus monodon
TATCAGTTCATATGTTTGTGTATACTATACTTTCCAAGCAATCTCTCCCCGATATGCCTTCAGATATTATTGTCTAGGTCGTTAAAAAGTTATCTTTCTTCTCACAGATACCCCCAACCACCAGTCTCAGAGATAAAGTTTCTGAACTCTCAGGGTTAAATATATCTTTTTTTCTGCTTGTTCTGCCATTCACTTCCAACCACTATAATAACACACAAAGCATGACCATTCACTTAGCCTCTTCCCGATAACACAGAGACAAATTACAACGCGCATAAACCCACAAAACTAGCGAGTATTCAGTACCGCGTTTGTTCCTATTTCATCAAGAGGTGAAGCTTTAAATAGACTCTCCTCCTCTGCATGGGTGGCATCTCCCAGGTCGCTGATTCTGAGGTACATGAACCTTAAGGGAATACGTGATGCCAGGAAGGTACAGGATATGAAATGCGGTGAACGGAGAGTGGGAAGACGAAAGTTGCCGACAAAGCAAAATTTACATTGTTAACTCTGACTCAAGACTTTACACTGATATCAGAAGTATTGGATTTTTGTTGATGAGGGTTAGAGGAGTAAAATTTTGTCTGTTTTTTTTCATTCTATTTTTGTTTTCTTTTTGTTTTGTTTAATGCAAGACAATTTAATGTTAATGATTGCGAGCAATGACGGCTCCA
>NC_051416.1:2594586-2594680 GCF_015228065.2 Penaeus monodon
GGGGGGGTGGTAAGGTTTGGAATTAGCTTTTGCGAAATCCTGTTTTGTTTGAGCGAAATGAGAGACAAATGAGACGACTAGGGAATGTGGCGAA
>NC_051416.1:2594717-2594851 GCF_015228065.2 Penaeus monodon
TACTCGTCCATAAGCCTATACAATTAGATCGCATAATTTAACTTTGCAAATAACTTTCCATTTCTTCTTTATTGTTCTGACACTAGTTTTTTTTTTCGGGAAAAGAATAATTTAACTTTGCAAATAATGTTCCA
>NC_051416.1:2594906-2595019 GCF_015228065.2 Penaeus monodon
TAGGGGAAAAAATGCTAGTGTGGAGAAAAAAAAAATTCAAGAATCCATCGCCAGGACCTTCATTTTATTTAAAATGAATGTCCTGGCGATGGATTCTTGAAAATGTTTTTTTC
>NC_051416.1:2595174-2595487 GCF_015228065.2 Penaeus monodon
TTCAACCGGACATTAATAGCAGAATAAGCTCTGCTCTACATCAAAGCTAGTTTTGCAGTTTTACACTTTTTGCCTAGTTTGTTTGCCTAGAAAGCCTCGACCCGCGATATCTTTTATATTGTTCATTAACTTCCACCGTCCAAAGAGGGAATCAAAAGCCACAGAAAATAGTATTTCCTGTTATTAGTGCATGATACACTTGCCAGCCTCAAGGTCAGTGCTTACGGACCTTGGTTTATTGATATGGTATCATAAACGTGGTATGTCTTTATACACCGCTTCTGAACCTATCAAAGTTGTTGTTTTTTTGGTG
>NC_051416.1:2595667-2596106 GCF_015228065.2 Penaeus monodon
GATTTTTTTTTCTCTCTCTCTTTTACATCTATCGATATTAACTTTTGAATTTAGCATCTGAATCGAGGCAAATGGGATCGAATTCAAATCTCCGCTGGATAAAAGGAGGATTTTGCTTGAGGATTTATATTGATGTTTTTGTTTTGAGGATTCTATTTTTTCTTCTCTAACCTGAGCTTAAAAGAAAAAAAAAATCCTTGTTGCGTAAATGAGATTGGAATTTTTAATCTCAACCGACTGAATATTCTGTCTCTTATCCGAAATATGGCCTTAATGTTATGAATTTTCATGGGATTAAAGAATTTTTTACCTCCATCAGAGGTTTTTGAATGAAAGTTATATTGGGTATCAGTCGAGATCATGTAAAGTTTCTTCAAACGTATTATAATTTCATTTAAATAATAGAATATATAACGAAAAGCTTACTCCTTAAAAAAAG
>NC_051416.1:2596253-2596347 GCF_015228065.2 Penaeus monodon
GCAGACTACATTATCCAGGAACTCTTAATTAAATCCGACGTAGAGGGAAATATGCATGTCATTCCTCATTCACAATTATATACCATTTCGAACG
>NC_051416.1:2596391-2596494 GCF_015228065.2 Penaeus monodon
CACAAAGTTCGGTCATAATTTGACATATTAACTTCATTCCTAATTTCCGCCTCCTAACTTAACTCCTAACTTAACCATGTCAATAACACAAGCTCTTCCGATG
>NC_051416.1:2596545-2596611 GCF_015228065.2 Penaeus monodon
AATCATGATCATGATTTTATGGTGACGTAAAGGTTATATCTGATCACTTATCTGATACAAATTGTC
>NC_051416.1:2596637-2596736 GCF_015228065.2 Penaeus monodon
AATGTTAAAATTAATATGCCACAAAAATCATAAAGGTTTTACGCCTATATGTATGTTCCTTAAGGCATCCTAACCATGGTCTATTTGTATAGACCTAGG
>NC_051416.1:2597003-2597546 GCF_015228065.2 Penaeus monodon
TTTCTAAAAAAATGTTACTCCTGTTTCTCAATATCCTGTCATAATATCAAGTGCTGAAACGCTATCAGTGATATCAGCCTGTCAGTAACTACAGAACGTTTATATCTTGGTTAAACCGCCTTTTTTTGTGTGTGGTTAAACTTCCGGAATTTTGAGGTTTTGGTATCTTAGTGAAACGCCAAATATGTTTTCACTCATTATGCAATTGTCTTGGATTATATAGATGGTTTATTCTGCTTATTGTGATCTTGCTTTCCTCACGTATGTAATTGCTGTTCAGATCAAACTATTGATATTAACTGTCTATCATAAACAAACGTATAAGATAGCCTACTGTTTTACCGTTAAAAACACCGGAATATTAATTCCTACGTAAAAAAAAGTTTATAATTTCTCCTGCCTATATTCAATAACTTCGTCATACAAAAAGCAATATACAATGCACACAATAAACAGTTCCTCGATCATCTCCACTAAATTCATTTACTTCAGACAGTTGTCACGGTATATTATCCGGTTGGATTATCGGCGCTAGAAATATTA
>NC_051416.1:2598166-2598749 GCF_015228065.2 Penaeus monodon
AATGCACAATATGTGAAGTGGTGTTATAGCCATTGATGTTATTATCATCTTTTTTGTTACTAATATTTATATTTTTGATTAGTATTAATGGTGGTGGTTGTGTGTTTCTGCATTTTAATAATCAATATCCTGGTAATCACTTTTACCATTACTTGCTTTATTTATAAGTATTCTTACTGTGTAAAAAAGTAACCACCTTTCCAATTCTCGTTATTATAGCAGAAGTGTCACCATAATCCATGTCACTGCCTATTCCAACATTTAGTCACTGGTTACTTCTTTAGAAATTCATAAGTCAATGTTCCACCCCCTGTATTCTATAGGGCTCTCCACTGCACTGATTCTAGGAATGCCCTATATTACAGGTAAACAATTTCCATAGGAAGGTACAGTTTAAATAAAAAGCACAGATGATGTAATATAGATCTTTTTAATGACTTAGATATGCATTTTATATAGCAGTTTTAAAGAGTATAATGAAAGCACAAATATGGGTTCATTGCCACATACCTGACTGGGTACAATATACTAGTATGTGTGGATAACAAATAAGCACACACTGACAGAAGTACATGTACATTTT
>NC_051416.1:2598791-2599102 GCF_015228065.2 Penaeus monodon
CTTGTCCGAATATCAGAGCTCCTCTCGACACTCGCACAAAGACATCTAGTTGCCTTAACATCACACTATCCTAAGGAAGCAGCAAAATACATTGAATGCACGAGGCATCCCAGAGGAGTTCTTATATTCACACTTGAGTATCAAACTGGAATGAGTCTGAGTGAGAAAATTAGAGTGTGCTGCCAAAATATTAACGAGAAGGAAAAGCAAGGGATGGAGTAATTCCGTTTCTGACTAGCAAGATTTTTTTGGGAGGGGTTTAGGGTTTTTTGATTTCTATACATAGGAGAAACAAGCATGTGCAATTTTCT
>NC_051416.1:2599135-2599345 GCF_015228065.2 Penaeus monodon
ATACTACTTTGTATAAAATATAAACTGGAAAAAAGGAAAAGTTGTAGGGTACTGGTCTTCAAAAAACAAACTGGTAAGGCTGTAGATAGATGCAGTTCAAATTAAAAATATTTTTAAATATTGTACTTTCTAAATAATCATTTGAAGATTCCAAATCCTAAACCATTCCACATTTACAAACCTATCTTTATATACAGGATCCTAGAAGAA
>NC_051416.1:2599475-2603548 GCF_015228065.2 Penaeus monodon
TTTAATCTACAATAAATGTCTGTGCTATGCTGACTGAAAACAGGCTTGTACACGACATCTCCCTATCAACAAAAATAACCGAGATTCGCTGTACACTCTTAATCTAGCAACAAGGCTATCCAGTCATTCTCCAGTTCACATTTAAACAAACTTTTCCAATTATAGGAAGAACATAAGATGGTATTTCTTTACATGTGAAAAGTCTAATCCTTATAGATTATGTACCTGGCACCTTACACATAGAAAAAGGCGAAAACTGTGAATAGAAGACTATTCCTTGTATTATGGTAACACAGAAAATAATAGTCCTGAAAACATTGGTGTAGTTCATAAAAAAGTAACATGCTTATACTCACTAAGACAGACATTAATACTGCAAAGCTTTAAGAACCACCATAAAATATCTGATAAGCTGACAGGTTTTAGAATCTTAGGGTCTGTGCGAGCATTTATCACCAAATCATGTTATAACATTATCAAAAAATAGTGGTATCTTCATATATATTTATGTCACCAACAACAGTAACTTTACAGTAACTCCACAAGAATTAAGATGTAGTTACTAAATAACAACAATGAGAAACAACTTTCTTCAATACATCGAGATTACAGAGAAGTAATGCAATGAAGTCCTCTATTACAAGTTTTTGAGCTGTCATTAAATACCAGAGACAATATCTCTTTTTTTTCAATATTCTGTGATGACAAGCATAGTAGGACATAACAGTGGCATCTCACTTTTAATCTGCTGTCCTTTTTTTTGCTTTTTTTCACAAACTTCCTGCAATAACTCCATAGGTCTCTGACATACAGGAATTTACATGACATGAAACTTAACCTAAGTGAGATTCTGTAATTAATTTTCTAAAGGAAAACCATAATATCCTCATTATATGGGACTGGCTAGACTCAAATCCAAAAACTTGCAAGATGTACACTTTAATCTCTTGCTTTGAAAATTTTCCTTTAACAAAGTACAAGAATCTAATGTTCCATCCCATAAGCAAAGTTTATGCATAATCTCTAAATATCATCTCCTTTCATTAGAATCAACTTATTGCTTAATTACAAAATGAACAGAATATTCATTAAGACAAATGCTAAATGGAATTTAAAGCTCCAGTCTTTTAGTATCAATACTGGTAGAATCAGTAATTACATTAGTGATTCACATTTCCTCACCACAAATTTAAGCTACCATCCACAGCTGGTTCAACCCCAAATTATTGCAAACATGTGAACATTACTGGAAGAACATTTTTCTCCAAACAAAAAGGAAACAAATATCTACATAATCAACCATTTGACATATATTACAAAAATGGAACTGGAAACAAAAATCTTAATTCAGTAAAAAAAAAAATGCCTTACTGCTGGGACCACCTTGAAAGCCATCAGGTTTCATTATACTTCATAAGACTTACACATTACAATTGGCCATTTTAGTGAAGCAAGAGCTGATAACAGTGCTTTACATACAAAACACATAACTTAACAACAAATTCTCTTTCCATGTATTTCTCTGATCATTATTGTCAGTTGATTTCAGATTCTGATATACCACTTATGTCTAAGCATTACATACTGTAGCTGAAATAAATATATCACAGATTTATAACTGTGTACTGCACTATTCTACTAACTTTAACCTGGACATTTGCTGGCTACTGTAAAATACTAATAGTTACGAGAGGCAAACTTAAGTCCTATGTCCTTGAATGAAATGGCACCATAGATTTTCTATTACACTATGATAAACTGAAAACTGGTAAATTACTTTGATTGTAGGTTCTGTATCTTCTACTCTGATATACAAGAAGTCCCAACTTCCTTGTATATCTACCTGATCTCCTATTTCATGTCTCTAAGCATCTTGTGTCTTATTCTTACACTGTCTGTCCCTCCGTCTTCTAAGCCTCCAATCTTTCTTTCCTTCTTCTGGAGACATAAAAATATATCCCAGAGACATATTTGCTGTTAGTACATACTGCTCTGTAAGTGGGTAAAAAAATGCATGGCTTCTTCATCATTTTGTTCGTGAAACCATACACAGTAGAAGACACACACAGTAGAATTTGTAGGAAGATATAACAGCTAGAGTTAAAAAAGAAAAAAAAAAATGTACATAGCATTCAGAGCCAGATATTTTTACTCATTACATTAGAGCCCTCCTCAGGAGCATGAACAAAAAGAACTGGATCTCTTTGGTGTTTTCATCTTCAAAGGAATCTAGTAACTGGTGCAAATATCGTGGATTTTAGTGTTAAATTGGTATGTCTTTTTACTTTAGTTGTTGATTTCAAGATGGTGAATTTTCAAGTAAATTTCCAAGTTCCAAAAATGCATATGAACTAATCACAGTTCAATTCCGAATCACTATATATTTGTCAGAGGTTAGAAGTAATATTTAACTTCCATTTCTGAGTTTAGTTGGCCCTGTTAGATCTTTTTTTTACATCTTTGCAAAACTCTCCCTCCATTACTACCAGTAAGAGTTTACAGGATGATTAAAAATAATTTACCTTATACTCAAAATACTGTAAATGTGAGCATTCATACCTATATATTCAGAGTCAATGCAAATTATTTATATCAGTTATCATTATATAAGGAGACAGGGGATAAACAACAGCTATTCCATGTACTTAACAGTTAGCAAAGAGATTCATTGTAAGACTTAAGTCAAAGAAGGAACCATCTGGGCTTGAAAATTAAGAATGAAACTATTTTTGAGCATGTGAATTTCACAGATGAATTCTTATCATAAAAAACGAGACATAACATTTTGTACTCTCAAATTTCTTATCAAAACAGACCTCATTTCCATCAAACTTAATAATAATAATTTTTTAAAAAATGCTGAAAATTACCTCTAGTTTCACCTTCTCCAACAATAATCTCTATTCCAATCAGTGTAGGATTTGTTCCACCTGTTTTCTGCTCACACGAGAGAGCCCAAAGAGAGGTAAATCTGTACCTCAATATAACCAGGTGTGGAAATTCCCTTGCAAGAATGAAGGGAAAAGTAACTATAACATATTTTTCCTTCTATCTTGCATCTCAGAAAAAAAAAAATCAAGTAGACAAACTATGGATATTGCATTGCAGTTGATATTCCCAACAGTGGAAAATTTTGTCAACACGTATCTTTTTGTTGATACTAGTACGAGAGCTATTTCCCTTTCATACTAGCTATCCCTTAAGCATTTCACAAAGTAGAAATTCAGCCAATAAATAATGGAAAAATAGCTATGAAAATCTTTAGCTGTACCTCAAATCATAGGCAAACATTCTGTTACAAACAACATGCTTATGCCTCTCCATTCTCTTCAGATCTCAAGTCTTGGATAACTAATATATGACAAAACTCAGTCTTGAATGGAAACAAATGATCTTTAACAGAAGTGTATACTTAAAGCCAAAAATGGACGTCTGCTCCCTTCTCAGCCTAAACTGAAGATGTCTAGGCTAAATTTTCCAGCTCTTTTGCGCACCAAGTTGACTGCCACTGAAATGAAAGAGCACAGTATTAAAAGATTTTCAGTAGTGACCACCAATATTTAAAAATATATATGCATAAATAAGGCAAATCAAATAATTTTAAAAAATACATTAGAACAAGTACTGCGATGATTTAAAAACAATAAAAAATATAGCAAGAATAACTATCCTATCTGACCATATATAAATGGATGCTTACCTTTAAACTATACTGCATGCAGTTATGCCAACACAAAGCCACACACAATAGGGCTAAAACTTATGCATGCAGTTCAGAGTTCTCCACCATAAATAAGAAACAAAGACTCCAGCTTTTATTTCTATGAACTATATTTTGCTTTTTGTAAAAGGGCCCATCTAAACGACATGTGAAAAAAAAAAACTTTTGTATCATTCAAAGACTTATCGATTAACTTAATCAAATGTTTTCACTAATAATTTTCTTTTTTTGAAGGGGCATGTCTTTTATTCATTCAGACGTAATATGTTTGTATTCAAGACCGGATAACCATAAAGTAAATTTGTATTCATTCAAAGGGACTGTCAGTCTTCAGTATTCATTTCTTTACTTA
>NC_051416.1:2606405-2607354 GCF_015228065.2 Penaeus monodon
CTCTTTTATAGATTATAAGACAAAATTAGAAGCAATTCATTCTTTATTAAAGCAATACCAAAATAAAAATGGAACTAATATTCCATTAATACAGCTACAGACAGATAGGTAACTTACATATCTACAATTATGCTAAATGAAGAAAGCACAACAAAGATGGTAATAAACAAAATAAACATTTACAAATATCAGATCTACTCTCCGAAAGAGTATTTTCGACAACAGTTGTGGAAATAAAACAATAAATACTATTGGCGAAGATATTAACAGGGTCAGTAATATCTAAGAGTGAAATATTTTTATGTTGACTGTGAATGATTGCAAGTTCAAGAAATTGCACATTTTCCAGCTGTATTTTCAGCTGTACTTGAGTAAAATAAGAATAAACATATTCGTAACAATGATAATTTTAAAAAAAAGTAATATTTATCTCTTTTCAACAGTAGAAATTGTACTGCCATTCCACGGAACCACTATAACATGAATAAGATTTACGTGGAAAATACGGAAAAACAGAGGAAACAAAACATGGATGCTATGTAAACTTACTAAAATATAAACTATATATATTTTTATCAAAGTAACCTCCATAATCTCACCTAGCCTAATCTCATCACTCCAAGTGGTGGTGTGATCAGCGATAAAACTCTAAAGAGGTATTCAAGTCTTACACTCTATTTTGTACATTTAGTACCAATTTGGACCTTTAAGGTATGACATGAGCAGAAGAAATATCGAGGAAAGGCATAATTTTGGTTACTCTCGGGAAGCTTAAAATTTTAAATGGCAAGAAATAAAAAAAAATGATAAGAAGAAGATAAATGAAATTAAAAAGCAAGTGCAATTCAAGCAATTCAGGATTGATTTTTATGAAATAATTTACTGAATTTGGTAACTGACCCCTTAATTCTCAGGCTAGCAAGCAAACACCTTATCCAAGAGAAAACAA
>NC_051416.1:2607549-2607649 GCF_015228065.2 Penaeus monodon
TACTGCGCCGAGAGCATGCCTTTTAAAAACAGCCATTACCAAGTACAAGTTGAAATATGGTTTCTTATTGAACTTTGTGTCAGGATTGGAAGTTTCTGCA
>NC_051416.1:2608025-2608382 GCF_015228065.2 Penaeus monodon
CAACTCTTATCATTCCCGTATATCAATACCAAGAGCACATCTTGTTTCCTCTTATTTTCTTCCAATTCCCCATTTCCGTTGAACGTTTGGCCTAGAATTCATGCTGCCAATTTAGTGAAGGATCCTGTTTACCAGCCAATTATTTACATGCTTTCTCCTTTGCCCGCTCGCTCGCATAACTGAAATTTAATTGGTTCAAAGGACTTAGATAAATCATTTGTATTTCAATTAACTACTAAAAGAAAAATTAAGAAAAATAATCATTTTGGCAATTATTTCATTTTTGCTGAAATTGTCAGCTATAAAATCCCAATGAAAATAATGTATCTTTTGAAACTATCACTTTAATACTAACCT
>NC_051416.1:2608407-2608862 GCF_015228065.2 Penaeus monodon
ACTATTTCATAGGATAAAATAATGTTTCTTTTTTGAAGCAGGAAGCAAAAAGCAAAATTTCTGTCAATATGAAGCATAATTTTTTAGTGCTTTGTATGTTTTTGTAAATCCATTTTCTTATTAAATGAATTTCCATATCATAATACATAATACTTTTCTTCATTTACTCCTTTCTTTTATATTCCACAGCCTATTTTAAACTATAAATTTAACATAAGCTTATACGGAAAGATTCATAATAATGCCAATGTTAAATTTGCAATCTTGTATTGAAAAGAAAAAAATTATTGGGTTAAATCCCTGAATTATATATTATTAAGATAAAGACATATTAATAATAAAAGGGAATAATGGACACAAGTAAAAACAAAGTATGTGCTAAATAAAATACAGTACATACATATGTACATTTTGTGTCTGAGTGTGAGGCATGTAAGCAAGAGTGAGAGTGAATG
>NC_051416.1:2609449-2609562 GCF_015228065.2 Penaeus monodon
GAGGTTCTGATAATAATTATTTCCCTTAACTTTTCTATTTCATATATAATCTTTTTCAAATCTACTGATCTGCTAATGTTATTTTGTAAATGTATCTATTTCTTCATTTATAC
>NC_051416.1:2609605-2612026 GCF_015228065.2 Penaeus monodon
TTCATGCACATATTACTAAGAGTTCAAAATGATTAAACAATTAAATACTTAATACTGAGCTGTATTCATGCCATCTTTGCCTAAAGGACTTAACTTGCAGAACAATACAAAAAATAAGCAAGTCTTTATTACTAACGTTATCGTCTCCTTCATGCAATATGTACAAAAGGCAACGCAAATATAATGCACATTAGTTTCCCTCCAGGATTTTCTCCTCATTCCGCCACCAACATCAAACTACAACTAGTCATGCTATTTACTTCCAAATACACAAATAAAAAAAAGGTCAATAGCGACAGTTAAGATTAATAAGCCTTCAGGTGCTAAACATATCCATAGTGAATGATAAAACCTACAATTATCAAACACATTTAATATTCAGATTTCCCTTGAGCTCTCTTTTCAAAATGCAACCTTCTCCCCTTGTTATTGTAGGTATTATCACTTCAAAAAGCTGGACTTGTCTTTTTTTCCACACCACTAGAGACTGGTTAGTACAAACACGTTGCAGAAGAAAATGGAAATGGATAGAGTTCTCTTCAATACTTGCACACCTTTCTATTTCACAGAGAGAGAAAATAAAAAAGTCACTTCAAGACTTTCTTCCTCATTTCAAACCATTTGCTTGCAATAAAATCCATATGGATATTCCCCCTCCCTCACCAATTTGGGCCTTCTTCAATACACATTGCAGTGCATCATTGTAATATGCCATATAAAATGAATTTAAAAAATACATTAAAATATCAAGTATAACCTCCATACTTTTAGAAGGGGAAAGTATATATTCTAGAAAGAGGCACTTTTGAATATTTGGGAGGAGGGGGATAGAAAAAATAATAATAATTCTTTAAAACTAACTCCTGATGGATAGCAAAATGGGGGGGAGCACCCTCTGAAAAATAAAAACCCCTTATATACTGCCATGGTGAAACCTGTGGAAGTGTACTGCCAAGCCCAACCATGAGACTGCCTGGCATATAACTTATAAATAGTAATCAACACAAATAACTGACATGTATACAAAAGTAAAAACATTTTGATCCATGGTTCTGTATTCTCATTAGAGCCGATGAATACTGGAATCAATACATAAATCTTGTGTTGTGTTTACACTACCCATTTCCATTTTCTTTGCTACAACTTTCAAATTAAAATTAACTAGGGTTATGAATGGGTTACAGAATTGCCGGTGCTATTCCTACAAGAAGCTCAACCACGAATGCCGTGAGTTGCGTGCAGACTTCCTATTCTCTGAAATGGCCATCTTACTCTGGTTGTCTTGAGGTCTAAGCACTCGTTCAAGGACCGTGTTTATTGCCTGTATCCATCTCGCTCTCTCATCTGACGTTGGCGCTGACATAACGTAGGTCCGTTCAGGGGTGGTCAGGGAAAAGGAGAAATCTTGGTCCTTACAGCCCCTTGGAGCACCTTCTTTAATACTGTAGTTGTCATCCTTGTGGCCCAGGAAGATCTCTCCTCGGGGATAGGCATCCTTCAAAATAAAAGACGTTTTTAATCATCTTGCCAAACTATGGGAAAATTTGCTGTGTTGTGTTTGGGTAAGCTGTGGCACATCTGACTTAATCTTACTTAGCTACAAACAAAATTTAATATTTTAAATATTAATAAAGGCTAAAACTCATACAAATGTTTTCATGTAGAATTTAAAATCCAGAGAAAATAAACAATTAGCAATGGTAACACACTCCATAGTACCACGATTAAATTTCCATGTAAACCTACAGCACTCCCAATTACCAATGATAATCATTACATAAGCACAGATAATGCTAGATTGGACTACTGGTTCAGGAGGGGTCGTAGATCAAAGTAGAAACAGACAAACAACAAAGACACAGACAGTCACACAGAGATGGAGACAGAGAAACAGAAATAGGGGCCAAGACAAAAAGACAGAAATAGTGATAGGGTCAAAGACAAAGAGACAGAAATAGTGATAGGGTCAAAGACAAAGAGACAGAAATAGTGATAGAGGGCAAAGACAAAGAGACAGAAATAGTGATAAGTTCAAAGTCAAAGAGACAGAAATAGCAAAAGGAACAAAGACAAAGAGACAAAGACAAAGACCTTGAACAAAACAGAGAGACAGAAAGATATACAGATGAACATGTAAAGACAAAAGTTCCATCACTAAAAAGAAACTTACCATTGGCCCTTCGTGGTACATCAACTTGCGGTCGTCCAGGATAAACCACCTTTTTCTGTAGGCGTCCCTTTCACTTGGACCTGTTTTAGACAGCCATCCCTCAATAACAAAGTCTGTTGTTAAGTACGGCACCAACTGTAAAAGAAACGCAGAGACAAAATATTCAATTTTCAGTCTTATAAAAAAAACTGAGGCAGAGAATCATCCCGAAAAAAGACATAGAAAATCACTCAAAATAAGTATTCTGACCA
>NC_051416.1:2612088-2612290 GCF_015228065.2 Penaeus monodon
TTCTTATGCTTTCAAAAACTATAATATTTCTTACCAAGCACTAGAAAAAAATATATAAAGAGTTCAGACACAAACAAAAATGTACAACAATGAAGGTGAGATATAACATTTTGCATAATTAGTAAAATATTAGCAATATATAATCTTATAAATACTCTTTAAAATAAATAAAAATGGGGTGTTAACTTTAGGCTATGGGGAG
>NC_051416.1:2612348-2614402 GCF_015228065.2 Penaeus monodon
TTACATGGAATAAGCATCATCTACTCAAACAGCTTTTACAACCTAAAAATAAATAGCAATAAAACAATACTAGCCTCTTCTGCACTGGCACTAGGATAGGCCACCATCAGCCAATTTAGTTTTATGGACCTAATAGCTGTGTACCAGTGTATAATGGTTTCCCCGCTTTCATGGTAAACATAGATGTGTCTCGTGGACCCTTCACACATGTAGGATAGCTGAAGACCATTTTCTTGGTTCATTTTACTTGGGGCCAAACAGACATTCAGCTCCGAGAGGTTTATGGTTGCTTTAGGTTCCTTTGCATTCTGAAAAGGTGAAAAATATGGTCATGCATATATTTAGTCTTTTCAGTAAATAAACACTATACAACAGGTACGAACATCCGACCTAAAAGATTCCGTGGATTAATGTAATTCTTTTGGTACTGGGTATGTCTGCGCAGTACATTAGCATCAATCATGATATAAAACATACCTGACTGTAATACATATCTTCATAAGATAAATCCAACAAACTTGAGGGGAAAGAAAGTGATATTAAGTTAGACTGAAGAACTTACCTCTTTACTAAAATACTTTAATGTATTATCTGCAAGGACAAATTTTCGTGGGAAATATTTATTTTCATCTCTTGCTCTCTTCATTAACGTCCCTTCCAGATAGCTTCTAATGTATGTCTGTTTATCAACCTCTATAAATTCCTGACGCTCGTATTTGGCACGTATCCATTGTTCTAGCAATACCCTGTAAGACAATTTGAATTTAAGTCATATCTTCAAGTTGTTTAGCACTTTACAAATATCAATAATAGTAAAAAAAAAGCTTCAAGTCAATTATGGAAACACATATTCATCACTTTTCTCTTTAACCTCCATAGAATTTAAATTGGAAAAAAAAGACAGATCTTTTTCTCTTTAAAATAAAACTCCTTCAAACAAAAGCGGATCTGACACAGTCAACAGCTTGGATATTGTATACACTCAAAATTTCACTCCAGAGGGAAACCAGAGCCACCTGCCGACTTACGATGGATCTCCAGCGCGGGGTATTCTGTAGCAGGCCGGCACGTGCTGCTCGTATTTTTCTTTGGCTGATACATTCCCTATTGTCTCCATCATCTCCACTTGTTCATCATCCCATCTGCAAGGTGTGAACTAAATGAATAACGGAAGAAAAGAGCTAAAGGAGAATAATGAGACACTAACAAAAGGGTGCACGTGAACAAGGGAGAGGGGGAAATAAAATCATGACAGTAAATAAAACTCCTAAATGAACTTCTGAACTTTCTATACAATAGACAGATCAGGTGATGGCAATTACAACCATAATGAGAGGGAAGTATATGCATTTCTCTAATTACACTGTTCTCTCCCAGATGTCTAACTTATAGATGCAACTTCTTTACTAATAACTCTTATCAGCTGAAAAATACTTACTTAACACAGGCACAGAACCTATATATAACTATATATAAATCACAATCATTTTATTCTTCAGATTTATCTAAGTAAAGTTGATCTTTTTAATGACAGGCTTGACATGATGTGTTCGATTTTAACTTTACACATCATCAACTGTTTACTTACTTGTCTAAAGTGAGGGACTTGACCTTGGATATATGTGACCCTAGTCGTCTGTGCCACGCAGCACACGTTGTGCACAGGAAAACTCCAATATTGTATGACGCCCATTCTGGAGCTGAAAGAAAAATTCAGTAAGATTCTCCTGTTAAAAAAGGTACTACAGCTCGTACTCATCACAGCACAATGAATAATCATGTTGAGGTACTGAGAACATACAGATAATACAAATAAAAACCAAATACACCAAGCATTCTGTCTACACAAAGAGGGTTCTATTTTCTTTAGACTATCCAGGAAGAAACAGACAGCAAGGATAGTTTTTTAAGCCTCAAAGTATTTGTGTTACTGAGGGTAAATGATGGAAATACAACTAGCAATTTAAGACCCAAATGCTGTGAAGCCAAGTGATATATATCTATAAAAATACAGAATTTTACATGTTCACAGTTATAAAGCATATACTGTAAAA
>NC_051416.1:2617006-2617318 GCF_015228065.2 Penaeus monodon
TTCATACAACAATGTGCAACACCTTTCTTTCATCACACAGACTGGGGCACAATTACCCTAGTTATTGCCACAGACACTATAAATAAAGATATTGTTCTAAGAGTATGCTACTCTAATTAAATTTTACCTCCAAACTTTTCTTCAAGACACTAAGTCTTCAGCTGCAAAAAGTCCAGTAAAATAAAGTTTAATAGAACATCCAAAAGTTAGCAAGGTATTTACATCTGGTGTGAATGACCCAACAATAAGGTGCACACATGTTCTCCACACGAACTCATAACAACTCACAGAGCTAATAAATATTCTTGAAAA
>NC_051416.1:2617463-2617614 GCF_015228065.2 Penaeus monodon
AAAACATCAATTCAGTAATTGATATGTAAACCTACCATATGCAATTTTAACATAAGATCACGATCAAAAATATGATTATTTTCAATTTTGGTTCCTTGATTTATATTACTTTCCATGCCTGTTGTTAATTGCTTTTAATGAACTGTATATC
>NC_051416.1:2617820-2618320 GCF_015228065.2 Penaeus monodon
ACTCGGAAAAGCACAAATGGTGGCAGGGCTATTGAACAGAAAACATATAAAAAAACCTTGCTAATATCAGTAAAGGCTGTAATATAACATACATAATGACTGTTATGCAATTTCTAGGAGCCCCACTCCATATCACATTTCTTACAAAGTTCCATATCGAGATTCTACAAGAACCAACTCAAGCAACAACCAATCATTACCAGCATGACTTTAGCACATTGTCAAGTGATCACTACACTCTCCCCCCTCCCATATATAAACTTCCTACAGTGACAAGCAAATATCCACCACATTTTGATCAGCAAGATAAGATTTTGGAATAGTTCATTACTGGACAACAATCTCCCAGGAAGGTCTAAAAGCTCAATCTTGTCAGAATGTACATGGTGGAGGTTCACTGTCCTTTTGCCAGAACACAAAAGATGCAAAAGTTATGGTTACTACTTGATCCAATGTTGCTCTAATTATTGCTAATATTGCTGCACATCACAAGAAAATTC
>NC_051416.1:2619086-2622145 GCF_015228065.2 Penaeus monodon
CAAAACAAGCTGCTAAAAAGTCTTTAAGTATTTCATATAAACTGATTTCCTTTATAATACGTAATACAAACAAAGAATTACCTACGACCCCAGCCACCACTTTAAAATTAATTGGACAGATAATAACACTAATGACGCTCATATACATAAATTGCAATGTATTTCCTGGGTGTGAACTGTGCCTGAATCATTGGGATTACCTGTGTTTGCTTTCTTAGGATATTCACACATCCAGTTGTTGATAGGAAATACACATTGTCACTTTAAAGTGTTCATTATGAAATTCCTGAATACAACTTCTTTGGCCCTTAAAGGTTCCAAGGTTCAGGTGCACACAGGCTGGATTTAAAACATATTTTAAATTTCCTTTAATACATGATTACCTAAGCTCAAATCTTTCTGTGTTATTTCTAATATGCAAGGACACATTTTTAGGACAATTTTTGTAACACTGCATGTAGTGTTTATGCAAGCAAGACATTAGGGATAATTGCCATATTGTTCTGTACAATTAAAAAATCATTTATTTCTAAAACTATCAGGTAATGATACTCACATAAGAAACTAGAGCAAAGAAGTTCCAAATGAAAACATTCCTCTTTAATATTCTAAGATATATTACTAATTTGCAGACATATAATTTAAATCTCTTGCTTTTTAAGACATGAAAATTTTACATTAGCAATAAGACACATTAAATGGGTAAATAAATAAAGGAAAAGGTTAAAACTAGCCACTTTCTTTTGCACACATGATCCCACTTGATTAATGATACTATAAATATTCTTTAGCATTACTGGGGGTCCTCTGGGGTAGGGAGAGGAGGAGGGGGAAGCAAGACCAAGAATAAGGGAGAGAGGGAGATAGAGAAAGAGGGAATAAGAGGAAAGGGGAGGACAAGATGAAGGGAGAAATTTAAGAAGGAGAATGTAGGAGAAAGGGAATGAGGGAGAAAGAGGGGAAGAAAGGATGAGGGGAAAGAGGAAGAACGAGAGAAGTGGGGAGAAGAGATGAGCAGGAATGGGAAGAGACCGTGAAAAAGGAAGAGCAATGGGGAAAGAGGATATAACAGAAATGTGGTGAAAGAGAAAGTGAAAATACAGAGTGGGGAGAAGGGTTGACTGGGAATGGGGAGAAAGGGAGAGGGAAAGTAAGCATTGGGTGAGGGGAAGGAGAAAAGAGAAGAAAAGAGGAGGAAAAATGAGGAAAGAACAGGAAAGAAGGGAAGTTAGAGTGATAAAAAGAAAGGGGGAGGGAAGAGAGAAAGAGAAAAGAGGAAGAGGAGAGAAGGAAAAGGAGGGAGAAAGAATCTATTAAAACACCTCCCTTCACCATTTACTACTTTGGGAGGGGAATTTTTTCTAGCTTATTAGAGCATGACACATGAAAAAATGAGAGGTTCTGTGGTTAATCTATGTGATAATGTGGTGATTTACAGTCCATTTCCTTTTGCTTAATAGTCAGGCTCACTTCAGACTTCCCTATATTAACAGCTTGAAAATAAGCAATAAGCTTTCTGAAAATACCAAATAATGTAAAGAACATAATATTGATAATTTAGTTTTAGAAAATGAACTCAAATATATTAGGTCTTGCACTGTCTCTACTTTAATACATGTCTAAATTATATTCTGCTAATTATGTCACATAATTTTCGACTTGGCACTTCACAGGAGTTCATTGCCCCCCCCCTGTTTTTCCAAAGATATTTAATACTAAACAGATATATGATTTCCCTTTAACCATGCAAATTTTATTCCTTTCGCAGAATAAAATGGAAAACTGAAAACCACCATATACCCTCGAACTTCAAAGCTCAACATAAAACCATAAAACCACCTCCTCCTACACACGGCCGTCAATATTGCACTTGCAACATGATGTTCACTTGACGTTGCTTCCATGCCCATATTCCTGTGTGCCTCGCCTTCACATACCTAAAGTAAATAAGTGAAATAGGCAAGCACTCCCCTTCAAGCATGGCCATGAACCCTTGACACTTAGCTGCAGGGGAAAAATACCCCCTTCCTCCTAATACTCCATCCTCACTCCTTCACACAGGCAGAAACCACCATTCGATCACTCTATGTCACTGTAAATCAACAGTATCCTATCACTCTATATCATGGTAACCTAAAATCCCCCCTCCTCACTCCACACAAACAGAAACAAACACTCAATCACTCCATACCATATCCTTTCATTCTATCACGGTCCCCCTTCACTCTATCACAACCTCCCATCACTCTATCACAGTCCCCCTTCGCTCTCTATCACAGTCACTCTTCACTATATATCATGGTATCCCTTTACTCTGCCACAGTCCCCCTTCACTCTCTATCATGATATCACTTCACTCTATATCACAGTCCCCCCTACACTCTACCTCCTCTATATCACGGCCTCCCTTCACTCTATATTACGACCTCCTTTTGCTCTACCACAGTCCCCCTTCACTCTACCACCTCTATCTCACGGCCTCCCATCACTCTATCACAGTCCCCCCCTCACTCTATATCACAATATTCCTTCACTCTGTATCATGGTATTCCATCACACTCTATATCACAGTCCCCTTTCACTCTATATCACGGCCTCCCCTCCCTCTATATCATGGTATCCCTTCACTCTAAATCACGGTCCCCCTTCACTCTATATCACGACCTCCCTTCACTCTATATCATGGTATCCCTTCACTCTGTATCACGACCTCCCTTCACTCTATATCATGGTATCCCTTCACTCTGTACCATGGTATCCCTTCATCCCTTCACTGTGTATCCCTTCATCCCTTCACTGTGTATCATGGTATCCCTTCACACCCTTCACTCTATATCGCGGTCACCCTTCACTCTGTATCATGGTCTCCTTACGTTGATAGCCGCAGTCTGCACACTCGCTGTTCCCCGAGAGTTTCACGAGGTCAGCGATCCTGCGAGAATTCCTATCGGTCATTTTGTTCCTCTTTCCTCACTTGCGACACACTGTAGGGGGGAAGAGAGGTTCCACTGGCATTATTTTCAGACTCGGCGGGAGTCCTTTTTGTGTGTGGGGGGGGG
>NC_051416.1:2622213-2623244 GCF_015228065.2 Penaeus monodon
TTGACACGTGTTCTCTCTACCGCGTCTGAGACACTACTGCGATGTTGGACTCCGATCGCGAGGATTTTACTCTCTTTTTCTTGTGTTATTATTTTACGGGGAGTTTCCCCTCTCTCTTGTCAGTTCTTTGGGGCGGATTGGGTGGGTGGATTAGGCGATTCGGGTTCCCGTTGGGTGCAGCGGAGGTACGGAGTGGAATAAGCGAAATATAAGGGATTTATGTTGGATAGATGCTACTGAATAGACGCACCCTAATGACGTCATCGTGGTACGTTGCCAGTGCGTTCATTTGGCCTACATTTTTTTCTTCATTATTTTCCTAAGGTCAAATATTTTTTTTTTCTGTTTCAAAGAGCAAATTGTATTTCGTTCCATAACCAGGAATTGCGAGGGAGAATATCTTAAGGCCATGGCAGGAACTTCCAATGCAATTGAGGAAGTGCCTCTGTGTCATAGAAGAAGGCACAGCGATCACTAATCCTTGACAGAGACTTGACATGTACTTTACCAAGATTAGATATATATCCTTTCGTCAAGAATCGCCTGTCACTCAAATTCACTTCTATCCACACCCCGTAAAACACTTATCTCACAAACAACACCGTTATTACCTAAACTACAACAATACTTCTTAAAATCTCTGCAAGTCTACCATTACATGAACATTTTAGGAAAGGATGAAAACTCTTGAAAAAAAAAATTGGTGAGTGCCTCTCTCTTTCCTTCCCGTGAGTCACTTACGTCAGTGAAAATGCCCCAGTGTTTGTTCAGATCACGAATTTGAGAAAGGGAGATGAATTTCTTTCTCTTAATATTATTTTTTTTCGGAGGGAACTTTCGCTAGTCTCTTCTGAAGTTTGCGATAATTATAACATCGAAAAAAAAAATATCTTTATTGACTGACTACACGACTCTGAACCGGAAGGAATATGAATCACAACTTTTCAGTCAATAATAGTCAGATCCTCCCCACACACCCTTAAGTAAATAAAAACAAACAGAAGAGGCCCCATATACTCTATTAAACGACC
>NC_051416.1:2623269-2624171 GCF_015228065.2 Penaeus monodon
CTTGGACACGAGTTAAAACATTCCAAAAGCCAGAAGTTATAGCATGGGAGACTGAGATTTGCCAGCGTGAACCCTTGACATTTACTGCTCGTGGATTTGCGTGTTGCTGTCCATTCCTCGCAAGAGTGTGAGATATGTAATAGTACAATTTGCTGCTTAAATCAGTTTAAGTTGTTTTAGTTTAGGGGATTATGTTGTTGATTTACGAGATTTGAATGAATGCTATCAGATGGCTGTTATCTGAAATATTTTTATTGACTAGGATATATCAAGGCTTGGGTTTTGTATTTTAGTCATTACTCACGTGAAAACAATATAATTCGGCACACGCATCATGCTGCTAATCTCCAAACATACCAGCAAATCAGCTAATACTATGATTACAATCATAATTTTCATTTTAACTTATTACACATTAGCATTAGAGGGAAAGCTTCAACATCATTATTTCCATACAAAGCGTAATTTCTGCTAATCGATCTTCAAGTTTTCGCCATACTATCACCATCACCGACAGCGGAATAGACGCCACTCCATTAGTTTTCTCCTCCCCACACACACAAACAGGGCTACAAGTAGGCCTAAGAGCAATCAATAGTAATGGGAATTGACACAGAAAGCCGGGCGTCCACAGAGCCAAGTCGATATTGAACTAACCTCCCCCACCCACCCACCCTTCCTTCCCCTCACAGACCCTTCTATGAATGCTTACAGACCCCCCACACCCGCTGTTCCTTCATCTCAACCCCATAGCCTCTTTCCCTAAGCCAATTCCGACACATCAGGCTTGTATCACACAAACAGAATCGCACAAACACAGACCCCGAGTGCGGCTAAAGTGTGTCGACATGTTTCGTCATAATGTTACGTGACACAAGAATTTTTATGGTTACGTTGTCGAA
>NC_051416.1:2624716-2625688 GCF_015228065.2 Penaeus monodon
TTAACTCTTCATATTTTTAGATATACGGACAAAAGAGCATTCATTGCAGTAGTAAAATAAGTGAATCAGCCATCAGACACGTTCATATGAACTGCTCGACCTTTTGAATAACCAAGCAGTATTCTGGTCATAAGTTATTATTCATCTACCTATGGACATAATTTTCTCCTATATAAAGGCACTGTTTGTTCTTTGGGGTAAACAAGCGGTATTTTAATCATCACCATTGTATTTTACTCTTGACATACCCAATAGACATTAATTTCATAAATTAAACAAACGCATAACACCCAGCACACACGTCTTCTTCAATGTGTACCAGTATTCGAATCATAACCATTTTGACTCCTTGTCTACTCATGAAACATTCATTCCAGCAGTAAAACAAACATGTTACAGCCGCGAGACACACTGCTTATCCTTTAGAGTAAGCCAGCAGATTTCTGACATAAAGATATCCGGGAATTCGGAGCCACAGGAGGTGCTGTGGTCAGACCGATCTCCGAAGCGTGGGTGAGTCTTCTTTGGCTTGGCCTTAGCTGTACTCATTGGCTTCCTGTGTATGGTTTTGTACCAGTGGGTTCTCGCTTTGGTGTGTTATATGTTTATTTGTCGATTTGTCTGTGTTTGCTACGATTGTTGTATCTTCATCTTCAGATTTGTAGACAGTGGTCATGATCTGTACTCGGTGGCTTCCTGTGTATGATTTTGTACCAGTGGGTTTCCTCTTTTGGTGTGTTTATATACTTATTGTCTGTTGGTCTGTATTTGCTGGTCTGTATTTTTTTTTTACCTAATTTAAATCGTACCCAATCCACCTCAACTTATCCAAAACCTGATCCAAAGTCTGTATTTGTAATGAAGTCAATCTAACCTAATTCATGCAAAATTTTATGTGAGTTTCGAGTGACCATGAATTAGTCATTTCCCGTAAGACACACATATACAGTATGCGAGTATATCTACACACGT
>NC_051416.1:2625783-2626330 GCF_015228065.2 Penaeus monodon
AACAAACAAACAAACACGCGCGGACGCACATACCCATCCCCCCCCCCCCCTTTTTTTTTAACCTCTACCTCTTTTTCCTTCCTCTTTCTACAACAAGAATTGAACTTCGTTTATGGTTTTGTTTTCTGTAATGAGAGACGCCATATGCTGCTTGGTTTACAGTTTTCTCTTAATTCCCATTATTTCATTAGTCACCGAATTAAAACGGAATCAACCTGACGCCTTTCCTTTACAAGTATCGTCCACCACACGCGTGTATCCGTCATACACACAGGAACTACCAAGGAAAACCCGCTGATACTGGAAATGTCGCTTGTCAAAGATGGAATACCGTCTACCTAACCCACAATATGCGCTTCAGACATTGCTTACTGACTTGTATAATCAAATAAGAATACTGCTCACTTAATCTCGTCATGGTCATCACTTAAAGATTATTTATACGTGAGCCATGTGAAGAGCTGTCTTGACCATGACGGCAAGCCCTTGGCTGCTCGCTCTAAATATTTAGATAGAGATAAGGGCAATCAGTGTGTGCAAGTGTAAT
>NC_051416.1:2626382-2627379 GCF_015228065.2 Penaeus monodon
GGGGTGACAACAAGTAGATGCATTGGTAATTATATTATCATGTGCAGTAGGTAGATGTGGTGATGTAAAGATGGTCAAAGAGACAAAAAACAACAACAAACAATCAAGCAAATAGACACAAGAGCAGAGACACAAAGGCAATGAGTCAGACAAACAAACAAAGATGATATGACAACACAAATGCTGTTCTGCACCAACAGGTATAGGGGTAGCCAGGAGGAAGCGGCCTTGCAACCAGACAAGAAGGGTTCTTTGTTAAGCTCTGGCCAACAGTAGCTTCTTTATTCCCCTGATGAGCACTATAATGAGACCATGATACTTGTTCGTAGTATTGCTCTTGCGAAACACGAAATGAAACTTGGTCATGTACTTTCCTCTGTCTAAAACGTACGGGTTTAATACCCACGAGCTTAATATTCCTAAGGGAACTGTCAGACTTGATCTGATTATTGTTACGTCATTCTTTTTCCCGTCTTAATTAATTTGATAAAAGGGATTGGAAGTGAAGACAAGAGATTAAACCTCAATACAGCATTTCCTATTTCTCAACTTCTTACTAGGAAATCCACTGGTCAAGCAGTTTATCAGTATATCTGCTTGCTATGTGTTTATTCTTTTGGAGTGCATTCTCCTATCCTATACTTCACCAGTTAATTCTTCTCCACATCTTTCATTCATAAGCAACCATGTATTTCACGAGTTCACACCTACTGTACATAAACTTGTATAGGCCAACAACACGGTAAGTAAGGTTAAGTTCAACCGGTATTACAGGAAGCTAGTGCCTTGCCTCGAATTATTGTTGCTTAAGTCTGACTGGATTTTTACAGGATTTACGAAGATACTCTACGTATATCCGGGATTGTTGATTTTATGTGAATGAGAAAATGTGGCTTACAGAATTTCTTATCAGAACGTTGGAATTCTACTGCTGATAAGCCAGTCTTCTGATAATATTACATGCAGGTGGATTCGACAAGATAATAATAGAATTTGT
>NC_051416.1:2627639-2628099 GCF_015228065.2 Penaeus monodon
AATAAGGAGTTGGAAGGGGAAGGAGTGGCAGCGGCGTTGTGTATATGTGGATGGAGTGGCGGAGTGGCGAGGACTAGGAGGGAATACACGGGGTGTGTAGAACGAGAGTGTATTTGGAGGATATGTGGAAAGAGTATTTACGTGTTTATGTGTTAAGGAAAGTTAGAAAGGGGATAAGAGGGGGAGTGGAGGATGGATCAGGGTGTGTCAGGAAGATGAAAAAGGGGAGAAGGATTAGATGAAGGGAGGGGGGGGGGGAGAAGGAGCAGCTGCGAGGAGTTGGAGTGGGTATCCTGAAACTTGAAATCCTGACAGTCTCAACAGTGTCTCTGATTCATACCATTCTCTCCTTCCTTTGGACACAAACACGAAATTCTCGGTATCGATGTATTTTTATTATATATTTTTTTCTTACTTGGTCTTCAGTGTGTTTATTTATCCATCTCGTGCGATTGGTTTA
>NC_051416.1:2628148-2628294 GCF_015228065.2 Penaeus monodon
ATGCCGTTCGTTGGATTCTGCGAAACGTGTTTTTCATTACATTTGAAGGAGTTATGTAAATGTGTTTACATTTCTGAGGAAAAATGGTGACAAATTGCCTAAATAATCTGTTTAACTGTGAATTATTTTCTATGAGAATTGAATCG
>NC_051416.1:2628450-2629299 GCF_015228065.2 Penaeus monodon
AAAACAATCAGTAATTCTCGCAATTATTCCAAGTGGCATAAATAGCATCTTGACCCAGCAACGGCCCATCGCATACTTTTAATAAGATAATGCAAAGTGAATGACTCGGCGCTTCCACTGTGATGATATGAAATTCCATAGTCAATCAGTGCTTGTCGACGTCCCTCCATCTTCGTGGGCGATGCTCACTCAGCGACAAGTCTGCATGACACACATACGCAGGTGCTTTGCCATGTGGGGAGCTCATACGGGATAGTTGCCATATACTCTATTCTTCGCCCTATATCCACCTGTTTCTCTGGCAAAACGTTCATTGCGTAACCGCGGATTCCATCGTGCATACTCTAAGCCGCGGCATGAAGTGCATAAGAGGTATAATAGCGTATCTTCGGTTAGTTTAAATAAAGAAAGAGCGGGAGAGAGGCGGCCCAACCCATCCTCACTACCACACCCTCCTGGTGCCTGTCGCTGGGATCGCACCGCCGCCCAGGTTCCGCACGCCCGTGGTTCTGAACGCCCAGTAATTCATCCTTAGGGTTTGATGGCCGTCATGCTAGGGAGGGGCGGTGCCTTAGAATTGTCACCTGCTTCGCCTGACATCGTCCTGATTACCTGCTGACAGCTCCCGACAGCACAAGGAGCGTCACCTCAGCTGGGCGTCACAAAGGCACGGCCCCGAGGTGTGACAGTTGTTAATTCTTTCCTCATTAGGCCATCGATTAAGGAAACATGCCGATGGCGCTGCAGATAAAGAGAGTGGGTTTGTGCCTCCGTTCAGGGAAGGTTTAAGACTTTAAGGGAAGGAGAAAATGCGGAATTGCCTCGTCCGCTGGTTTAGGTTGGCCGGTA
>NC_051416.1:2629326-2629570 GCF_015228065.2 Penaeus monodon
TGCCGTTAGTATTCTCGTGGCGGAAGTGAAAGGAGACTAAGGTCCTTTACAGCCTTATGGGAAGTTGTGCCCGCGACCCATGTACCATCTGTGCACATATGGGTGTGTTTGTGTCAGTTTGCATATTTGCTTTTGTGTTTATATACAAGGAAATTGGACGATTCTGCTCCTGTGTTTGGAAATCGGATGTTTGTGTGTGGCTGAGTGAGTTCGCGAGCTTTCTTTCCTTAAGGAAATATGTTCG
>NC_051416.1:2630029-2630336 GCF_015228065.2 Penaeus monodon
GTTAGTTAAGCATTCTGTCTCGAGTTGCTACAGCTTACCGGTGTTTCGTTACAACTTAACTTAATGATGTCAGGGCCTTGACCTCATGCGTAAAAAAACTGCATAGAAAGTCATCTTAGACACGATTGAGAGCTTATGTTATTCAGGAAAAGCTGCTGTGACTTTGCTGCAGCACGATTCAGGGGAAGAAGAAAATGTATATGTATATTATTCATTAATTTTGCCTCTCCTTTTTTCTCTCAAATTTGCCCTGTCAGCCGTGGAACTCCATCGCACGTAGACACACTGCTGTGCAGTGTAAAAGGAG
>NC_051416.1:2630725-2631043 GCF_015228065.2 Penaeus monodon
ATCATACTCATGAAAAGTTTTCTCCGAAATAAAGCAATTATCACCCGTCACAGACTAAAACCAAATCCTCATATCTAGACTTCCCCAAATTTACCTCCTTCAGTCTTACACAACTTAATCTTGATAAATGATAAGGTTCCTGCGTAGCGTGAGCCGGAAGTGACAGCGCGCCGAACCCCAGTCTGGCGGCGGTGGCGGCTGCGAGGAACCGGCGCATCGGCTTGGAATGCGCGAGCGGGAGGCAGGCGCTGTGCTAATACGGGGAGAGTGCTCGCGTGGATAATCAAATATGTTTAAGCAATAAAGCTGCCACTATAC
>NC_051416.1:2631331-2631411 GCF_015228065.2 Penaeus monodon
ACATTTCAGTAGATTCCCTCCGAACTTGAAATCGTTTTGAAATATCTTTAAAAGCAACTTGAAAATTTCCTGGTTTCACG
>NC_051416.1:2631439-2632142 GCF_015228065.2 Penaeus monodon
CCATAATCAGTTTAATCTAAATGAAGTATCTGGCTACACTTGTTCAATATGTGCAATGCAGTTTTTTTCCGGGACTGCAGTCAGAAAGACATGTTTCATTTTATTATATAGATTAGCTGCATAGTAATTTTTTTTAATACTAAGAAAAGAGAAAGTAATAGATAACAGTAATAAAAACTTATTGTAGCGCATTTACTCTCATTATATATACTTCCCCCCCCCTTTTTCTTCATTTATATTTTGCTTATCTTTACGTAACAGACGAATCCGGAGCAGTAATTAGATCGTCTATATATTCTGACGAGTCCGAGAACCGCCATTAATTCCAGGTTCTGCAACGGTGACCTCGCGAGTCATGGTGGTAATTTACATACATAATTATCACATATTACTGCTGACCTCAAGTTTTAGCTGAGCTTTATGCTGGTCCTCGATGTAAGACTTGGGGCATTCAATATCGAAGAAGCATTTTGCGGATTTATTGCTTTTCCATATTGAAAACGTATGTGAGTGTTCTGCGTGTTTATAACAAATGACGATCGGCGGGTTTGGGTTTGGATTCCATTGTTATTTATGCATTGTGTGAATGCCTTTGTGTTGATGCTTCTCTCACCTTTAAAAGCAGTTTTGAAACACATTTCATGCCAAATATTGCTGGCCAGAATGGCAGCGGATTTCCCTTGCGTGTGTGTGCTTGTTTGTA
>NC_051416.1:2632263-2632508 GCF_015228065.2 Penaeus monodon
CCTTAAATATATACATACAATCATGGCAACACGAACATGTACAGGTATACGAGTGCGTGTGCCGTAAGCTAGCCGTGGGTTATGATGGCCGACAGGTTTTCCAACGTCTTTTTTTTTAAGAGAAAACTGGATACGATTAGAGGCCGAGGCTTGTATCTCGGACAAAGGAAAGCAGACCGAAATGCTGATAATTTACTGGTGACGAACATACCGTGTGAAGTTTACAATGGATGATGATGCTCTTC
>NC_051416.1:2632967-2634025 GCF_015228065.2 Penaeus monodon
TTACATACCAAGAGAACCATATTTAAATAAGCATACTTACGTATATAGACGCATATAATCGATATTCAAGAGCTCTCACTGCCTACGGGAAGGTCTCGCACTTTCGGATCCCGCTGCCCTCCCCCCCCCTCCCCGCAGGTGACAGGTGCGCGTGTACCTTCGTCTTTGTAACTTTCATCTTAAATTTGTAAATCCTTTTTTGGGGGGTTTCCACTTTTCTTTTATATTTTTTAGAATGTGTCTCCATATTGTTTCTAGGTTTCTTTATCTCTATGCTTGTAATTTATTTCATTTACGTTCACTATGCTTGATGTCTGTATATTAAATCAAATTGCCTATCAAGCAAATGATAAATCGAGATATAAAATACAGCAGATATTTCAGCAAAATATATCCTTTTCGTAACGTCTCGGTAGGCCAGTATAGACAGCGATTCACACGAGGGAATAAACATTTACATAAACTCAGCCTCGAGTGTGTTGAAGACGTGCGAGCTATCATAAGGTATTCACAGGCAATTTGTTATGAAAAAAGGGTCACGGTGAGACAGAGAGTAGGAACGGGGAGGGGGGGTTGATGGAGGTCAAAGGTCAAAGAGAGTAGTTGTATGCAAGAGTAGGAGGATGGCGTGATATGTTAAGTATGTGAAGACTGTGGTTTAAGGAGGAGAGGAGAA
This sequence comes from Penaeus monodon, assembly GCF_015228065.2. Classification (NCBI taxonomy): domain Eukaryota; kingdom Metazoa; phylum Arthropoda; class Malacostraca; order Decapoda; family Penaeidae; genus Penaeus; species Penaeus monodon. Next base: position 2,633,644 of record NC_051416.1, read on the forward strand.
TATATATCTCCTTTTGATCTGAAAAGTTTAAATATTTCACGGTGGAAAAAAGACCGTATCTTCCTTTTTACTCTTTTTCCTCTTGACATTTTTACTTTGTGTGCGAAAATACTAAGATGTTCTTTTTCTTTTTCTTTAGTATCACCCCCTTTATGGGAAAACGCCAGAGGGAAATACAAAAGCTGATCACCCCCCCCCCTAAAAAACTAGAGAGGAAGAGAAAGAGAGGAAGTATACAGCAAAGGTAGTGATAGTGGCTGGAGGGGGACGGCCAAGAGAACATGATTCGTGATAAGACTGAGTGACAAGGGCCGTGACACGAGGGAGGGGCAAGGGGGGTGCCACGTAGACGGGAGAGATGGGTAGATAGATAGCCTTGCTT
>NC_051416.1:2634063-2634635 GCF_015228065.2 Penaeus monodon
TATACAGAAGGTTATAGATTCTCGACTTTCCATCAATAAGAATTGCAGGGAAATTAATAAATTCCATGATACAATAACAGAGGGATGCGAGAGAGCTCAGGACGTGGTTGCCAGGACACGCACGCAGTCACCAAGAACATCCCGTAGCCCAGCGGACACGTCACATGTACAGTCGTTACATCACATGCACTGCAGACACTCATTAAACGCATGGGGACACCATAAAGGATTAAGTTTACTTTCCTCGCATTATATTTTTTCAATATTTTCAAAAGGTATACGAAACGACGAAGTACACTATATTAAAGATCGCTCCGAGACAAGCCCTATGATGACTTTACTACACTATATCCCCAGGCAGACGGCTCACCTGACCAGGTCCACGAAACAGATTCGAAAAACAGGCGATACGCTTTCACCCACGCGCGTTCCCAGCCCATGGGATTTTTTTTTTCCGAAGGAAGTTTTGAAACAGTGACTAAGAGCTTCAACAGAACGTGCTACTGCGAGGCACCTCACCAGGTTCTTAGGAAGAGCCTTGTCCCGTTGTCGCTGAAGGGAGAGGATATGAA
>NC_051416.1:2634656-2635771 GCF_015228065.2 Penaeus monodon
GGCCAGGCGACACTAAGCTGCTCCTCGACAAAGAGTGACACAAAGGAAGGAGCAACGGTCTCAGGATCTTACAAAAAAACCCGGGGCACACATTCGAGCTAACTTTAAGATTCCCGTCTTGTTAGCTAATATTAGAAATGAATAAGATTCCTAGAAAATAAGATGCTGTAATGGACACATCCCGCGTTTTTACTACGTCAATAATCTTTCGAATTCCAGTCTACAGAGGGAGCGGCATGACCTTTTACACTTATGCTTTCTCCTGCACGATCGAAATAACAAAACCAAGAATAAAAAACTTAAGTGAATATTCAGGACTTGCTGATATAACTAAAATTCACTTTTGTCTATGCAATTCCTCAAAAGACAAGGGGAAAAGCGGAGTTAGCCAAAGGCCACAAATAAGAACTTGTAAAATGAATGCCATTTAATCGAGGAAAATGCGGAAAAAGTTAAAGCAAAACGGAAAAAAAACATAGAAAAAATAGAAACACAATTCATTATTAAGAGATAAAAAAACACCCTTTGGCAAGAGAAACCGTTATTTAACCGTCATGTGTTATGATTCGATGGAGGAATTATAACACAAACATATAATTTCTCGTCACAAAGTTAGTACTTCAATACACAGTTAATCTTATCATGACTATCTGTATTTAACATGTGACTGCCGGTATGAACGAAACAATACCTATTTAACAGGAATTCGGTGGATAACTTTATACTTGTGAACATATTCATAATTTAGCTCCTTGGAAATGTTACAAGGAAAATACAAAACTGTATCTTGACTATTCTTTTTTCGTTAATGTTTATTTTTCTTTTCTTATTTGTATCGATGTTCTTCATTTTCGTCCAATATCTGATATATCTTTATCGAACTGCCTCTCCTATTTCCTTCCACCTAATTCCCGTCTTTCCTTCCTCTTTACCTTCCCCTTTTTATCGCTCTTTTCCTCCCACATCCCAACGTCGATCACCCAAGGAACACCACTCAAGCGCGCAGTTCATAACCTTCGAAAATATCGTATATATTCCTCATATTCCTATCCTTTATATTCCTCTTCAACTCATATACAGCTTCGCCCACCTAAGTCACCCTAGACAAGCTTTCG
>NC_051416.1:2635839-2635938 GCF_015228065.2 Penaeus monodon
AAGAATAGCGGAAGAGTAAGAGCCGAGGAAGGGAGAGGACAAAGGAGAAAATCCTCAGAAAACACAAATGGCATACGAGATCGAAGGAGAGGCACGTGT
>NC_051416.1:2635959-2636023 GCF_015228065.2 Penaeus monodon
TGCCAGCCTGGAGCGACAGGAAAGGTGTTGTGATAGTAAGCGTGAATGCCACACTTTTGATAAG
>NC_051416.1:2637305-2637515 GCF_015228065.2 Penaeus monodon
TAGTAATGGGAAGTACAGATCCTTATCACATTGAATTCAAAAAGAATATCCTTATATACATTTCAAATTCACTCAAACAAAAAATCACATCCCTGTTGATGACAGAAACGATATAAACACAATATCCTTCCTGTACTTATATGCAGTTATCATCACCGTAGTTCTGTCTCGCATATGGAGCTTGGTTCTTGGGGTCATTTCTAATACTGT
>NC_051416.1:2637682-2638021 GCF_015228065.2 Penaeus monodon
CAGATGATGTTTATAATGAGGTTGCTAAACTCTCTTGCTCTTTTGCAATGGTGCTGTTGCAGGGTGTTGCATCAGTGATTCCGGAAGAGACAACAGAGGAGCTGAGTTCACCGGGTCCGTCTATGCTGTTTTTGGAAAAGATTAAAATTACATATTATCCCTCGACTTCTTTATTTGGTTTGTTTGTTGATTCTGACTTGTTCTTTGATTTTCTGTTGAAAATTCGTGTTAAGGAGGATTATTGCAACTAAACAGATAAGGATCACTTGATGAGTTTTGCAATGTGTTGATAGATATCCGGAATTCTAACAAGCAAACGGTATGTCCTTGAAACATTAG
>NC_051416.1:2638185-2638727 GCF_015228065.2 Penaeus monodon
TTCTGTAATGATTTTGAGGCTCATGTTTCTCCTCTGACGCACAAACTCCACGAGTTTAGCATGAAAAGGGCCATCTTCACGATGCAGGAGAATGATTAGCTGTCTCCGCCCACAAGAAGCTATATCTGTGGGCTTTTCGCCGATCTATTGGCCAGTGCACGATCTCCCTTACTACAGGTGAATACTAATGCGACGCCATCTGCATAAACGATGTCCCTGAAGTAACAGGAGGATCGAAATATTAAAACTTAATTTTCTGTATCGGTTTTCCTAACGGGTGAGAGACAAATTACTTGAGCGTTTTACCGTACGATCTCTGGAGAAAACCTTTCACCTGGCTGTTGTATTTTAGCCGAGATTCCTCCAGCTTTTAAGGTCTTAATCCATTATGCCAGACACACGCGACTAGAGGCTCTTGTAGTGTTGAGAATACTTACGAATCTTTGTCAACCGTGTGCGATGTGGCGGTCTCAGGTAGAAACATTTTGACGTCAGGTTAAACGAAATTTGAACTTACTTTTTCATCATAAAAAGCTATGAAC
>NC_051416.1:2638759-2639025 GCF_015228065.2 Penaeus monodon
AACGACCGGGTTGTCACCAACCTGGCCCCTTTCTACATATATATATACAATTATGTCTAGCTACAGTTTTTATTACTTCCCCCAAAACAGGTTTGCAACAACGAGGCTTGGGGTACAAGTGGTACAGCCAGTTTGTCAAGACATCTTCCAACCGTATGAGAAGTTACTTTGTTGTTGAGGGCAGTGTTGTCATCCTAGAATTATTTTTTGATATTATTTCCTAAGTTATTAAAGTTGATGGAAAATCTCTTGCAGTATAGCCCATG
>NC_051416.1:2639204-2639289 GCF_015228065.2 Penaeus monodon
GTGGAATCTTTAAAGGACGAATTATAATCATACTTCTCGATAACTTATTGTTTTTTTTCTTTTTTGATTATTTACGGCATTTTAA
>NC_051416.1:2639939-2640058 GCF_015228065.2 Penaeus monodon
AGCAGTACATGAAATGTCCGTGCTCGCAAAGGAATGCGTCCTGCAGATCATCAGAGTAATAACCGTACCTAAAACACACACACGAATTTTCTGCATTCTGTTCAAGTAGATGCACAGAT
>NC_051416.1:2642536-2642661 GCF_015228065.2 Penaeus monodon
CTCCAACACCATTCAAAACGTCCAACCTCGACATTCTAAAAGACAAATTATTATACAAGTCTTTTCCAAAGTCTTAAGACTGACATTTGTCTCATAACACGTTCGTTCCAATGGTCACGTTTCGT
>NC_051416.1:2642830-2643099 GCF_015228065.2 Penaeus monodon
CACGCCCTCACTGAGTTGTTGTTTTTTTATCTTCTATTCATCTCTTTATCAGGATTTTCTTAGCCTTACTTTTATATTTTCATGCACATTTTTCTTCCGTGCTTAGTTGGAAGGTCACCTGTAATTCTACAAATTTTGCAATTCGATTTTGCAAGATATGAGGACCACATGGGACTCGAATTGCAACACTGCAATGACCTGTAACATTATCAGGCCACAGAAATTTGACCTACAGTGCCGTCGTATTATAAATGACCCTTATTGCTGTG
>NC_051416.1:2643149-2644180 GCF_015228065.2 Penaeus monodon
AACCTTGTGTGCGCGTTTATTTATCAATATACTTTTGATCAAATAAAACTGTATTAGTATAATGATGTCATATTATCATGACATTAAAAATACTTTATCTAGATACAAACTAATTTAATCCTTATAAATTGCTTTTAAATTGAGATCTAGAGAATGATGGATATTCTAAAACGTAACATATATTTTTTTTTACACTGCAGATTAAGGACTTTGCGGACATCAGATCACAAAAGCTAATGAAGAAGTGACCAATAGATTTACCAACATGACTCAATTAGCGAACGTATCATTTCTCAGATTCACTAAGTAAAAAACATCCATTGTGTGTCCCGTTGGCGAGAGGGAAGGCGTTGATACAGGTTCGATGACCTCGCCTCGGTCATGAACTCGGCTCCCACAACCTTGCTCTCATGCACGATAAGGGTTCCAGCAACCCTGTTTTAAGCCATGATTCAATTATTCATAACCTCTCTTTCGGCCAGGTCGGTTTTCTCAACCCCTTTTTAGGCCAAGAAATAGGTTCCACAACCTTTTTTTTCAGGCCACGGCATATGTCCCACAAGTTCCACAAACCTTTTTTAGGCCAAAATATGGGCTATAAAACCCTTTAGAAAGTCACTAAGCTTCCACAACCCTAGTTTAAGATTCAAAGCAGGTTCCACAGCCCTGATTCAGGCCACGGTAGAGGTATAGGTTCCGCAACTCTTTTAGAATACGACACCGGTTCCACAACCCTGCTTTAAACCACGATAGAGACACCATAACCCTGCTTTAAACCACGATAGAGCTCCACAACCCTGCTTTAAACCATGATAGAGACACCCTAACCCTGCTTTAAACCACGATAGAGCTACACAATCCTGCTTTAAACCACGATAGAGGCTCCACAACCCTGCTTTAGTCTCGTGAGAAAGTACAGGACGCCCTTAAATCGCCGACGAAGCAGATCCACCACACTGCCAGATTCATAAACAGAAATTTTGACGTTCAGCGTTGCCGGTACTGGATCCGGGTGAAGGTTTCTGTCTTCC
>NC_051416.1:2644564-2644876 GCF_015228065.2 Penaeus monodon
GTTTCTACGACCTTGAAACTATACATTCTTGAAACATTTCATACTTGGTCTTCTCTGAACGAAGCGGAAGCCTCCATTTCCGACGAGATAAGTTACGAGGACTCCCGTGCACACGCAAGTCTCCTGTTACACACGACGAACATACAGTGCCCCCAATCACACTATCAATCAAGGAGGCGCATCAGATCATAACGGTCGACGCGGTAGCAGTACATGTAGTGACCCGGTGACGGAAGGTGATGACGTAACCGGTAGAGATCCGTGAATCACCTACCATGACTAACAGTGTGCACGCTTCAGCTGTATAAGGTC
>NC_051416.1:2644903-2645060 GCF_015228065.2 Penaeus monodon
ATCTACGTGTACACACCTTGTTTCGTGTCATGACTAATTGGAGTGTGACCGTGTTTTTAGGTATCTGCTCAAGCCACGCTGTCCGGGAGACTTGAATCTTTAGTGTATAGAGTCTGTTTTGTTCAGCAGGATCTAGTAATGGTTGTGGTTTGGAAAT
>NC_051416.1:2645775-2646080 GCF_015228065.2 Penaeus monodon
CGAGTGCACAGGCACGATTGTACGCACGATCGCACCCCCACACAATGTTTATCAAACTCACACCCAATTTGTTTCCTACTACTAGTGACACATATGAAACCAAAATATTTTCGCTTGGCCGTTATTCAACCGTCAGGAAATCCCGAAACACAGGAAGGAAAATCCTCACGCCGCCCCATTTCTTGAAGAAATCCTTTGTTTCCGAAATGGAGGTTTTCACGACCTATTTCCGCGACTTGATCAAAGGTTCTGGTGACGAAACTCTGGGACACGAGGCACTTCTGCTCGTGAAGGAAATGCTAGTA
>NC_051416.1:2646231-2646359 GCF_015228065.2 Penaeus monodon
TCCGCGTATTATTCCAAAATGCTATCGGTAGCCGTAAAGCTGATTTCGTTACTGATAACATATGTAGTTTCTACACTGTAGTAATATTGGGTAGTAGCTGTAGTTATAATAGCAGTCGCAAAATATCT
>NC_051416.1:2646446-2646851 GCF_015228065.2 Penaeus monodon
AATGGCCATATCCACCGTGCTACCGGGGAAGACAGGGGAAAAATCCCGTGACGCGGCCGTGAAAGGAACCGGAAAGGGGGTACTAACGTCTAGTAGTTATTATTAAAACTTGTTCATTGCATAACAGCGAGATGCTTCAAGAACGTTAGGGTGTGGAGTAAGCGAGGGACTGCAGACTAAACCATTTGATTTTTATTATAGATTAACCTAAAGGAAAATGGAAGAGTGAATGTGATCGTAAATCATGTGACAAGATTAAACAAATTTCATTTGCCGTGTTTATATATGGTTGAAATGACAATACATATATATTTTTTTCACGTTAAGTGAAACCTTATCAAATATGACCATGATTGAGAAAATATAACATGTCAGTAACACTTTCAAGATATTATGTTTGTATAG
>NC_051416.1:2646926-2647249 GCF_015228065.2 Penaeus monodon
ATAATACAGTATGAGAACTGGTTTCAACAGAGTCCTAAATCAAAACGTATGGGAAACAAAGAACACAATAAAAACAGTAATAAAAGATTAACAAAAATATAAATGAGAAAATGATAAATAAAAAAAGACGATTGGTAGAGATAACGACAGGATATAATGTTGCCAATAGGAAATCGTTATCTCTGACAGTTGTCGTTCGCTATTTACTTATGCGCGACAGATACTCTCCGCGATCCCGTTGTCGATAATTGGGAAGCTAATGAAATATACGGGAGGATTTCTGCCAAACGGAAGGGATTCGGGAAACGGGACACCATTTTCTG
>NC_051416.1:2647800-2649938 GCF_015228065.2 Penaeus monodon
TAAAGGAACGCCCCCGAGCGTTCGCGAATTCACGAATCCACGAACGCGCCGCCGCCCGACCTGCCATCTGGCGGCGGATTCCGGAAGCTCAGACCATAACAAGAGGCGTCGACGGCGGCAAAGTTGAACGTCCTTCGGATTCAGTGAAATTTAGTGAGTTTTTTTCGTGTTAGAAGCTTACCGGAGGCGCAGATGTTTGCGGGGTAGAGTTTTTAGCGTAGTTTAGGGAATTTAGGGAGAGTTTTTAGCCTAGTTTAAGGAATTGAGTTTGATATTTCGGCGTAATTTGGAGAATTTTGGTACAGTTTTTAGCGTAATTCAGTTTTTTTTTTGTAATTTAGGTAGAGTTTTTAGTGTAATTTAATGAATCTAGGTACAGTTTTTAGTGCAATTTAGGTAGAGTTCTTGGTACAGATGAAGTTTCATCTCGCCGCCTATAAAACGGGAAAATAATACATGCAAATGATGGAGCAAAAAAATCCAAGAAGCTTATTATTATCTTCTATGTACTTTCGTCGCAACTCAAAAATAACGAAGCAAGTGTGAGAGAAAATGGAAAAGAAAAGTAACCCGGGTTTTTATCAATTTTTTTTTTTAAAGATCAAGTGTCATTTCGTTACTATTTCTGTAAGTGAGATATTCATTCTCACCAAGAATAGTGTCAGGGAGCCTATTTTGTGCTTTGTTGATGTTGATGTTATTTTTTTTATTTGTTTGTTTATATATTTATTTTATTTTATTTTTATTTATTTTTTTTTGATATTTTTTATTATTTTAATATTTTATTTTTTTTTTATTTTTTTATTTTTTTTTTATTAATTTTTTAATTTTTTTTTTACTTTATTTAATTTAATTTTATTTTATTTTATTAATTTTTTTTTCTATTTATTTATTTTTTGTTATTTTATTGTATTGTATTGTATTGTATTGTATTCTTTTGCGTGGTGTTGGAGGTAGGATTAACACAAATGAGGTTCATGAAACGTATGAATTGTATTGACGACTTTATTAATTGGAATTGTGTTTAAGAGCTGTATTTATTGCCTTTGGTTTATTTGCTGTATTTGTCAAGCATGTTTTTTTTTCCCTTCTTTTCTTTTCTTTTCTTTTCTTTTCTTTTCTTTTCTTTTCTTTTCTTTTCTTTTCTTCTCTTCTTCTTCTCTTTTCTTTTCTTTTCTTTCTTTTCTTTTCTTTTCTTTTCTTTTCTTTTCTTTTCTTTTCTTTTCTTTTCTTTTCTTTTCTTTCTTTCTTCTCTTTTCTTCTCTTCTCTTCTCTTCTCTTCTCTTCTCTTCTCTTTCTGTTTTCTTTTTTCTCTTTTCTTTCTTTCTTTCTTTCTGTTTTCTTTTTTCTTTCTTTTGTCTTGCTTTCTTTCTTTCTGTCTATCTTTTATGATTGATTAAAGAATATTATTTTGCTTTGAAAGTTATTGATTTCTTGTAGTATTAATCTTGTGGACAATGAATTTCATGTATTATTAGAAATGCCATTGTAACTTCTACAGCTGTTTTACTTTTATCTGAATTAATGTGTTTTGAACATTGTTACTTCAGAAGTGATTGCAGATTTGATGACTGTAGACCCTTTCTCTTAAATAAATGATAGGTTCATGTAAATTAACAGATATGGCATGTTACTATTTTGAAGATCAGATTAAAAGTAAAGTATTTATTTTGCAGTTATAGTAACAACACCATGGTCCCTGTGCTCTGAGCTTCAACAAAGGTTAGTGAATCTCTGCCGCTCTTTTCTGGTAAGTATGGGCCTGAACTGAATCCTTATTTGACGATTAATGACCAAGGATCTCTATAGATGCCATCCTGTAGGAATATGTGTGGTTTGCAATAGTTAGACGTTGTCAGAGCAGGAAGGTGAAGGCCGCGGCATCTCTTGATGTGTCGATCTGAAGTCTTTGCAAATCGATTGTAGTTTATTTCCTCTTTTCGCAGACGATTTTTATAATAATGATGTTTATATTTTCTCTTTTTTGTGAAGTCCTGATGTGGTTAATTGTTTGAGTTATAAAATCACCATTGCTTTCTTTTCTATGTCATGATGTTGTCATTGAATAAAAGAATTTAAATGTTTCAGGTATTGAAAGGAAGGAGAACCTTTAGTCTAAGTGATGTCAAATAATACCA
>NC_051416.1:2650096-2650432 GCF_015228065.2 Penaeus monodon
AACTGGCGAGGGAACAACAGATTGCAAGGTACAGTCAGATGCTCAGGTTTTACAGTTACACTAATTGAGAAATAGTTATGGTTTACACACTAATGTTACAAAATTCAGTTGTGAAACTTTAATCACTATGCAAGGAGATGGGAAAAATTATCTTCAGTAAAAAAAAAAATTTTCTTTAATCTTCCTCTTCAGGTGGGGGTATGATGCCTCCACCAGGTTCTCAGAGCTCACAGAACAACACTCTGATGAGGGCTGGGTCGTCACAACCACAGATCACGACAATGCTACCAGCTGTTCCTACACCGTATAAGGGTTGGCACCTCTACATGAATGAAG
>NC_051416.1:2650475-2652548 GCF_015228065.2 Penaeus monodon
CGTGCGTGAGCTTTATGGTTTATTGGTGTAATTTCCTTAATTCAGTTAGGAAATTATTGGAAAATGTGGTTATGACTTGTGATTTTACAAGGATGATGATAAATTTTTATGTAATTTTTCTTCTCATCAAGGTTATAGTGATGGTTCAGAGACCGTGACATTTGTTCAGGCTTTTGAGGAGTATTTCTCAAGGCTACGACCATCGCTCCAGCGGTCAGAGATTGAGGACCGACGAGCCTTCCACGTTAATTTGAAGGTCCTTTTGGAGGATGAACCAGTAAAGGAAAAGATCCAGGAACTCTCTGACCTGGTGCTGAACAGTCCTCAGAGGATCATTTCGTGCCTAGGCCTGGCACTGCATCAGGTTATTAACCCTTTAACTATGTAAATAGATTCTGGAACAGTTCTTGATAAATCTCCACAAAGAAATGAGTGCTGTTCAGATACATTTAATTTACCTTTTAATCATGTCTGTATCTTTTATTTTTCATATCTGACAACTAAGATTGTTATTACTGGTAAGTAATGAGATACATATTACTTAATTTACATAGAAGAATCTGGAAAATTATTTCATGAAGAGATTGTTTAAGTTTGTGAATTAATAATATAGTGATATAATTATTACATGAAAACAGCCTTGAGACATCGAGCAGTTTGCACTTCCAAAAAGAATGCTTTTTTTTTTAAAGCTGTGGGCCATAGCCAAATTGACATGTAGAAATGATATGTAGTTTGTCTTGGGGAAAGACAGCATGAGAGAGAAAAGAATATATAATATAAAGAATGTGAAGTGCAAGGAAAGAGAGCAGGAAAGTCAAAAGAGGAGATATAAGGAAGGAAGTGGAGAAGAGGGAAAATTAGATGAAAGTTTACCAGGGAATATTAGTAAATATTTTGAAAATCCAGTATTATTATTTTCATCACCAGCAATCAGTAGAGAAAGAAAATATTACATTTCATGATTTTTTACCTCTCAGCTCATGACTAAAGAAGTAGAGGCAGAACTGCGAGAGGAAGCAGCAGAGGTGTTGGCTGCTGGAGGCGAGAGCGTTGACGAAGCTGCCCTGAAGGCGTTAGTTCCAGAAGCAGACTTGCCTCTCATCCATGCCAGGCTCGTCAACCATTCCAAACTCACTCCGCTGAAAGTGCTGAAAGCGAACTACTACGGTGAGATTGCAAAACATTTTTTACTTGTGTAACAATTCATGTGTATGGTAATTGTCTTTTAGTAATCAAAGATATTCAGAAGTCACTTTTTTTTTTTCTCCCCTTAGTATCCTGTGTAATATTCCTTGTGAAAGTCCTAGAATGTCTTTTTATTGTTTTGTTATGTGCCTTTATATTAGTTATACTTGATATACAAGCAATCAGAGTTTTAAAAAAGAAATCTAAAAACTAAACATCATTTCCAGGTAAACTTGTCAGCATTAAAGGGACTGTGGTACGTGTTGGTAGCATCAAACCCTTGTGTACCAGACTAGCTTTCACATGCCTTGGATGTAGCACAGTACATGGAGTTACCCAGACTGAGGGCCGCTATACTGTACCCTCATTGTGTCCTGTGCAGAACTGTAGGTCTCGGTCTTTTGTACCAGACCGTTCGCACAAGTTGACACACACAGTTGATTGGCAGAGTTTCAGGTTGCAAGAGATTATCAGCGATGATCAGGTTAATATAAAAGTTGACGTTGGAGGGGATTAGTTTTAATGAATATCATCTGGATATATACCTTCAGTAAATAATTTAAAACAGTGGTCTCTTTTAGCAGTTGGAGGGATATGTAAACTTTTCTCCCTTTCTCATTCTTGCAAACAAGTACCAAGATACATGATTTAGTCATGATGATGTGAGTCTCCAAAAGTGAGACTAATATTGTTGTGTGAACCTTAGCAGAATATTTTAAAGATTTATGTTTTGAAAGCTTCTAAGCTGACTAGAGAAATGAATAGTTTTCTTATAATCACAATGAATGAAAGTATTCATAGAATGGAGTAATTATCAATTTCCCGTAAGGTTGATACTTCTTTGTTTCAGTGAAAATATAAAATGAAGTTGCTAAAGATAAGCTA
>NC_051416.1:2652637-2652855 GCF_015228065.2 Penaeus monodon
AGATCTTTCTATACACAGAGGGAAAAGACATTTGATTTGAATCCTTACCAATGGTCATCTCTTACAGAGGGAAGGAGGACGAGTTCCACGGACTGTAGAGTGTGAAGTGAGGGAAGACCTGGTTGACTCTTGTGTTCCTGGGGACATGATCACCATAACAGGAATTGTCAAGGTTAATTCCTGTTGATATGTTTTTCTTTTATCTTTAGCTGCCCTGA
>NC_051416.1:2652901-2653007 GCF_015228065.2 Penaeus monodon
CAGTGTGAAGGGGAAATTTTCTAGATATTTTTTACATGCCATCATGAAAGTAGAACATATAAATAGCATGATTAGGTTGGCTGATAGCTTGGCAAGGAATCCTCAT
>NC_051416.1:2653390-2655129 GCF_015228065.2 Penaeus monodon
TAAGCAAAACTTTCTCTTCAGGTTAGTCAAAGCCAAGAAGGGAAGGGAAACAAAGGAGATAAATGCATGTTCATGTTATACATTGATGCCTCATCTGTAACAAACTGTAAATCAGGTGATGATGCTGCATCAGCTGTTGGGATTGAGTTCAGCATCAAGGACTATTATGCTATACAGGTAATTTCTCTTGTATGCAAACACTTGTAGATTATTTTGTTATTTTATATGTTTAATTAACAATATATCTATCTATCTTCCTTTTAAATCAGTAGAGCATACAAACATACAGACAATATTACAGTATGATATTTTTTAATTACATTATTGTTAAACAAGATTTTGTTCCATAAAGACACGATATTGATGAAATATGAACCTGTTTTACTCACCTTGACTTGCTGTCTTTTGGAACAGGAAATTCAAGCAGAGCTCCAGCTCTTCAAACTTCTAGTTGGATCTCTTTGCCCGGCAATATATGGGCACGAACTTGTCAAAGCTGGTCTCTTACTCTGCCTTTTTGGAGGATGCTCTAAGACGGGGGGTGACCGTGTTCCAGTGAGAGGGGACCCACATATTCTTGTGGTGGGAGATCCTGGTCTTGGAAAGAGTCAGATGTTGCAGGCCTGTTCAAATGTGGCTCCAAGAGGTTGGCTATTACCTTTATTCCTTTTACTAATTTGTAATATTTCATATGAAAATAGAACAATAGTTAGTTTTCCTGAGTGTTATGTCATATTTTTTTCTTCATGATTACTTTGAGATTATCATATCACCAGGTGTGTATGTGTGTGGAAATACCACCACAACATCGGGCTTGACTGTAACCCTGAGTCGTGAAGGTGGGACAGGTGATTATGCTCTAGAAGGTGGAGCTCTTGTAATGGCTGACCAAGGAGTATGCTGTATTGATGAATTTGATAAGATGACAAACCAACACCAGGTATGTTTGTCATGTTTTTTCAACTGGGAGAATCATGTTGAAATTGCTAGCTTGATGTCATGAATTGTTGGGTTTAATGAGATATTTGAATCTTATGGATTTTTTTTTTTTTTCCCCTCTCTCATTGCATTGTTAGATTCTTCATTTTAGAAAAGAATTCAGCTAATTTTGTTCTAATTTTAGAGGTATTACCATAAGAAAATCATTATATATTTTAAGGCCACATTTATTAATGTAAACAAGTATTTTTCTAGGCACTTTTAGAAGCAATGGAGCAGCAGAGCATAAGTATTGCCAAGGCCGGTATTGTATGTTCCCTTCCGGCCAGGACATCTATTCTTGCTGCCGCCAACCCCATTGGTGGCCATTACAACAAGGCCAAGACAGTGTCAGAGAACCTCAAGATGAACAGTGCATTGCTGTCAAGGTTTGACTTGGTCTTCATCCTTCTTGATAAGCCTGATGAGGTAAAGTACTGTTAACTTCAGTGTCCCAATATTAGTCTTCAGCATAATATTCTCACCTCATTAGGAGCATAAACCACAAAAAGTGGACAGTTTTATGCATTGTTCATGTTATTGGAATGATTTCTAATGTACACATTTAAAAAAAGTAAGAAATTGGTTTTGATATATATGTAGCTATATATTTTTCTGTGTAATTTGTAAGCATAAGTTGAGATTAGGTTAAGCAGTAATGAAATTGATGGCTCTGGATTTCCATTTTAAAAGCATTTATTGAACAAAATATGAAAAGTCTCTATATGTTAACTTAAATTCTAAGAGAATAGCTAAGAATA
>NC_051416.1:2655617-2656928 GCF_015228065.2 Penaeus monodon
AAAAATTATAATAGAAGGAATAATTCTTTTATATTATTTCATATTGTAAAACAATAATGGTGATAAGATCCCTATTCACAGTACATTCTTGATATTCACTTGTGTTTCTTGCCAGGAACTTGACTGCCTGTTATCCGAGCACGTGATGGCCCTGCACAGTCGACTGGGCAAGCAGGCCAACGATCTCCTTGAGGGTGGTCGAGTGAGAAAGCAGGATCTTTTAGATTCTTCGAGCATCATTGACTCCGAGCAGCCTTTGAGGTATTTAGAGTGTTAGATGTTTAAAATTAACGTATCTAAAAATTATGGACTTCTGTATTTCCCGTCTTCTTTTTTGCAAGTTTTTTATAATGTATTAAATTCATACTGTGGTGCTTGTAAGATTTTACATTTTTTATTTCTAAAAAAGTTACAAAAGCAAAGTGTAATGCAAATAGTAATGATAATCCTAACATCATTGCAGTGAAAGACTCAAGCATAGAAGTAGTGAGCCATTTGAACCCATTCCTCACCACCTCCTACGCAAGTACATTTGTTATGCAAGAAAGTATGTTCACCCGAAAATAACAAAAGGTGCGGCAAAAATTATCCAGCAATTCTATCTGGACCTCCGACAGCGACATCAGAATGCCAACTCAACACCCATTACTACAAGACAGCTTGAGTCATTGATAAGGCTAACAGAGGTATATATTTCTTACAATTATTTCCTTTTTTTCTCGTTTTTCTTTTCTTCTCTTTCTTTCTTTTGACTGATTTGTGTATTTAGACTCGTGTCCATCATGGAATATTAACTGAAATGTCGTATTACTCTTTCAAGGCAAGAGCTAGGTGTGAGCTGCGGGAAGAGGCCACCGAGGATGATGCCAGAGACGTGGTAGAGGTCATGCGTTTCTCTATGATGGACACGTTCAGTGATGAGTTTGGTCTCCTGGACTTCAAGAGGTCGCAGCATGGTTCAGGATCAAGCAATAGATCACAGGTAGTATTTTCTCATTCGCTGGGTTCAAGTTTCTTTTTGAAAATGTTCGTCATTGTGATGAATAGAGTAAAATGTATAAAAGTAAGAGGAAAACAGGTACAGGAAGAGAAGTTACTATCTGTATAAAATTTCATTACGAGTGAAAATGATAAGTTCCTTCGTTGGTCATAAAAGGAAGAATCAGGAAAATAAATAGCATCTTAGCAATAAGAAGACAATGTATATCTAACACTTTTGAAAATGAACACTAAGAAAAGTTTCAGAATAAAATTTCCATAAAAAGAGAATGAAAGAAGAGAGATTATCTGGAATTATAATTGGTCGCTCGG
>NC_051416.1:2656956-2657167 GCF_015228065.2 Penaeus monodon
TGTACAAAGATAGGAAAGGGGTAGAAATTTTCCTGTTTTTAAAAAATGGTGGAATTACTGAGGAAAAAAATGAGGATAAAAATATTGGATGTAATATTCTGCATAGGGTTGACTATCAAGCAGTCTTTCTGTCAGTACTTTTGTTGTTGATAAGTACTGCTAGTCACCTCAACAGATTCCTATATATTGCTGTATACTTATGGTATACACT
>NC_051416.1:2657236-2658072 GCF_015228065.2 Penaeus monodon
GAAATGCATGAAACACCATTGTATTAATGATTTTGCATAGCAAGTATCGTAAATCTACAATACAACTAAGGGGGTGTATATATGTGCAAAATTGTGTTTTATTATGAAGAGCCACCTGTTGAAAGAGTATTTGAAGTAGACATAAGCTTTGTAAATATTCAAATCAACTTGTTATGGAATGTATTACATTTTACTTTAAGTCATCTTATCTTCAAAAGACAGATATATTTGTTATAAATTGTTGCTAAAATTTTATGAATATTGAATCATTATTTAGATGCTGACTACCTATGTCTTTTCTTTCATTCCTTGGCATTTTATTATAGCATTTGGTGTTAATTTTCCCTTAATCTCTGTATGTAAAACTTTGTTTTTAGCATCTGTGTACCATTTTGCTAACATTTACAATAATTATTATCTTTTCAGATGAAGAAATTTGTTGCAGTCCTACAACGCATGTCTGAAAAAACCTACAAGTCCATATTTACTATTGATGAGATGAAACAACTTGTAAAGCAAGCTAACATTAAAGTGAGGGATATAAATGACCTTATTGCAAGCTTGAATCATCAAGGATACTTGTTAAAGAAAGGTAGCAGGGTGTATCAGCTACTTACAGCTGACTGCTAGCAAGATTTTCAGATATTAAAGTATCTTTTGTTATTGAAATGTATTCTTTCAGTTGCACATACTTTTTTGTAAATAGTAATGGTTGTATGTTTATAATGAAATTGATAATGATGGCCATTGCAGTAACTTAGTATATTATCATTACATTGATTACAAACTTTTCTTATGCATCATTTTAGCTTTGCAGTAATGTTACAACTTTCAGA
>NC_051416.1:2658150-2659005 GCF_015228065.2 Penaeus monodon
CATATTACTGTAAATTAGTGTCATGATATTTGAATACTGAAGTTCAGTGATATCACAGCATCAAAATACAGAATCTTGTGTAATACAGTTTTAATATTTGTCATTTACTACCTGCTCTGTGGAGACACTTTGTATAAAATACACAACCCTTTTCTGTTATTAGATATCTTTCCTCTAAATATAAATATTCAAGCATATGTTTTTTGACAGCCATGTAAGGAAACGAACTTCACAAAGAAAATAAATATTTGTCATTTTATTTGGTGTCATATGTTTACAAATATACATTCACAAAAGGGAATAAGTTATTTGTATATATACAAAATTTTTACAATGAACTGACACATTTCTGAGGCTCATTAGAACTGCATCATTCCTGAAGATCCCATGAACTCCTTGTGTCTATGACGTGTTTATTTCACAATAAAATAATAATACTAGCTAAATAACCTGTATATCTGCTAGCATTCGTAGGCTTTCCGAGCCTGAGTTCTGAAGCTTTGCACTAGGATAAATCATTACTTTAATGGCAAATCCCCAATACTAGTCTGTGTACTTTCAACATATTTAACTTTACGCCATGTTCACACATAAAGCTAATCAGTATCAGGAATGACTGCACCAAAGTATTTATGAATCCTCATGTAAGGCTGTATTTTGGCCTAAGTTACATTGTGGTTATGACTATCATGTATTGGAATGGAAAGATATGACAAGTTGCTCCAAAGATTGAAAAAACTGGTAAGCATAAAGCGCAGACATTTCATGTGGTGTAAACTTTAGCTATGATTGAAGCCTGATAAGGATCACATCATCTGCAAAAAAGGCGAGTGACACTTGCCAAGTTTCAAAGAA
>NC_051416.1:2659060-2659486 GCF_015228065.2 Penaeus monodon
CTATTGTCACAAGTTTAAATAGTTCCACTGCATCTGTATTGGCACTGGCTGACATGTTTCATAAATACTTCTGTTAGCTTACCTTTACATTTGTAAAAAATAACCTAGACTACTCTTAAATATAATGATATGGGGGCAAATTAAACTGACATGAATATCTTGTACCTTTGTTGTAAAGCCTGCTCAACAAATGACCCAATTTTCAGGAATTGTATCCATGACAAAAACTTGTACCCACTGGCATCAAGAAGTCTACCACGGCCATGATAATCACTTTGACGAGTACCGTTCAAGGAGAATCTGTTTGATGACCTTTTCAAACCCTCTCTCGAAAAACTCAAATCCACAACTCCAATCCCTTTTTAAACTGGTTCCTTTCACATCTAATACATTATTTATTATGTATAAATTTAATACCTTAAATGT
>NC_051416.1:2659519-2660080 GCF_015228065.2 Penaeus monodon
TGCTGGCAACATATTTTGTTTTAATGTTACAGCCGCTGCTCAGAAACTACATATATAATATAATGAAGATAAAATCAATGAAATTAAAATACCCATAAAGAAAAATTTCATGGAAAGAGCATCTATATTATAAACAATAAAAGTAAAATAAATTCAACAGCTGATGCTACAAGTTTACATTAAGCATTAAGAGTCTCAGCATTAGAGCATGATGATAAATGCAAATTAATCCTTCCAATCATTGCTAAAAAAAGCTTAAACAAATTGAAAAATGGACAGTCTACACCATTAATAAGTGATCATTACCTCCAAGCTACGAAAAAACTAAAGACCGCATAAAATTTACGTTTGATAAAAGACTATCCCAATAACAAATCCTCATATCAAGATGTAATAGAACTCCTTGTTAATTAGATCTCCTGGCATGGCTACATTACGCAAGGCATATGGTTTGCACTGTTAATTACGATATTATTAACAACCTTGGCTTTATACTGTCATCCCTTAGCTGGCTTGTCAATGTTAGATCCAACTGACATGGCATTAAACCGAAACATGTCC
>NC_051416.1:2660106-2662556 GCF_015228065.2 Penaeus monodon
GATTTATAAAGCTCCATTTCAAAATAATTAAAGTTTGTCCTTTACAACAGAAAATAAAGAAGGATGACGATATTATTCCCCCCCCCCCCCCTTTTAAGAAACCTACACATATTCTACTTGTGATACATAATCATTAACAGTACATTTCTCTTCACCTTCTATTCATTTATTCTTCGAGTATATAAAAGCACCTTGTACTGTTTGCATGCCATCCTACAATATACTGAAAACCTGGTTTAATAGAATGAAAATACTAAATACTCTCAACAAAATATAAAAATAAATTAACAATTATGAGTAAGAAACAAGAAACAATGGATGGAATAAAAACACACAGGCATTACTTTTATATGTAATGGAAAATGAAGCTCCAGATTTTGAAACCCACTGCAGAGGAACAAAAGAAGATGACCAACATGACTGAACCAAAATAATGAGCTGAACCTACCCAATTTAAAAGCTTTTTCAGCTTTGTCAAAACTCAAAAATATCTGGATATTTCAAAAACTAAATTTTGCCCCAAAAAATCTAGAGCAAGGGAAAGTGCACAAGAGCAGCACAATGTGTAATGTGTAAAGGCTGCTAATTCAGCTTCAAAAACATCAACATATCTTCTTCACAACTAATCAAACATTTATGCTCTGCAAATTTAAATGCAAGTTATGTACATTTTACAGAAATGAAAATGTGATCATGAAAATAAAAACATTTGTTTCTTTTATAAAACAACATTTATTACACGAGTGAAGGCATAGTTCTGGAGACAGAAGCATGTCACTACTAAAACCACAGCCATATTTCCATGTGGCCTCTACAGAACATTCACACATGATGCCATCTGCCACTCAGATAATACTGACTTAAGCATTCTGCTGGGGGAACTTTATATTGGGAAAAAAATTTCAGGTACAAAGAAAATGACTTTCACAGAAGTCATACTGTGCCTCATTGTTAACACTTTGCCGTTGAGCTTATCCTCAAATTCATGTTATGCAATACCAACTTCATACAAGGCCTACAACTCGTTCAAGTAACAAAGTGTTAATAGCTGTTGCCCTACTCTTAGAAAAGTTTCCTTCTTGGAATTGTGGACTTGTGTATTTCACGAGTTAAAATATAAGGCAGTATACAGGTCACAATATTCAAAGCAATATCAGAGGCTGTATGTCATATAAAAGTAAATTTCTGATAAGAAATTACTTGTATACTAGGTAATGGCTCTTTGATGCAAAGGCTGGAAAGAAAGTGAAATGAAAAAAAATATAATAATAACAATATAAATAATGTAAATAAATAAGTAAAGACATTATGAAAAATGTTAAGACCAAAGTAAATCAACAAAAAATATAGTTCAACATACATTTTTTTTTCTTTCATCATATGAAATACAAAAATTACATCAACTCAATCCCTGATTTGGTTATCTCAGGTCATTGTTGTGGGCAGGGCGAGATTCTCTGCTGACTGCTGAGCAGGGCCATATACTGCAAACCTGACCAGTCTTGCACTAGCATACACAACCTTACTTTTCTCCTGTGTGTGTTGCCACCCTGCTGAACTATCCCTGACCCCTTCTGAGGCAAGATTAAATACGAGAGAAAATACCTGTAACATTTCTCCTCTTCTACTGCACAACATTCATCCTTTGTAATGTTCAACTTCACAATAAAAATCAAAAGTAACAATCCCATATAGAACACAATTTCATTTTTATTACAAATGAAATAAAGTGTACCAGTCATTTTCAACTGAATACTTGGTTGTTACCTTTTCCTTTTATATCAACATTTCTTATCAAACAAACTGGGTTGGTCAACATACATGTTCAAGCTTCCCAGCAACTCAGGCATGCAATCTAGTCCATACTCAGCACACCTTACACTTTTTCAGTTTTACTATCACATTTACTTCGCGGCTTCTTTACCGAGAGTCTTTCATTAAATACTACAACAGTACCATCTTGACAGCGTTCTACAACAGTTCACCTTGGCTAACTCTGATCCCTGTTGCCATCTGACCTTCCAACATACATATACACCAAAACCTCTTTAACTGGTTGACAACATAAAACGGATACTTCAGAAACTTGCTCTTTCTTCAAGATGCCAATTTATTTCCTGATGATAACTTTGGTTGATTGAACAGAAAAGACTGTGAACTTCTCACTGGGTATAAAAAAATACACCAATAATGAGGTCTTACTGTATTGTACCCTTCACTACAACCCCTCTAACCATCAAGTTGTCCTTATCCGTTTTGCCTGCGGCTGGCCAAGGGCATTGTGTCGTTGGAAAATGTACTTGATCTGTGAGAGATATGTGTTGAGGTCAGACACAAAGATCAGTGGTACAACATCTGGCGCAACAGCACTACCCCAAGCTTCCATCAATGTGTTAACTTGATGCCTGCAAAGTAAAGATAAAAATGACAATAATTATTTGGAAAAAAAG
>NC_051416.1:2662615-2662783 GCF_015228065.2 Penaeus monodon
GAATGGGGGGGGGTTCTTTCATGAACTTTACATCAGTTAATCACTATAAATGCAAGTTATATGATGATAGAGTATCCTTCACTGACAATATGGTATAATATCTAAGATCTGGCCAGAGGCAGAAGTATTCTTATTATCAATTTGTGTTGATTACAGGAAGTCTTGCAT
>NC_051416.1:2662855-2663501 GCF_015228065.2 Penaeus monodon
AATCAGTTATTCTATATGTTAGTACATTCACATGAAACTTCAGTAAGATGTGAATAGACTTTTTTTTTAAGTAATTTTCAAGCAAACAATAAACATAACTCATAAAGACAATACTAGTTCACCATAATAACAAGAACATCAGAACATGTCTTACCAATTGGCTTTATATACAGTAACTGTCAGGACATTTTGGAACACCTCAATGCATTCAGTTAGGGTTGCTGCTGGGAAGAAATCCTTTATCACATCTTGAATAGCCACCATATTGTAATCTGAGGGGTTTTGGTGAGTGTAGGCCGTCCGGTTTATACAGAGTACAGCCTTTCCGTCAACCACCAACTGTTGGGGAAATCAGGCTGTTTACAACATTCGGTTTCTCCACAGTGTTATTTGCACTATTCGATATTTTACATATGACCACCAGTCTTCACAGAAAGGAAATGCTAGAACTACATACAGGGTTCGTGCACTTATTGGAAGATCAAAATTCGGACTCCTTTCACACCCACTGACACCTTTTTCAGACCCATTTCTGCAGAAGTGTTAACTTGCATATAGAATGTGATCACTAGAGATTCTACGGAACTAATATATTATAATAGCATCAGTAACTTTAAAACTAAAAACTACTATATAAATAATTTGT
>NC_051416.1:2663739-2664300 GCF_015228065.2 Penaeus monodon
TTATATATGAACACCTAAGTCTACTATATTTATCCACAATAAAGTCACTGCTCACCAAGACCTAACGAACCCTGTATATTTTCCTGCTCGGGAGGGAACCTCACCTTTCTGACTTTGTAGGGAGGTTCTTGTCTGGTCGGGTCCGGTCTAAAAGCTGGGGTGTCCGCCAGGCGCTGCTTGTCGAGCCCGTTTCTACCCACACCTTTATGACTAGAGAGATTGTCAGGTCGCATGCCGTTCGATACCGGAATTAACGGAGGAGGGGCTTTGGACATGGATTTTGAGCTGCTATTTGCCAATGAATTCTGTCAAATAGAAGAAAAAATGTTAAAAGCTTTTTCTAACAGCAATTAAAAATAGACAAGAAGATTATTGGTCACTTTTAAGTTAAACCTACATTGAGTATGTACTTGACAATTATTCTTAAACATTTGCCCAATTAATTAACTTCATATCCTCGTACTCTCATGTACAAACATGACTCACATTACAAATGAACTTTGTTTATATACAAATGAAATATCCTGAAGTCTAATACAAACAACTTTTCATAAAAGTAAA
>NC_051416.1:2664327-2665171 GCF_015228065.2 Penaeus monodon
GAGCTCATTGCCTCTGGACTGGCTAAAATACCCTGGACTGGCTAAAAATGCACAGTCTACATGGTAGAAGAGCTGTAAATTTTTACCGGACTGCGATTATGCTAGCATGACACGAGTATCCCCAGTGAAAAGGAATATCTTAGCACACCGCGACATATGTGTCATCCAGAGCTACTCTCTACCTTACATTAATAACTCACATGATGTGAACTACTGTTGGTCTGTCTGGTGTTGTATGAATGTAAAGCCGAATTTCCAGCATTAACTAAAGAATTCAGTGCAGACTGGCTAATCTGTGCAGGATACCCCAGCTGACGAAGCGTGGCATCTATCGTGCTGCTGGCCCTAGAAAGGGAGTAGGAGTTACGCAAACGTCCAGACCTCCAGAGAAAATCATCAATAGAATCATTCATCTTTGAAAAAATACTTATAGTAAAATATGTCACAATATAACAGTATTTGAATCAACAATGAATTCTGTACCAAATTAAACAACAACTTATATAATAGTAAAAAATACAATGAAATAATATCACACGAATAGCAACTGAACATGAACCAGTAATATATTCAACGTCAAAACAAACTATGGGCAATATAAAAGTGACACCTACAAGCGACTGTTGGAAGAGGTAGAGGTGGATGAGGCAGCCGCTGAAGTAGATCTAACTAGAGGCGGCGGCCGAACTGTATTTTGTGATGCCTGTAAATAAATCAGATCCGTTTTCATCATAAGCACGTAGAGAACAAAAGCACACAGCTCATAACATTTCCAATCACTTAAAGAGAGGAGACATCTATTACATCATAACTAGTAAAAAGAAAGAAAGAGAGAAAAACACAA
>NC_051416.1:2665242-2665538 GCF_015228065.2 Penaeus monodon
AAAAACTACTAGTTAAACTGAATACCCTCATGAGGAATCACGTACAAGACCTGCTCTATTCTGGTTCGTTCCATCTCCTCATCCCTCATGTTTTTAAGAGGTATGGGAGAGGGAGAAGCAGAAGAAATGAACAGAGGAAGTGGTATCCAAAACCATATCCTAGCCTAGTAGGGGATAAGACACCTTTGATCTATTTGTGTGCTAATTTTACAATTAAAATTTCTTCCCAATCTTCCCGGCAAACATTTATCACACTGTTTAAAAAAGTCTGCCCCCACTCCCTTATTTCACTGTGG
>NC_051416.1:2665642-2665915 GCF_015228065.2 Penaeus monodon
AACAAACAAACTTTCTTCTCCTGATCTTTCCCCGCCTTTGAACCTAAGTGATGGCAGCATACATGAAGCCGCTATGCTTCCTAGACATATCAGATATCCATACCACCTACATGTATGTAAGTAAACATCAGCCAAATTTAGTTCAATTCTCGTTGCCAATTTTAAGGCACCAATAAATATGAAATGGAACAATCTATATTACTTTGCCACAAAATATCCTCATTTCATCAACTTTCAAATATCTTTTATAAACACAAACTCTCATTATATTTA
>NC_051416.1:2665998-2666237 GCF_015228065.2 Penaeus monodon
TTAAAAAAGGCATACACCAAATACTAGAAAACATGAAAATATCAAATATACAAACATCTACAACTGCCCTTTCACTATAATGTTGAACTTATTCACAATCATACTCTTAAAAATATATACACATGCAAATGCATACACACATCCTCACACATAAATGCTGCACATATGAAAGTCAGGATAGACTTTCTATCATAAAACCTTTTGGGACAATAGTATTTTGACAAACACCATTTATTAAA
>NC_051416.1:2666327-2666577 GCF_015228065.2 Penaeus monodon
AGTTCACAATAGAAGACGGTGTAATAGTCCTAACAAAAGTCATACTTATCCTTTTATTCATTCCTCTAAAGTTAATTGGCATACAAAGGGCAGAGAACAGTTCATTCTATTGGCTTCCTGTTTCATTAACCCTAATCACATTCAAATAACTTTTTAATATGATATGTACAGTTCACAGTTGTTCAACTTTCTACTACCTCCCTCCAACATATTCACTCTCACAGCCAGCTTGCTCGCTCACTCTTGCTCG
>NC_051416.1:2666629-2667032 GCF_015228065.2 Penaeus monodon
TCCTTTCCTCCCTCTGTTTCTCCCCACAATACTGCAAATATTCCATATTTGCATAACCAAACATGAACTAATTGCCTATGGGGCAATACAGTATCTTTCAATGTTCAAAAATGTATGAGCAGTAACTACAGCTCAAAGAAACCTATATCGCACAGGCACAACTACTGTAAAATTAGAAGTGTAGTAACCAGGGCAATCGTATGTTCAGATTTAGTGTTTCAAAGAAATATAAAGGGTCTAGATACAGACATTTTCAACTATATATTGATACATCTTTCTACCAACATCGTCTTTATCATTACTCATACCATTACAAATATCAATTCAACAAATCCATGAAATGAAGAGAATAGAGAGGATGTTACCAATGACACTCAGACTGTCCAACTTTCAATCTAAAGGA
>NC_051416.1:2667059-2667785 GCF_015228065.2 Penaeus monodon
GGCTCCCACCTTCCCTACTATATGCCATTGTTAAAATCTTCTGCATAAAAATGAGGAATGCCCCCCTCTCCCCCCAGATGGAAGTACTCTCCAGCCACTGACCTGCCTCAAAGCAACAAGCAACCAAACATTGACAATCTCAAAGCTGCTAGGTCTGGTTCAATGGAACCAGGCCTAGCAGCTTGAGATACCAATTCTCCAAGAAAGAGCATTTATAAATACTCTTTTCTTTCCAGTTTCTATCATGCTAAAAAAATTTCATGTTCTGTGTAGGGGGCAATAAGAGTGCCTACTCTTCACCTATTATCATCTCAAAAAAATAATAATTCAAGCTAAAAACTATGAGAAAGATACCTGTATGAACAAATATATTACCTTTTTGTTTTTTCTTTCACTACTTTTTAAAAATTTATCTGCAAAAGGTCGTCTGTAATTACCAACTGATACACTTTTTCGATTTTACTTCAACACAACAGATTAATAATGACAATCCCAATAATGTAAAGCATAAATAACTAAATAACAATTAACAGATATAGATTTTTGCTATATCACTGTCATCATTCTGAAGCTCAAATGAGAACATTTAGCATGGACATTCTGATATCAAGTCATGAAAAAAATTAAAGGGAGAGAGTACTCCTCCTTGAATATATTAAGCAGTTTTAAGGAAGCTAATTATAATACTGATTTTTGGGTTATCCTTATTCCAATTATTGTTATTAC
>NC_051416.1:2667832-2669873 GCF_015228065.2 Penaeus monodon
TCCATTTGAATATTACCAGTATTGTTTCCTTTCTATTTCCAGCTATCAGTTGCAATCAGGTCTGTTCATTTGTCCATTTGCTTTCTTACAAATATGCTTAGTTTTTCAGAAATCACTTATAAATCACAACATTCATGACTTGCCCTTTCCAGACAAACAATATCCACAAATCAGATAAAAAATGGTATTTATAATATATAGTATATTTAGGAATCCAGTTCTTCCTAAACTTTTTATTTGCAAAACTGCATGATCACATATTTTCTACATTCACTAGTTCATCTGTGTTTGGTCTTTTTTTAGCAAAAGTAATTAATCATCAAATGGCACAGCTAATCATTAAATCATTTGCTCTTTCGAGGAATCTGGCCTTTTTTAATGGCTATTGAGGTTCCAAGAAGAAATTATAAAATGACAATACAGGTGAAACCGAGTCAAGTGTATCACTGGAGATCAACTTCTATTGGGCGTCCGTGTTTCAAAGCATTGGATAATGGTCAAATACACAATATTTAGTTTCCTTCTATGAGATAACCTCCATTTTCTTCTTCATAAATCTCCCTAAACACTGCAGGCATGTTTGACATCCACAACCACTAAACATTATGGCTTTACTGCCAAACATGACATTCCCAGAGACATACAGAATACATTGACTACTGAGAGGTATTTGCTGCAACATCTTAGTATGTGTGTTGGTGGCAGATATTGTAATCTATTAATGGATACTAAAATGCCAATAACAACCAGCACAATCTTACAGCTATGTTCAAATTGTATATTCTCATATTTTATCGTCTGATGATGTCATATCGTTAATATTGTAAAGGTGGAGAAATTTGCGGCTATTACTGTTTACTTTTAGAACACAATAACAGCCGAATTTATCACTAACAATTAATTCTCCAATAATATAGGCACTTCCTTGGGTGTTGCTACACAGCATGGATGTCCAGTACACTGAAAGTAGGCTACCGCTATTGTGATGAAATAAACAGACACTGCAGTCTGTTATTTAAGAGATCACTGATGTAAATATAATACTTAATGTATACATCATATATTTCACAGATCTAATTCTAAGTCCATATGTAATTCAACACCTTTCCATACTTGTTTATATGTTTGCTTCCATAATAGCAAACATATAAAGCTACAATACTTAGTCTCCAGTTATGGTAGACCACATGTACTTGGATGTAGTGGTTGTTTGTGTGTTGTCACTGAAATGTGCACCAACCCTTACCATGAATATGAAAAACAAACACACAAAAAGGAAGAAAGTCAGGCTACTAAATTTTAGAAAATATTCACACAACTCTTCGAGCACTACACTACATAAACCTTATAGATAAAACCAAACAAAATGCATGTATATACTGTTACCTATGACCTTGCACTACATTTCTTTTGTATAGCGAACTTGAAACTGGTGTAATTTTCTGATAAAAAGGATCATACAGATTAAACATTAAGTAAAGCAGTAAAATGTCACTCATCCTCTTGGTAATCCAAAATAAAACAAATACCTTTTTTTCCTATTTTACCTATTCTACATTATACAGGTTGTTCTCTCCCATGTAATACCCCTTTCCATCTTGCCATTGTGACATTATCTAAACTGCTAACAAACACTTTGTCTTTCAGTAACTATGTTGAGCGTGCAACCCTTTCTGACCCCAATGAAGTAAGGATGACAAACATTATTAGAAGGATAAAAGAGAAAGAGAAAATAGAACAAAAGTACAAACTGGGTATAGCAGTTAAAATGTTAAACTCATAACAAGGTTGTGTGTGAATACTTGTCATATCCAATGAAAGAAGTTAGCTCCATAATGCTTAGTAGGACATATCAATCATGAGAATAATCAGAACTTTCTCTCTATCACCTGTTATCCTGATTTCACTGTGATGATTCTTGAAAAGTGATAAAAATGTGAACGAGTAATCTGACGAACCAAGATAAGACTGATTTTGTTGATTTTAATATATTCTTCAAAGATGTATAATGAAGACTGTCTTGTGAAATGAATAGCTTTGC
>NC_051416.1:2669915-2670047 GCF_015228065.2 Penaeus monodon
AATGTTAATTGATAGCATTTTCCTCTACTAGCACTGTGAATAGGAATAACTAAACAATCTATCAAAATCATTCATTAAATAAATGTTAGTTGATAGCATTTTCCTCTACTAACACTGTGAATAGGAATAACT
>NC_051416.1:2670080-2670388 GCF_015228065.2 Penaeus monodon
ACTATAGGTATAAATGTAGGATGAATAAAATTATTAATAGTACATACGTAAGTACACTAAACAGACGGAAATTTGAGCCTACTTACGGATATTGTGGGAATTAGCGGTGTGGTGGCTGGCAGCGAGACTTGAGGCTGTAACCGTCTCATTTGCTCCATGGTGAGACCAGACAGAAGGGCTTGCATGTTGGGAGTGCTCGTGTAGGCAGAGGCTGCTGCTGCTGCAGCCACTGCCTGGCCATTCACCAGGTTGGCCCAAGAGTAGAATGAGTTCAGAGAATTGGTCAGAGAGGTCAGGGAATTTGAGGG
>NC_051416.1:2670430-2671484 GCF_015228065.2 Penaeus monodon
AGGGGTGATGTGGCTGGCGGTGGTGGCAATAGGCATTGACGGAGGTTTGCTTGCTATAGGCGTTAACGTAGTGGATGACGAGGCTAGATGGCTCTGTTGAGGGGCACTGGGAGAGCCTACTGGGGGTCTCTGTGTCCAGATTCCACCTAGTTTTGTGCCAGGACTATTCACTTTCATTGGTTCTGCAGTTTTCTGTGGCCACCAGTCTTCAAAGAGCGTGTCTTTGGGGAAATACTGTTGCACATCCTCAAGACTAACCACTGCACAAGTATCACTTGCAAACAGCTCGTTTCTGATACCCTGAACTTTACAACAAAATTTCAGATAAGCAAGTTCCCAGTTATCTATCTTTTCTGCTTTCAATTTCAATGTGTCAGTTTCACCTTCAAAATAAAACAGAGGTACGTATTTTTGTTTATTTTTCACAGTATACGGCACAACACTCTCACCATTAATTCTAACAAATCCACAGTGTTCACTCTGCTCGGGCGACTTTTGTACCAGCTTTTTAAAGCATGTATCTAGGAACTTGTAAAAGCACCGTGCATCATGCAGTCTCACTACTAAATCTTTGGTCGTGAAGAGGTCCCGTCCGAACTGAAATTCGCAATGCTTCATGTTGATCTCGTTCAGCAGCTTGGCCTCTCCCTCTGTGATGAAGTAACTTCTCACGTGGATGCACGTGGTGATCTCGTGCGGAAGGAAGTTGAGGTACTTGTTTAGTAGCTTCGTCTCCACCATCCTCACGGCACAGTACTTGTCCTCGCGCCGGAACAAGTAGGGGATATGGGCGTCGTGGATCGTGGACCAGCCAAAGCGCCCTCTCTGGCTCTCCTCATCAATGGTCCCTTTCTTCTTCTCCTCCACTTTGTTGGGGACAAGAGAGTCCTCCTTTGCCGTAATGCTGCTCTTGTCACGATTGAAGTAGAAGGTGATCATCTGCTGACCACCAGCGCGCTGAAGAGCCTGCAAACACAAGGCGGAGTCAGTGAATGTGGATTAACACGGATGAATTAGAAGAGGAAACAAAAGGTACAAGAAAGATCAAAGGGAC
>NC_051416.1:2671529-2671602 GCF_015228065.2 Penaeus monodon
GCAAGAGATTTTAATGACAAGATGACTATCAAATCAATAAAAAAAAAGTATGAGGGTTAGTGTAAACAGAACA
>NC_051416.1:2671852-2671919 GCF_015228065.2 Penaeus monodon
GATTTTAATGACAAGATGACTATCAAATCAATAAAAAAAAAGTATGAGGGTTAGTGTAAACAGAACA
>NC_051416.1:2673002-2673072 GCF_015228065.2 Penaeus monodon
CACCTGCATATGAACAGGTAGGTCTCAATGCACCAGAACATGATGACCTCTGTAGTACTGTGGAATGTAT
>NC_051416.1:2673633-2673960 GCF_015228065.2 Penaeus monodon
CGCACAAGAAAGTCCCCATCACGAGAGGCACAGACAACGTTGAAAGAGAAGAAATAAGAAGACTGACGGAACTGCGAACGACATACGGAACAGGGAACGTTAACATAGACCTAACTCACTACAGATATGCAAACCCTCCGTACCTGCTGAGAAGCCTGGTTCTGCTGGGCAATCTGCGCTGCCTGGGAGATCATCTTCAGCTTGTTCTTCTCTACCATCTCCTGAGCAAGCTGGTTGATCTCCCGCTCATCCAGCCGCTCCTGCTTAATGCGTGGAGCTGGAAGACAGACAGAGAGAAAAAGGGGTTAGAGGACTATGGCAAAAATG
>NC_051416.1:2674000-2674134 GCF_015228065.2 Penaeus monodon
TTCGTAACTTCAAACATGTGATTCAGTGCGATAGATTTTAATGTCTTAATTAAAGATAAATTTGAGGAAATGATGAAACAGAGCTGTGTTTAGCTTCACACTTTAATGCTGGTTGAACTTCACTGTATCTTTGG
>NC_051416.1:2674162-2674639 GCF_015228065.2 Penaeus monodon
TGTTCAGAATATGCTGTTTTCATTCATCTTGAAATCATATTTCTTTTTTCTTTCTAAATTCACGGCATTTATAAGTCTCCTTACACACATACAGTCAAAATTTGCTTAATAATAACCAAACAACAGATGTTAACTCTC
The DNA here is from genome assembly GCF_015228065.2 of Penaeus monodon. Classification (NCBI taxonomy): domain Eukaryota; kingdom Metazoa; phylum Arthropoda; class Malacostraca; order Decapoda; family Penaeidae; genus Penaeus; species Penaeus monodon. The sequence goes on from NC_051416.1 coordinate 2,674,301, forward strand.
TTTACCCAATATTCTTTAAGAAAGATGAAAGATAACATCACTCTAATCCGAGTGCAAAAAAACAACAATAATAGTAGCAGTAGCAGTTACCAAGTACGACAGGGAATTACACATAAGCAATAAAAAACAGACCTTCATTAAGTACCATAACCACAAACTGCAAAACGGCAACTGTCAAACATTCTGTCCAACTTGTACTGTGATAAAATAGTACGAAATTTGCTCTGTTGCTTGAATGATCCAAGATAAGATTGGTTATCTTTGTAGAAATTCCACTTAATGGAACTGATAATAAGAAATATCTCAATAATAAAAGGTTAATTGCTGCTCTTTCAGAGA
>NC_051416.1:2674831-2675175 GCF_015228065.2 Penaeus monodon
TCTCCCATAAACATTTATAAGGGTCATGAGTATAATACATGAAACCAAAATGGGCTGCAACAAAAAAATAATTCTAAAGGAAACTGCTCTACAAGAAGAAGGAAATGGGGGGGGAGTGTCTTGGCTACTTGCGTATTCACTGGCTATGAAGGTAAAGAAATTAAATCCTACAATTAAAATGCTGTGGATTGTCAAGCTATATTACGTTGAGCAGGGGGAATCCCACAGGAAATCCCTGCTCAAGAAGTCACGAACAAGCAAACAAAAACTCCATTATATAATTCATTGTTATTCGTAGAGTGGTGCGCGTAGCTCTTTATACTTCAATGAAAAAAGATATAAAA
>NC_051416.1:2675348-2675563 GCF_015228065.2 Penaeus monodon
TTTAAATTCCTAAAAGATATGCAGCCAGTAAAGAAAACCCATGACTTTCACACAGCACCCTTCATATCTGGTACAATCCTACTGTATAATTATTCACTTGAAGAAAAATTTACTGGACGATAAAAAGAGGAAGGGCATATCTATTACAGGGCTCACCTTGAGGGGAAAACTCTTTTACTGTCCCTTAACCCAATGCTCTCTCTCTCGCATTTCTC
>NC_051416.1:2675954-2676614 GCF_015228065.2 Penaeus monodon
CATCACCAAGTTCAATCTTGGAAAGTGCCAAAGTGCTTTCTATATTTATGATTTTCATTATGTACTCAATTGCAACTCTCTTTTATCTCCTCTCATGCACAAAGTCATTTAGGCCTACATGAATAACCATCCACATAGAGAACCACATGTTTCTATACTACTACTGGATATGTGGTATTATGAGATGTGGTGATGGTAAGGAGAAAGAGGAATACACAGATTGATAGGATAATTATAATATGTGATTTTACATAACCTGTACCTTTATCATTCAACTGCCTTTTAAAGACTGGTAGGTGTGCATACAATACACTCAGATACAAGTACCATGACAGCATAAAAGAGCATTTCCTATGAGTTAAATTGCTGCTCCTCTGAAAGACCAGCCTCAAGGCTGTTAATGTCGCTGGGCCTTGTGATTTCAAGATTACATATTTTGGTTCTGATCCTGAAAGAAGAGTGCGCTATAATGGCCCTTCCCCTCTCTGCAACATGTCACTGACCAGTGAACACCAAAGATGCAAATGATAGAGATAACTTCATCATATCCAGATATCCGTTGTGTTTGTTTTTGGTCTTGAAACAAAATAGTACCCATTGAGATCTATCCTTTACTGGTATCTTTACCTTCAAAAACTGTCAAGTAATGCAACTCACTTG
>NC_051416.1:2676895-2677753 GCF_015228065.2 Penaeus monodon
TGAACACAACAAAGGGAATGGCAGGTAAACATGAACATGGGAAAAACACTTTTCTTTTATAGCTTCTCCATGTCATTAAGAATATATAAGCTTGCTCTCAGTATGAATTCTATACACAGTTCCTCTAATCTGACAAATAAAAATCTAAATCCTTCCTGTAATATCCTGACTTGCCTCTTAATAAACAGAACAAGCTTGAAAATTTCTGAACACACTTTAACATCACTTCATCCAAGTCTTCCTATGCACTGTGTCTTGAACTTGCCAATACTCTTCAAGTTGTGCCAAGTTAGTGTGATAGGATGTGGGTACAGCCTTATCACTTACTTCTTAATCTCACACATGGTAAACAAGTATTAAAATTACACTATTCTGTGACTTTGCATTTTTCTGCCAGATGCTGCCTACATTAATCTGATAGTACAGTAGGTACATACAATTATGGATAGAACATTATAATCTGTCTATCTGGTACATTGTAAGTGCAAACTTGCATAAAGGGGCAACTTCACGAGCGCAAACATATAAGAAGTAAAATACAAGAAAAAGTTTGTACATTACATATCTCCACACACATGTAAAGTAGACCTAACACTGCTTGACTCTGACATTCCCCTTCCTGCTATTTTCCTGCATGAAAGCACAGCTGCCTCATGTTCTAGCACAAGCATTTACATACCCAAACATGGCCCACCTCACACTCTCATGCTCACTGAAAAAGACACCTCTCCCTCTCTCCCTAACTCTCTCAACTCTAGGCTAGATTCTAAGCTAAAACTCAGCATACTTCTCCCGTCTCACAACATTCTGTCAGCCCCAGTCCTCATAGCACACTAGCAATCATGTTTAAACCTCTAT
>NC_051416.1:2677874-2678457 GCF_015228065.2 Penaeus monodon
ACATTTACTGCCAGGTATAAACTTTTGCACAAACCAACTCAGTGGCAGTTCTGGGTATCAGGACTTGCAATAAACACCCACTTTCAGAGTAAATGAAGTTAGCATAGGGTTATAGATATAGGATATAAGGGTAATAAACTAAAGGCCATGTTTAGTCCACTTTCTCATAGTAAATTGTAATATAAGTTCACTGGCATTACCAGTGTATCTTAATTACCATTTTCCAGGTATATCTGATGAACTTTGAGTGCAAGCTTCAAAGTTGGAGCATAGCTGGCATATTACATACTATAAAATATGAACCATCTCCAAAGGTAGAATAAAGTTTCATACTCGGAAACAATGCACCCATTTTGTTTAATCTTTGTGTGGCTTTATATACACGTGAGAAATATTTTTTTTTTCATGGCTACTTTCGCGTTCAAATCAACTATGGTTATGAACAGGTTACAACATTTTTTAAAAGCAAGTAGATATCTGAAAACCAACTTTCACAAGAATTCACTTTGTATTCAATCTTAGTGGGAAGGAAAAAAAGAAAGAAAAAAAGACATTTATTCTGTTTTATTTCTACAAAATACAG
>NC_051416.1:2678491-2679385 GCF_015228065.2 Penaeus monodon
TCAATGTCTTCTTTGTGTGGTGTTCTTTAAAACATATCTCTATACAAAGGAGACGGATAGACATAGCAGCATTTTTAGGTAATTTTGCCCACTGCACAAAGTTTTTCTAAAGCCATGGACTATAGTGGCCTAATGTGTCAAAATGTATTTTAACATGTACTCTTTGCCCTCAAACTGACCTAATTTCAAGGCTTCTGTAATGTAAACAATGTCAGCTGCATGTACAAGTGTTTTGCATTCTAAATTCTCTGCAGTGATTCTACAACAATAAACTTCCATTATTATACAACAATAATACTCAATTCTATCAGCAAATTAATTCATTATAATAATTTATTATCTACATGTTGTCTCTTGCACCAAAAGAATCCACGTTCAGTTACATTACTATACAGAACCTCTGTTTATAAAAACAATCTGTTCTTTGCCTGCTTTACTATAACTGAAGAGATCTAGAAGAGACAGTTTATATAAGAAAGAAGAAGAGGCAGTTTACATATACTATGCTTCTCACTTGTCACTAACTCCAAAACAATAATTCAAAAGGGAATAATGAAAAAATATCATCTGCGTCCAGTACACTTTATACAACACATAACCATATGGTAGGAATGGCATCAGCTGTGTCCAGGTAGCAATATTCTGTGGGGTTTTAAAGGAACTGTAAATTTGTCCCAAGTATAAAATAATAAACATTAAACAACTATACATGATTACACTGGTATGCATTTACTGGAACTGGATAACATATCCACCCCCCCCCCCCCTCCCTTAAAATAATGGTGTTTCTCCACATGTACAGGCATTCCACACACACAAACATATAACTTGGTTAGTACTTGTACTTTTTTATTACATATGTCTTTATTTAAAAGTCTCCCCTAACATTACTAT
>NC_051416.1:2679430-2679921 GCF_015228065.2 Penaeus monodon
TAGAACTTCTGTACTAACAATTTAATAAACACAATCTAATGTATCACAAGTGCATCAAAACATTACTTTGTCTTAAACAATCAAAAAAAAAAACATAAGAAAGAGAGAGAAAGAGCACATAGAAACCAAAATGGTCTCACTGAGGAAACCAAAGTCAGGTTGATGAGTGCAGATCAAGGACACCTTTGTTTATATACAATCTTGGAGCTTGTGTCAAGACCTTCATTTCAGTTTTCTTTGCTATTTTTCTCTTTCGTTAGAGAATGCATATACCTTTCCATAAAATCCTCATCTGAAGCAAAAAAAAAAAGTTAATAAGTGATAATACTGTAATGTTACAGAAATACAATGGTAAACAAAAATTACCCCTGACCAAACACAAACTCATCTAGTCTCCGAAGGTATTTAATTTTCTATATAGTGCAAAACCTATCTTCAAAATCTAGGATGAACTAGAATCTCCTGTCCATCATCTAGTAACAAAATGTAAT
>NC_051416.1:2679956-2680099 GCF_015228065.2 Penaeus monodon
GGATGACCATGCATCTGCTCCATTCCAGTATGCACTAGCTGCATGTAGCCGATTTCTGATTTGGATTTATTGTCTTGCTGTTTAAGCTGAATATAAATAATCTCGATTTTCCCTGCAGTTTACCAGGTCGCAGTTGTTGGGTG
>NC_051416.1:2680237-2680346 GCF_015228065.2 Penaeus monodon
TAAACAGTTAAGCTTCAACCTCAAAATTTTATGTATGGATCTCTTTCCTGAACTTACACTTCAATACACTCTTTGAGAAATCATAATAAAAATAACTATATAAAACAAA
>NC_051416.1:2680375-2681409 GCF_015228065.2 Penaeus monodon
TCTCTCTCTCTCTTTAGCCAACATGAGATTATGTAAACACCACAGACATAATAAATATTCCTAAATATCACTTCACTGTTCTCCATGCATTATTCTGGGCCCACACTGGTTTGCCAATGTATGAAGAAATGTCCTTTACCTAAACGTGGCATTAACAAAGACTAGCTTCATTTAACTTCAATCAAGGTAAACAGACTATATACACAAAAATCAGAAAGACAGGGATACATTACAATGAAAGTACACCTATAATAACACTGGTTTCGGCATTTCTATTAAGATATAATTTGCGAGAAATACATGGACCATCTTTTAAATACAGGAACTTGCACGACTCTGTGAATTCTCAGCATTTATTGATGAAAATACAAATGCTCATTTACATATCTAAGTATGCAACTTGCTTACTGTGCTTGAAAAATCAAGCATCTAATAAACATAAACTTGGCCAGTCTTAAATTGAAAATTTGGCTTCCCTTCAGTATTTCAAACTCAAGATCAATTTGACCTACAGTTTTATTGTACGAGTGAAAAACAATATAAAAGTACACACTGAAGAACACCATATTCTAAATTTTCACATGAATTTCTGGAACTATTACAAAATACAAGCTAATACTTACAGGATGCAAATGATGTTATAAGAAATCATAACTATTGGCTATTACTACTTGGATAAGACCTTTCTTGTTACTTCAGTTGACGCAAACTATTGTGTTCAAATTATCAAAATGCTACTTGTTATGCAACAGCTTCATAATAATTGTTTTTAACATCGTACATATATTAACATATACAATTTTTTCTTTCTTCCTGTGTTTTTTTTTAGTTCTTTAAGAGTATGGTGGTGTTTATTCAGTTGCTCACTTTCTCAAATATTATTCTTACTACTGAGTATCAATGTTCCCACAGTACTTAGTGCTTGCTATGCTCACTGAAAGCACATACAATCAGTTCAAATGTTGCACGATAAGCTAAATACAGTAAAAAGGTTCCACTCAATTGCTTTTCCTTCTATATATAAACAACTTTGT
>NC_051416.1:2681571-2682190 GCF_015228065.2 Penaeus monodon
TTCTTCTTTCTTTGGGGGGGAGGGGGGGGAGAGTATAAACACCATTCTCCTCATATACTGAGGAAAAGATGAGTATTTCTCAACTAGTTATTCCCTTTTAGACAGTACAGTTATGAACAGGTCCGTATGGTGTGGAAAACTCAAGAGTAAAAACAGACTGAGGACCAACAGCTCTCTTCCATCACCAAAACAAATATATGACGTATTATCATATACAAGAAAGGAATGTACAAATAACTGGAAAACGGAAAGGAGAATGGGGGGAGGAAGAGGAGGGAAGCAATGCAATGCAATCATCAACAATTTTCCAGTCCACTATCCCTCCTCCATCACAATGTTCAGTATACTTCCCTCAGGTACTTTAGCAGAGGCCAAAAACCTCTATCACGAACAATTTGGTCGGATAAAGAGTTTGTAACCCTCCCTAGTTGTTCAATGTCAAATAAGGAACCACTCCACGTTCTACCTTAAAAGAATGTACATGGAGGATTATATGTCTCTGCCAGAGTGCCAAGGGAGCACAGGATAAGAACGTGCTTGTAGGCCTTTATTACTGATCGCAATGTATTTGAGTTGAATCAGCATATAATACAGCCAATTTAATTATACCAGTCACGTG
>NC_051416.1:2682464-2682681 GCF_015228065.2 Penaeus monodon
GTGGAAAAAATAGAGTAAGGAATATCCTTCTTTTCTACCAAATTTGCAAATCAAAAATTGTGTCAGAATTCAACAATCTAGGCATTTACATGTGCTATTTATCTTGTACATCTCCTAAAGTGAAGTGACGGCAAATCCAAATACAACTTGAATGTAGGATTGGGCATTCCTATAACAACAAAACTATGTAGGAAAACAAAAAGAAGCTACTGCAAAT
>NC_051416.1:2682742-2685260 GCF_015228065.2 Penaeus monodon
CCTTCTTTCACAGCTAAATTCAATTAGTTTGGGTTCTTGGCATTCATACAGAAAAAATACACTCTCACAATAGCGCTGGCGACAAAACCCTGCTTGTGATGCATAACGACCAGGCAACATACATTCAGTCCTCGGAAACCACATAATGTGAAGGTAGGGGGGCTTACGAGTGCCATACTTCAAATTCGTTACTGAAGCCGACAAGGATATTGTCCTTCTAACATGGGCAAAGAACCTATCATAACATACATTCTGGCAAGATAGAGTTTGACGACCTCCTAGGCGATATGCCATTTTACGAGGATGCAGTCCAAATTCTACCAAGCCAGAATACACGCCATTGAGGTTTGTTGTCTTCTGCTGAAGTATTGGAGACCAATCGATGCTATAACACTGCTACGGTGTTCGTCAGTTTACATTTTGCTGGCTCCTGAGGAACCTTGATATAAACCCTAAACGAGCTGGGCAGGGTCTTAGGAATCACACAAGATAATCCGATGCCACATTACTGAATCGTATAATTGTTTTAAGCTTCTTCTTCTTTCTATCTGGCAAGTTATCATATATACTTCGTGTCCTACTTTACTATCAGGAGTGTTATTATTGATAGATCCCTCTTACTACAGCTACTATCAAGCACACATGAGGTCAAAGCAATCCACCAATATCACCATTAATAATATCGTGATCTAGCGTAGTTCCTCTTTTCATAACTCGGGCCGTAACTAATTACAGATTTCATATTCCTTATGCTCTAGCAAAGCATATTTCAATAAATATATTACAAAGATTATTCTATTTCACTGCATTCAACATAATTCTGTATTAATTAATGGAAAACCAATATTAGAAGAGAAATTATTGGTAATCAGCATGGTGCCCCATTCTCCTCCCATACATTAATTATCCATAAAATAGAACTACAACACAAGAAATAAATAATAAAGTGTGTTAATATCCCTCCTCCCACCCATTAAAAAAATATATACATATCCGTTGGCTTACTATTACTCCCAAACATTAATTCATATTCCATCTGGCTTCCACCCCTGGTCCTTAGCCCCGACTATGCAATACCGCTAACTCCCCCTCAAGCTCTTATTTCGAGGAACCAAGACCTCCCTCTTCGCGCAAGGCTCCAGAAACGACCGAAGTTGAGGAAACCGAATCCCCAAAGAGTGAAAAAGAAGGAAGAGTCATAAAATCATGAACAATCTGTCATGTCGGGAAGGCGGTCCTCCTCCAGCTGATCGCCACCACGCCAGGCCTGCCAACCCACAACCCATGGAAAAAACACACAAATCCTCGAACTTTCCCGGAAAACGCTACACCCCGAGATAACCGGACTAACTACAATTAACCCAGAGGTAACAGAGAGGTTTGGGAAAAGGCCGTGTTGGAGTGAGAGCGAAAGACCGGGTCAATCCCCCTTCCTCCCCTTCCATGTTGGCAGCCCTACGTTTAGTTTAAAGAGATCGACAGACTTCTCTAATAAATAATTTTCCATAACGAATAAATCTCCCTCTAATAAATGTCCCGGGAGCTCCTAACCACGACCAAATCGCCACTTCATTAAGGAGAAAAGAGAAAAAAAAAGATAAAAAAACACGTGGTGCTCGCCAATGGTGCTTCATGGGATGTAAACAATAAATGGAATGCCAATAGGAGTCTCTCGATACCATACCTGTATTAGTTTGTTCAGCCATTTTTGGAGGAATTTCTTGGACAAGCTGCATTAAAAAATCCCAGGGAAGTAAATCCTGACACAGAACAGATATTATTCACATGTTATTTAAGGGGTTTTTGGGGCGCATCGTCTTCTCTCACAAGCGGCACACACACAAGGATGAACTGAGGCTGAGCGGCAACAGTCTAGCCTCGCGCCCGGGCTCATCAAAATTCCTGCCGAGGAGAAAACGGGACGCCATCATGTTAAAGGGGCCCGGAATCCACCGTTTCGGGTAGGTTCTCTTTGGCGCTTCAGGATGTGGGGATGAGGGATGGGGTTTTTATTGTTTTAGTTGTAATTTGGGGTGATGTTTGTTGTTTGTATATCTAGATCATGGGTACTAAATATGAGGTTGATGCCGCGAAACCCAAGTTTTTGGGTGTTGAAAATTTGTGTACCCACAGATTGATCGAGGAGCTAGCTATCTTATGCCATAATCTCATATATTTTCACATCCTAATTTACAAAGATAAATCCTACATCAATCCTATTTCAGGATATTTCCCGCGCTCCACGCCGATTCTCTCGCCCCCTTAAAGATAGAGCCCATCATGCCGCGGGAACGGCCAATGAGGCGCGCGGATTCGTGAAAAGGGGCGGAGCTCGCGTGACGTCACGACTAGGAGCAGGGGAGTCTGGGCCAACCCCGTAGAAGAGCTAAATAAAATTTTTGTTCGCTTTCATTCTAGGGCCGTTCCGGAATAGCTAGTCCGATAGTTGAGAAATAATCCATGTGTATCATAAGGGCGATTTTCCCCCGGTTTCTCTCGCTGTTGCGAAATAAGTCCG
>NC_051416.1:2685296-2685562 GCF_015228065.2 Penaeus monodon
CCCCCCCTCCCCCCTCTCCGATCCGTTCCGTTGAATAATCGTGACTCACGACACGACTTAAAAAGAAAAAAAATAATGCTTGATTCACATTACAAACATCCGGAAGTTCAAAATTAGCAGTGACCTCTGAGGCACAAGGGCATTAAACTCTTGGTAGCCCGTAAGTAAGGGGTGGTCGCTGCAGCCGAGTGACCGCTGTAGCAGATGCGGAAAGGGAATGGGGGCGGAATAAGCTGGGGGGACGGTTGGGGGGGATGTATGTGGGA
>NC_051416.1:2685623-2685871 GCF_015228065.2 Penaeus monodon
AAACGTTACTCCGGAGCCGGGGGAAGTTTCATATTATTCTGCAGACACGTAGTAGTTCCCAGACCGCTCAAAGGCCTAAGTAAGACACGCTGAAAAAATTGCAACCCGCCTCGGATCGAAATTTTACAGGGCGGACGGTGAGAGCCGCGTTTGAATAAGAGAAAGAAAGAACACACGAGAAACAAACAAACGGTAGATCAGGCACGGCATGGCATTTACAGCATTAAGGGGGGGCGGGGGTAAGTTAC
>NC_051416.1:2685958-2686247 GCF_015228065.2 Penaeus monodon
AGACTCGCTATCCCGGAACGGCCCTACTGAGGGAGACTCTCTCCCTCTTTCGCTCCCTCTTTCTAATGGGCGTTTTCTTTGATTTCGTTTCGTGCTAACGCTCCGTGTATCAATGAAATTTATGACGAGGAATGAAAGTTTTTTTTTTATACTTTATATATATTATATAGAATAAAGGAAACCGATACAGCGTTTGCATGGTAATTGCCGTTCCGTGCTATCTAGGGACGGCCCTAACCCCCTCCACCCCCATAGGTGCCCCATCTCCACCAGCGCTCCCACACTCGGC
>NC_051416.1:2686365-2686467 GCF_015228065.2 Penaeus monodon
TGACATTGATTTTGCTTTTTTTTATTTGTCGATGTCTGTTTTACTAGTGTGCCTACTGCTTCAAAACAGTCATTTAATGCGGTTTTTGTACGATGCTTTTTT
>NC_051416.1:2686489-2686911 GCF_015228065.2 Penaeus monodon
CCAAGCGGTGCTGCGCGTGGAAACTTTTTCATTTATACATTTACTTGTTTTAACTCCACGCCGTACGCGAGGGTCGTCTTACAGGTATGGTAAACGTGGTCGTTACTTTTTTTTCAACTGTTGAAAACAAAAATCAATGGAGTACAAAAAAGTAGCGTAACGTTAAAAAAGAAGAAGAAAAAGGAAATAAAAATTGTAACGTGACTACCAGAAGAGCGAAAGAACTGAACCTACCTGGCGGATGTATAGTAACTACCTTTAGGAAACGGGGGAACGTTGTAGCCTCGTGGTTTGTTTGTTTCATTGTATTTCTATTATTGTTTAGGAGAAGAAGAGGGAAAAAAACGCTAAAAGGAAAAATAAATACTTGCCGAGAAATGTTCGAAATGATAATAAAGACAGACCTCTCGATGTCCCAGCTT
>NC_051416.1:2686962-2687851 GCF_015228065.2 Penaeus monodon
TCAAAGGCCGCGTGTTGGTTGCAAGAATGCGAGGAAGAACTTGCTATTGAAGACCCTCGTCACACCAATTCTGACAGCTTCCTGGTTTGAGTGTCCAGGCTTGGGATCTCCCTGTGGATGGTCGTTTGGGTCTCCTTTGCAGACACAACGGAAGGTCAGGTCAACATTTCGCGGAGGCGCTCCTCGGCTGTTTGCAGATTCACGCCAGTCAGCTCGAACTTTGACCTTTCCGTTCGTTATGATAGCCTTATCATCATTTAACGTTCACTTCATTATCTTTCACCTACTGCTCAGTGATTCCTCCTGTACTGTGGCACTGCACTTGACGGTTTTCGTGCCATATAACCTTATGACCTGCGCCTCTGTTGTCTGGCCTGTGGTGGCATCGTCTTCGACCTCTGACCATCACCTCTGATCTAACAGATTAGGGTAACATGTCAGGTCATGAGCGAAAGGGTATAGTGCAATCGGGTACAGTGCAAAATTCATAACAACAACGCGAAGTGCCATCTTTCACTAAACTTCCTCTGTAGGGCGCTTTCTGAACTTAGAGGAAATGCACAACCTAACAAGAACAAAAAAGACGGTATTGCCTATGTTGTTTTGAAAGGACAGGCTTCTCTCATTCGTGTCTCTCGCCAGTCTCTCTTCCCACCAACCTGCGTCTAAGCCTCTGCTTCCTGTCCACGCTCAGATCTCTTATGTTGTGAAACTGTTGTTGTTTCTCCTCTTTATACATAGAATTATCCTCCTCAGACATTGAAGTGAACCACATTTCGATTCCCCTGTGGCTCCAAAGCCTTTCACAAAAGGTGAAAATAAAAGTTCTCTTAGAACATGGATCTAAATCTTATACAAAACATAACATGCAATCAGCCTAGCCTACCTA
>NC_051416.1:2688028-2688601 GCF_015228065.2 Penaeus monodon
AAACTAAAATCAGTGCTAATCACTCCAACGCCAAATACTGGATACGTACAGTCAATAAGACCTAAAGACAACCTCTCGTTCACCTTATCACACATGTGCTAATGTACCCACTTGACCTTGTGTCGTTCGCATACACTCTCTTGACCTTAAACAGACCTTAAGTGCGACTAGACCTTATCTTGTGCTTGGCCTGTCTTCCCTTTGTAGTGTTAGTAAATCGTCGTTTGAAGCCGAACATGTCATTTTTATCAATGCTCATCAATGTCTTATCTTCATCCCACAGCTTATCTTTACCCCCTCATACCCAGATTATCCCGTATGATTTAAGTCTTACAGGGTATCAGCATCACTTTGATCTCTAAGCCTATACAGCGTTTCCTTACATGCAGCTTATCGAAATAGGAAAAAAAAGTTTTTTTATTACAACTCCTAGCCTTCACTCGCGCCCAATACGTACCGTTTTCAAATACTTTTCTTTTTCTCACAGCCTGTTCTTAAGTCATATGCTAGGTGTCGTTGTCTCACACTTATCTGAGCTCACGTCCAGCAAAGTGTGGGGAGACACCAACACAT
>NC_051416.1:2689705-2689813 GCF_015228065.2 Penaeus monodon
CCGATATCCTTGGGTAAATTTACTTGTTCACTAAAACTTGTTTCTGAACAAAGCAAGAAAGGAGAGAGAAACAGGGACGGAGGGCGAAGAGTGAAATTTGGGGGCGAT
>NC_051416.1:2690346-2690532 GCF_015228065.2 Penaeus monodon
GGGATGTATAGAACTACTCTTTAGAAACGGGGGGGAAAACGTTGTAGCCTCGTGGTTTGTTTTGTTTCATTGTATTTTATTATTGTTAGGAGAAGAAGAGGGCAAAAAAAAACGCTAAAGGAAAAATAACTACTGGCGAGAAATGTTCGAAATGATAATAAAGAACAGACCTCTCGTGTCCCAGAT
>NC_051416.1:2690577-2691554 GCF_015228065.2 Penaeus monodon
CTGACCCCTCAAAAGGCCACGGCGTGTTGGTTGCCAAGAATGAGAGGAAGAACTTGCTATTGAAGACCCTCGTCACACCATTCTGAAGCTTCCTGGTTTTGAGTGTCCAGGCTTGGATCTCCCTGTGATGGTCCGTTTGGGTCTCTTCAGACACAACGAAGGTAAGCGTCTAACATTTCGAGGAGGCGCTCACCTCGGCGGTTTGCAGATTCAAGCCAGTCAGCTCGAACTTGACCTTTCCGTCTTTATGATGCCGTTATCATCATTTAAACTCATCCCACTAGCTCAACGTATTATCTTTCACCTACTGCTCATGATTCCTCCTGTACTGTGGCAACCTGCAACTTGACGGTTTTCGTGCCATATAACCATTAATGACCTGCGACTTCTGTTCGCTTCCACGCCTGTGTTGGCATCGTCTTCGACCTCTGACCCATACACCGTCTGATCTAACAGATTAGGGTAACATGGTCAGGTCATGAGCGAAAGGGTATAGTGCAATCGGGTACAGTGCAAATTCATAAACAACACGCGAAGTGCACATCTTTCACTAAAAAACTTCCTCTGCCCTAGGGCGCTTTCTGAACTTTAGAGGAAAATGACACAACCATAACAGAAACAAACAAAGACGAGTGAATTGCACTCCATGTTGGTTTTAGAAGAGACGGCTCTATTATCTCGACTGTCGTGTTCTCTCGCCCAGCTCTACCTTCCCACCAACCTGAGGGTCTAAGCCTCTGCTTCCTGTTCCACGCTCAGATCTCTTATGTTGTGAAGAAATGTTGGTTGTTGTCTCCTCTTTAACCATAGCAATTATCCTCCACTCAGGATCATTGTGGAAGTGAAACCCACATTTCGAGTCCCCTGTGGCTCCAAAGCCATTTCAAAAAAGGTGAAAATAAAAAATGTTGCTCTGTAGAACATGAGGATCTAACATCTTACAAAACAAACATGCAACCAGACCTCAGCTACCTAAT
>NC_051416.1:2691716-2692343 GCF_015228065.2 Penaeus monodon
GCTCAAACAAACAACCCAAACACATAATTAGCATAAAAATAAAATCAGTGATAATCACTCCAACGCCAACTACTGGATACGTAAGTCGAATAAGACCTAAAGACAACCTCTCGTCACCTATTCACAGCATGTGTAATGTACACACTTGACCTTGGTCGTTCGCAACACTCTCTGACCATTAAAAAGACCTTAGTGCGGACTAGAGTCTTATCTTGTGCTGTTGGCCATGTCTTCCCTTAGTAGTGTTAGTAAATCGTCGTTTGAAGCCGAAAATGTTCATTTTATCAATGTAATCAATGTCTATCTTCATCCACACAGGCTTATCGTTACACCCCAATACCCAGATACTATCCCGATTTATGAATATAAGTCTTACAGAGGTATCAGCATGTCACTTTGATCTCTAAGCCTATACAGCGTTTCCACTTTACCATGCAGCTTTATCGAAATAGGAAAAAAAGTTTTTTGATTACAACATCATAGCTTGCCTCCGATGACCAATACGGACCGTTTTCAAATACTTTCTTTTTCTCACAGCCTGTTCTTAAGTCATATGTCTACGGTGTCGGTTGTCTACACTTATCTGAGCTCACGTCCAGCCAAAGTGTGGGGAGACACCAACACATG
>NC_051416.1:2697448-2697655 GCF_015228065.2 Penaeus monodon
TGCACTAAAAGATATACAATAAACACACACCAAATGAATGCAGCGTTATATAGATAAAAAACAAAAACAAAAAAACAATGATGTAACAGTTAATAAACCTAGGCCTATATGATGCACTTACGAATTATCATTGACTTTTCCTTACCTCAATTCTGTCTAAATTCTTCACCTTTTTCACTTGTACCAGCTATCCGCAATTGGCTAAAG
>NC_051416.1:2697856-2698118 GCF_015228065.2 Penaeus monodon
AAAAAAAGCGACCAAAATACCCAAAGTAACCCGTTCTTACATAAACCAACGTTTCCAATTAAATATTCATTTCTAAGCAATCAGATTACCTCTCAGATTCAAAAACATCTCGTGCTGCTTCAACCTATACCCATTGCGTAAATTCTGCTACAGTACGACGTGTTATTTTTGGCTTAATTTTTTACCTTAATTAAATTCCGAAATGATTTGGTGTGACGTCACTGGAGAGAAGAAGGACCACGAGCGCAAAACCTGTCAGGAT
>NC_051416.1:2698164-2698866 GCF_015228065.2 Penaeus monodon
CTCTTTTGTTCCTTGGAGGCTAATATGTATATTATATGGGAACTATGGTAATTAGGATTGTAAATGAGATGTAAGTTCGTATGGTGAATACGATATAAATTGTATCATTTTTTTTTTTATAAATACTGCCGTTCGGTAATGACGAGCATCCAGTTGAATATGCACAACATATTTCAATTTTGAAATAGACATAGGCATAATACACATAATCCGAATATGCTTTTGAACTAAAATAGAAAAAAAATGGATTGTATGTATCCCCTCCAGAAAAAAAAAAACGAACACGTGGCGTCGTCAAAGCAATCAAAGTTATTTAATCGTTTCTATCAATGAAACAACCCTTCTAACTGCGCCACACATCTGCTAACATGGTCAACGTGTGCCGAATGCATTGATTAAATATGATTCCGTGTATTTGGGCGCGCACGTGAGCATCCAAAACACGCATATGCCATTATACAGTTATACATACATGCATAGGCCTACATAAATGCCTGCGCGCTGTATATGCATGCTTATAAATATTCCATCGGAGGGACGCGCATACATATGTATACCGAATCAATTGTCGAAAAAGCAACAGCTATTATTGGAATCGTAATTACCATAATGTTTAAATCGAAACGAAGCAAATCGTAAAATGTAGCGTCCATTACGCGTATCTATGTCGCTGTTTTGGTTGCCGATAAGATTTTTTTTTCC
>NC_051416.1:2699647-2699990 GCF_015228065.2 Penaeus monodon
TGATAAATTCCCCCACACTCTCACGGACACTCCCTCGTTCCCTCCACACACGTGCATAGCTACCAGAGTCCTAGAGTGTGTAGAGTAATTTTCCTTTTTTCGACCCTACAGAAGTGCATAGAAAAAAAGTGATCTCTTTGGAGGAATTTAGACAGGAGAAAATGGTTTCATTACCCAAAGAGAATCATTCGTGGCAATTAAGTGGAAATTTTCGAAAAATAAGTGAAAAATTGCGGAAAGTGTTGAGTCCATTATTTTCATCCCGACGAAGAAATGGCGACATAGACGGTTATGTCAATAATGCGGATGAAAAGAGGAAAAGAGAGTGAGCTATAAAGGGAAT
>NC_051416.1:2700219-2700498 GCF_015228065.2 Penaeus monodon
CGTGGGAAGATGTGTACAAGATAAAGAGTAGAAAAACTAATCACGACGATTCGAATTTAAGTCGAATCCTCTTCAGGCGCTAAAAACACGTTCATTGAATCCTTTATGCACGTTGGTTGAAGCCGTGTCAATCTTTGGTGGATTCGAAACGTCAGAAACGTCGCGGGTTATTATTCTTTATGTATTGTGGCTACCGCTTGTTGTATCTATACAAACACATGCGCTCTCAAACTCGCACGCAGAAGCTATCGTGCTGAGAGTATAAAATTGTTTTGGGGT
>NC_051416.1:2700839-2700922 GCF_015228065.2 Penaeus monodon
AAAAATTTATCCCGACGTGACAGGTGCGCATAAAGCAAGAATGCGCCCAGTGACAGTTCTTTCGCCTCACGGGTATGAGGACA
>NC_051416.1:2701297-2701434 GCF_015228065.2 Penaeus monodon
CCTACTCTCTACTCTGCTCTTGAGTGGCCATGACCTAGATATACGTGCATGAACGGTATGCTACATTTTCATCTTGTTTTTTATTTTATTTCATTATTATCATTTTTTTACGATGGCACCTGTGTGTGTTTTCACTC
>NC_051416.1:2702385-2702829 GCF_015228065.2 Penaeus monodon
ACTCAAACCCTAATCTCCGATCTTTGTTCATTTGTTAATGCGATTTTATACAGCTATCCACCTAATTCCCTTCCGTCCTTCACCCTCACACGCCGGCAACCCACACAAGTCCTTATGAAACCCAACCTCAACACGCACCATAAGCACACGCATCGCCGACGTAATATGTAAACAAATGACGCAATCAGCGAAGCGCATGCGACTGGCTCAGCTGTTGAGAGAGCTAAATTGAAGCGTTGAACTTATGGTGTTTGGGAGGGGGTTTAAGACGAAATGGGCGTGTGGTGGGCGGGAGAGGGTGGGGTTGAGACGGCGTGTAGGTGCGGGTTGAGAGAGGTGTGGTGTGGCACAGCTGGGGTTGGTGACCCAGGAAGCAGTGCGTGAATAAAAACTCACGCGTTGTGGGTCTGCCGTCCTTCCCTCGCGCTGCGTGACTACGTGACG
>NC_051416.1:2703494-2703727 GCF_015228065.2 Penaeus monodon
CACCCTTGCCATTCCTTCCTTACGAATCATTTCACTGCACGTCATCCCTCCTCGTCATCATCTCTCGAGTAGTTGCGATGACCTTCGATGAACTGCGTGACTGAACGCGTCGAAAACTGCTCGCGCGCACGGGTTGGCGCTGGGAAGGAGAAATACAGCGGCGTCTGGAGAAAACTGGCTGTTGATGTCCTATTGCAGACACGAACGCACGCGCAGATAAGGTCTATTGCAAG
>NC_051416.1:2703879-2704010 GCF_015228065.2 Penaeus monodon
ATATGTTAGCTTGAGGTCATCGTTCACCCTTTGTGTGTTTTCTGTGTAGTTCTTATTCTTTCTTGAAAATCATCCGAGTTTCAGAAAGAATTATATATCTGACCTTCCCCAACGGAGACAGAGAGAGATAC
>NC_051416.1:2704319-2705186 GCF_015228065.2 Penaeus monodon
AATACAGTATTGCTCTCATAGTTATCCCGAAAGATGGGTGGGTGTCCATGAGCTTAAAAAGATTTGGACCCCCTGTCGTTAAATAACTCCCTGCATTGCTTACTCCACTGAGACTTACCAGGAGAGATAGGGATTGGTTAGTTGACTGAGAAAGTAAGAAGGACTTGAAGCTGCTGTAGACTATTTAGTTTTACACAATGTAATGACTAAGGAAGATATGGTAAAATGAAATGTATGTTGCGTATACAGTAGAGACTCTTTTTGAGGTTCAAAGTTGGCGGCTATCTTGCACTGCCTCCGATATACTAAATCACCTAACGTTTCGTTGGCTCGACTGTCACTAGATTTCGCCAAACGGGGAAGGAATTCTTATCAGATATCGCTCCTGGTTGGTATTCCTCACTCAGAAAGCAAACAAAGAAACGAAAACTCAGAAATACATTTTAGCCTGAGGGGGAACATTGCTTCTCATGATCTGTCAGTCGGGTCGAATCGTAGCACCAAAGGAACTGAGCTCCATAGGGATAAAATTATTCTTTTTTAAAGGGTTCTGAGAGTTCCTAATGGCATGATAGTTAGCAATGCATCTGATGTTCTGATTGGCAAGCTTCGTGATGTCACATTTTGCTACAGCGATAAAGGTTACTGCCTTTCTCTCAAGCACTGATGGATACATACCCAAGATAGGATAATTAAGATAGACTGTTAAGGTACACGTTTCCCATCGCATATTTACGCTGCTTGTAAGACAACAGAATAGTCTCTGACAAAAGAGAATTATATAAACAAATTCAAAGTTAATTCGCCTCTTATCGCAATGCTCTCTGATGTCGCATACGAATCGAATCCAATAATCCTAACAAAATG
>NC_051416.1:2705374-2705614 GCF_015228065.2 Penaeus monodon
CCGAAACTATTGTTATCTTCCCCGTAGAAAAATAAACGGACTGGATTATATTGGCTGGCTGGCAATATGGCGAGCCGGGTTGGCGATTGGGAGAACCGCGGAATGCGTGCTTGGACAGAAGGCTCTCGAACATTCCCCGTTTCATGAGTATCCACAAAGCTCCATTCTTCATTGAATATTAAGGATTCTAGAGATAATACATCAAAGGAATTAACTTCTTTTGGTTTACGGTCCGTAGAG
>NC_051416.1:2706180-2706499 GCF_015228065.2 Penaeus monodon
TGTAACGTTAACACCCAATAATTTTGCGTTTCGCTCGTACGTGAACCAGTACTTCCCAACCTGAAAAAGGAACAAGGTAATAGCATGATACAAGTATTCTTCCTCGCCTACTTTCGCCACGTTATATGGCATTTGGCAATATATATTTCTTAGCACAGAGTATTCTTATTGCGTGGTTAAAACTGCGTTTGAATAGAAATCAGTATCAGTGGTTTTGATATAGTAAACCTAAACTTCAGAGCAAAACAAAAGCTAATCGAGTGTGATTCAGATCCCTTTGGAGACTAAAATTGTCTTCGCTATTTCGATTCGAATTATT
>NC_051416.1:2706532-2706910 GCF_015228065.2 Penaeus monodon
CAGATAATAATGATAATCAGGAATGTAATGACTTTGATATATTTATAAAAGAATTTAATAATCTATGTCGGTTCTAAGAAGCTGTACAAAAGGCAGTGTTGATTAAAAAGTTCAGGCCAAAAATTATAACAAAAGACCATATGTGATAATACTTTTTAAGCCTTTTTTAATTAGATTACATTAAAAATATTAGCATATATATTCTCACGCATGTATCAGGGCAATAATGTATTTTGCCAACAAGCAGAAATATTCTTTCGCTTTTTTTCTCCTGATATTTGGAAATGGAAAGAAAATCACTGATGCTATAAACGAGTCAGAGGAAATGTGATAATTTATCTGACATTTACGTATGCAAAAAGTCATGACCAACAAAAG
>NC_051416.1:2707246-2707403 GCF_015228065.2 Penaeus monodon
TGTTCTTTCTTTTCTCAAAAAATGATATATTACCCTTCCAGATAACTGAACGTGTTACGTTGCAAAATATAATGTAAAAGGAAAAACGTTGTTAAACATTTGGTAAGGGACGGTTGTTTCATGCAAAAAGTGATGCTTGTTAAATGTGTGAAAATGT
>NC_051416.1:2708030-2708211 GCF_015228065.2 Penaeus monodon
TTATATACAAAATCGTTTTTGTTTTTGATGATACGAAATTGAATAGTATATTAAAGTTTCTGTTTATTCCTTATTAAATGTTGGCTTCTTTTTTCAACATTTAAATAGAAAGGAAAATTAGCTTACACTCAGCTTTGCCAAACATGTTGCTAAAGATGTTTTTCTTCCGAAAGTGAGCAAA
>NC_051416.1:2708537-2708715 GCF_015228065.2 Penaeus monodon
GCTGTTTCCTTTAACATTTGTGGACACGAACAGAACGGACTTTAAATGGGTACGGATTGTGTCGTGTCCTTTGGAAATTGATATTAGAAAAAAAGAAAAAGAGAAAAAATATATATAGGGAAATCCAGGCAATAAGGTTACTCCTCTGACCCATTTAATCGACTTTCTAGTAAGCCGG
>NC_051416.1:2709072-2709293 GCF_015228065.2 Penaeus monodon
CCCTTCAGTTGAGATCTCCGAAAAGTTCCTTCCAACTCGCCGATTACACTAATGTAAAGTGATTTCCAGGGACGCTGTTGCAGGCGATCACTCTACTTAACCTAACGGGGAAACACAAACCCAATATATGCGTTGCTTCCAGAATATTTCCATGCATACACACGAAGGCAGATCTGTGTTATTACGTCGATATGATCTGTTGTTTATCTTGATGTGCAGTA
>NC_051416.1:2709324-2709439 GCF_015228065.2 Penaeus monodon
GGTATTTCTGTATTTCTTCTTGGTTTATTGCATCTGCTTAATTTCGTGGCGATGCAGTGAGAAGGAAAGTGTGTTTTTTCCTGTGCAGGAATGTTGTATAGATCTGGAATAAGTA
>NC_051416.1:2709726-2709958 GCF_015228065.2 Penaeus monodon
GATTCCCTTTTCCAAGTGTCCGAACAGCCCGCTGCTTCGGAACGGCCATCCCTACGCGAGTCGAAGCAGCGAACCGACACGAATTCCGGGCGAGGCGAGCGAGGGTCCCCCATGCGCTATCTGGGTTAACATGGTACCTACATATCCATCCCATTCATTTAGCACCTTCTGTAGATGGCATGTACACGGCCTGTGAACGCGTCTCAATTGGCTTTGCTTGATGGTTGTTCCT
>NC_051416.1:2710341-2710620 GCF_015228065.2 Penaeus monodon
TTGACTGCACGGTGACTAGGTGTGGTTTGCAGGCCAGGCAGGGTCAGCCATAACTGTCACCTTGGTTTCTGCAGCTTTATTGTTTGTGGAACCAACATGGAGCCCACATGAAGCTTGATTTTGCTTTGATTTTTCAGGCACCATCTTAAGCTAATGGCTTTACACATAATCATGCTTATATGCACGCCATATTGCCTTTATGCACCAACCTACCATTGCACCCACCCGTCCAGTGTAGGAGAAAACTAAAGACAGTTGGTGGCAGCAGTGAGACGATAG
>NC_051416.1:2710686-2710816 GCF_015228065.2 Penaeus monodon
GGCTGGAAACAAGCGGAGGGCCGAGGGAGAGGTCTTGACTGTACAGTGCCTAGATGCAATCTGCAGGTCAGATAGGGTCAACCAAAATTGTCATCTTGGTTTCCGTCAGGGTGCTGGTTTAGGAACCAAC
>NC_051416.1:2711337-2711495 GCF_015228065.2 Penaeus monodon
TAGATACTTCTTATCACGAAATATATTAACTTATCAGTGATACACTGCAATATAATAAAGATAAATTCAATAACATACCTTTTCCACTCACCCTGAAACAAGTGATGTCATGAAGAGAATAAGAAGTACTGAATATAGCTTTTCTGTGCTAATCTAGG
>NC_051416.1:2711759-2711942 GCF_015228065.2 Penaeus monodon
TGACTGACTGAACTTTCAAGTTAACCAAACTGACTGAACTCTAACTTAACGAGACCAAATTGAAATACTCTGACCTACCCAAGCCAAATTGAATTAAACTTTGTCTAAGAGAAGGTTTCCATCGACAATAGAGCGAGTCGTGAGAGATTTTTTTTTTTTTTGAAGAGTTAGCGAGTCGCGAGA
>NC_051416.1:2711959-2712439 GCF_015228065.2 Penaeus monodon
CGCTCACTCGTACGACTTTCATGAGCCGCTCAGTGGGTTGTTATCTTTCCATCGACCTCAACTAGCGAGTGAGATGCGACCGAGGAAGCTCGGAAGTCGCATATTTGCCACCGCAGAGCGACTCATTCGCTAGTTTTGGGCACTCGCAACTTAGCAAGCGTAGCGGGTGAGTTGCAAGTCAAGAGTGCGTTGCGACTCCGTTGCGAGTGCACATAATTTTAGTTTTTTTTTTGGCGATCTTTGACGCGCTCTCCTGTCGATGAATAACCAGCTGTACCAAGCCAAACGAAATTCCCTGTAACCTAAGCAACTCGAAGTGAATTAAAACCAAGCCTAAATAAAGCAGACTTAACTGAACCTTACAGTGCTATAAACCAGGTTTGTGTTGTGTTTCCAACAGTGATAACATTTGGCTCGCCTTGTTGCCATTACCTTAGTTTAACTAGAGATAATCCCCCCCTCCTCTCTCTCCCCCCCCAC
>NC_051416.1:2712647-2712848 GCF_015228065.2 Penaeus monodon
CAATATAATTTACGTCCTTGAAAAACGAATAAAGCAGGTTTTATGTTTTTTTTTTTTTACAGGAATAATTAACAAAAATGATT
The DNA here is from genome assembly GCF_015228065.2 of Penaeus monodon. Classification (NCBI taxonomy): domain Eukaryota; kingdom Metazoa; phylum Arthropoda; class Malacostraca; order Decapoda; family Penaeidae; genus Penaeus; species Penaeus monodon. The sequence continues at coordinate 2,712,731 of NC_051416.1, forward strand.
ATCAAACGGCAAGGTTACCATATACGTAATGATTCTGAGATGTCTGGCTGTGTATTATTATTAGTGTCTGTAAGTCATAATGAAAGCTGGTCCACGTTCTAAGAAAAGAAAACTTTAG
>NC_051416.1:2714323-2714494 GCF_015228065.2 Penaeus monodon
TTAACAAAGAGGGAAAACGAGGCTACATCATACATATTCAGCATCTTCGAAGCTATTTCCATCCGTAATGGTGCAAAGAACAACACTGCTTCTTAGGTAATTACGTATATAAAATGCACATGGACTATTTTCATCACTTACACATACAGTAGACAAAGCGTACGGGCATTC
>NC_051416.1:2714524-2715650 GCF_015228065.2 Penaeus monodon
AATGTAAAGGTCTGCTTCTAAACATCCTAAATATCATAACGGTTTTGAAATATATGTACTCTAGTTGTAACACTTACACACGTAGTAGACAGCGTACGTGAATTCTTATCAAGTGTACTGTAGGTCTTAGTATTGACAAAACATATGGTCAGCTGTGTGTTTGGCTGCATCAAAACACCCTAAGCTAATGAATCAGGACATGAACCCGTTTTGTTTCATATCCTTTTCGATCCAAAAGGAATAAACAGATGAAAGCATCGAGCAACGCTGGGCCGTGACAGGAAGTCCTCTTCCAAATTTTAGCCGTTATGTTAACATTAAAGGCGAGATGCTGTCCAGATGCAGCAGCGGAGCAGCTGCTGCCGGCATAAACTGAAGTACAGAGACTCAGACATACATAGATGTTCCACTTTCTCACTGTCTAAACCACCTGAACCACGTGTCTCGTATCATTGCCACCTGTTCTGTGTTCATTTTGTCAAAGGAAGTATCCTATTTTATTTTCTAATTCTCCCGCTTGTCCCATTCCCTGGATCTTTCGTTCTCTGTCTCATTTTACGTCATTTTGCTTAAGCTCCACATGACTTCGTGAATTTGCGTGTGTTTCGTGTTTTCCATTATTTCTTTCCCATGACACTCCATGTCTTTACCGCAGTTTCGTGTCTTGCCTGCGTCCATTGCCTTGTTCAGATCCCGTGGTTCTTCCCTGACGTTCCTTTGTTATTTACTCGCGAAATAACCATCAAACTTGCACACTTATAATTTCCTTGCCTTTTATGTTTCCCTTTCTCCCTCCTCTAGAATCCAAAGATCGCGTTGGATCGCATACCATTTTACGGGATCAAAACACACTTAGATGTTCCTCAGGATCTTGGTTCTACTATTTGAAAAGGCTTAAACGGATAAATAAAAATAGCAGACGAATTTCCACCAATAACGATTCAAATCTGGTTTTCGTTCTCTTGTAATCACCGACTTTTCTCGTAAATTCAGTCATATGTATATATACTTTCGTTATAATTCTGTCAGTCATTAGCTATTTTAAGGTGAAGAAAAACACGGCCACATCAGGAAATTTTATGTTTAATGACGTCTGAAGTCAAACGAGACGCTAGGTTAGCTAAAT
>NC_051416.1:2715703-2715924 GCF_015228065.2 Penaeus monodon
TTTCCTTTCTCATGGTAAGTGTTTCGTCTGTGTTTATTTTTTTTTTTTCAGTTCGATAAGGTCCTGCCTCGGGATTCCTTCACCACCAACTGTTTTTTTAACCTTTGGCCAGCGTGTGACTGAAGGAGAGAAAACGTATACATGATAAGAAAATTTCACAGGTTAGATTTGAAACCTGATAGCTTCAGCGTCAGAGTTCAAACGTAAACAAATCATGCGCA
>NC_051416.1:2717096-2717160 GCF_015228065.2 Penaeus monodon
GACTGAGCAGTTTCTTGAACCCAGTTCAGCCCATGATTCTTTACGCTTTGCTGAAATCGTCACG
>NC_051416.1:2717389-2717522 GCF_015228065.2 Penaeus monodon
CCAGTGTTTTGATGAGGCAAGACAAAAAAAAAAAAAAATGGAGAACGACCACTGCAATACGAGGCAAAGTTCATGAGTCCGCCGTCAGCTAAGCATGATGTTCCATGAGGTGAGCATGAGAGGTGCTGATGTG
>NC_051416.1:2717905-2718072 GCF_015228065.2 Penaeus monodon
CCGCAACTCGCCTCGCCTCTCACTTCCTCCTCATACGGTAGCAGTCGACTCGGGAGGAAGAGAATGCGAGGAACTTGTACGAGTTTGGGGAGATTTGTACAAGGGAAATCTGTCTGGCTGGGACGAGAGAGTGAACTCGTAATACTAGTAACTGTAAAACGTAACTA
>NC_051416.1:2718625-2718734 GCF_015228065.2 Penaeus monodon
GCTATATTCACAAAATCACAGAGTGACAAAGACGGTATTTAAAAAAAGTAGAAATGAATAAATAGACAAAGTAGACATAGGCCTATAAGATTGTAGGAAGAAGAACAAC
>NC_051416.1:2718811-2719115 GCF_015228065.2 Penaeus monodon
AAATATATTTATTCAGTTATTGCAATTCTCGATGGTTGTCGTGACGCCCCTTCGCCTCATTTTCCCCCATCGTAAGAAAAGTGAATGGGATTTCGTATTATTTTTCCCCCTACGAATGAATTTTCTTAAAGAAGAAATTAGGATTTTTAAAAAGTTTGCCGCTATTTTTAAGTGTTTTGCAGGTGAATACATGTACGTACATGCTCAGGTGCACACGTAAATGTAAGTATATATATGAACAGGCGATACTCATCCACCAACCCACAAATACACGCACACGCAGGCACGCGCGCACACGCAGGCG
>NC_051416.1:2719254-2719917 GCF_015228065.2 Penaeus monodon
GTAAACAAACAAACAGTGACAGACACATGCACAGAAAACCATGCGTTTATTTGAACATGTAGATATACATTCATTCCTATGAATATATGTGAGAAAGTGTGCACATGTTATATCGTTAAACCCAACACAGTACGGGGGTCGAATGCAATATAAAACAAAATGAAAAAGGGTTTCACGTCTACAAAATGTTCAAATGTTCACCTGCGTACTGTGTGTGCCTCTTCATGCGGCAGCGCGATCGTAGGACAGCTGGTAAATGTGTCATTGAACATTTTACATTTACATTTACGGTGTTTTCCATCACACGCCCAGTGTCTTTGCTTTTTGTACTGTTTCCCACGTCTAAATCTCCATCATGTTATAATATCACTATTAACTCGTCACTCCTACGCTTTCCATCGTGAACCGTGTTATAGCACCCTTTCCCCACCCCCCCTCCCCCCTCCGTTACAATGGATGCACATAAATGAAAATACTACACAAAACTGCCATGGGAATTCAATACTGGGCGACGCGCGTTCACCGGAATCATGGTGGACAAACAAACAAACACGCGCGGAGCTAAAAAGTTGAGTAGATGAGACTCTCATATTTACTCCGTGAAGCTGAATGATGTTCTAATGGGATGAAGTAACATGAGGGAGGATTATCTCACAAGGGTAA
>NC_051416.1:2720005-2720456 GCF_015228065.2 Penaeus monodon
AGGGGGTGGGGTGGAGGGAGGGGGAATGTTGTGGTACAGGAAGGAAAAGGTGAGAGAAAGAGGGAATCCCTATTTTTTTTTTATCGGAGGGTAGACGATAGGCTTATGTTTACATTACGTAATCACCAAAAACAACCTGTGTCCCACTTGCCATGTTCTCTGCCGTCTCTTCGCTTCGCTCTCTGTCGACAGCTCTGGCAGAAAAGCTCCTTGTGGTGATTGCGAGAGAGGTGATGACATTATGGGTTACTGTTCTCAAGATCATTAGCATCAGCGTTATTGAGGATCATCATTACATTTGTTAGCAAATATATCTAACCAAAGAATTTTAGTTGATTTAGTAGTGTTATTTTTATTCTGTCAACACGAAAAAGTCAATCAACACACAAATTATCACTATTAAACCACTATCATTCTTTCAATTTGATATCTCTCTGTTTATTTATTCATT
>NC_051416.1:2720644-2721104 GCF_015228065.2 Penaeus monodon
AGTGTGCGCGCGCATGCATGCGTGTAGGTGTTACAACGACTGCAAAATACAAAAAAAAATCAAAGCAAAGTGTCCTCACCTGTAGTAATCGCAACATTGACCCCCATTGCCAACCACACTCCATGCTGTAGTGTGGATGACCTTACGACCTGACCTTCTACTCAACAGGTCAAGTTCTTCCAGTTATGCTGTGTGCAATGTCGATATTATGAACAGGCTGTTTTATAAACGTTTTTTTTTTCAAGGAACATAAAACGTTTCGCTGTAATGTAGGAGCGATGTTCATATTGTTGTGATGATATAAAAAAAGTAACGTTGTTGATATAGTCATCATATTTAGAGAATGGAATGATTTTATTTATGTGGATGTCAGAAACATTTTGCTGTTTATTCACAAGGGTAAATGACATTTGGATTAGCATGAACCAAAATATGAAAATGCAAATATTCTCCCCCTGTC
>NC_051416.1:2721434-2721685 GCF_015228065.2 Penaeus monodon
ACCAGCTCTTCCTGCGTTTACATCAAACACAACACAGGGGAAACCTTCTTGAAATCCACGCACAAACCACCACCACAAAAAAAACGACCCCACCAAGATGCATTCCCATTTCTACCATAAAAAAAGGAGTAACAACGACCACGCCAGCCACCGCCACGACCCTAGTTGCGACGGTATGTGTATTACGTCATCTGATCAGAGAATCGCCCAGCCTTAAACACGCCGTTAGTCAGCATCCGCGAAAAAAACGC
>NC_051416.1:2722085-2722393 GCF_015228065.2 Penaeus monodon
AACCAACCCCTTAACGTACATACACTTGTAAAAATGGTCTTCAGTTGCCCTTGTTTATATACATATTGCACCCTTTTTTCGTTGTCTTTTTCGGTGCAGACAAAGTGCGTGGTATAAACTAGTTAAAATTAGTTTTTTTTTTCTTCAATTCTGCGTTTTTGTTTTGTTACGAACTGAGTGTTAAAGTATTGGCTACAAAGAATCCTTGGAAGACAGTAGATAATCATTCATAATTATTTCCTGCCTTACAGTATGTTGCCAACTGGATTGATCGTGTATTTCTAAGTTTGATTGTCGGAGAAATGTGA
>NC_051416.1:2724051-2724263 GCF_015228065.2 Penaeus monodon
AGCATACAAACACTGGGAAGAAATATCAGTTACCTCACACTTCTTCGGTTACCGCTGAACATTCATACAGAATTCAATACATTCTCATTGTTAAGGAATTGCCGTTTTGACCGCTATTTGATCCCGATAGATAGGATCAATACGGTGTAGTTGTTGCAATGCTCCTTTTCAGTGCTAAAATTCAAAATTTCATGGTTTACAACGGAAAGGAA
>NC_051416.1:2724495-2724620 GCF_015228065.2 Penaeus monodon
AACGGTCATTTGCAGGAACCAAATTTCGAACGCCCGGCCTGGTTCACCAATCTAACGGTCGATCTTGAAACTGCAATTTGGCAGAACTTAATCACTAGTAAAGGTCACGTGACACAGAACTCCTT
>NC_051416.1:2725058-2725464 GCF_015228065.2 Penaeus monodon
CTTTCCTTTCTCTTCCCCCAGGTGGTTAGCTAGCCTCCCCTCCCCCTCCCTTCGGGGTACTGGTAAACCTCGTTTTCTTCCTTTTCCTCTTCTCACTTCATTTGCCTTCTCCTCTTGCCTATTTCCCCTCCTTTCCTTCTTATCTCCTTCTTCTAGTCTAACCCTCTTCTCTTTCTTCGTTTCCCGGTCGTCTTCGCCTCTCTCCTTATTTCCTCTGTTCCCTCTCCCGTTCTCGCACTTTCCTTTCCCATTCTGCTCCACTATCCTCCTCTCCCTCTCCATTCCCTTCTCTCTGTCTCTTTCTCCTTCCTTCCTTCACTTTCCCCTTTTTCTTTTCCCCCCCCTTTCCCTTTTCCCCTTTCCCTCCCTCTTTTTTTTCCCCTTCCCTTTCTTTTCCTCCTACTCC
>NC_051416.1:2725692-2726792 GCF_015228065.2 Penaeus monodon
CACCACCACAGCGACTTCAACAAGGACATACTTTTCGATCGTGAACGGAAAAAAAACTTCACACATTCATACATTTCTTTAAGCGTCACAGATTTGCATGCATACACATAAACTGCGTCGGTGGAGCTGTACGATTAGAACAGAGAGGCAGAAGGCATCTTTACAAGGCATCCTGGTATTTTTCGATCACAGAAATATCTTACAGTGAGAACATAGATTCCCTAGTAGCAGTAATAGTAACGGTGTTGAGGCCAGACAACAAACACGATGAAATTATATCGGTGATATAGCTTCAATCATCAAAAAGTCATCCTCATTATAACATCAAAAAGTCATCCTCATTGTCATTCATTAATTTCATGTGCTCTGTAGGGATAGAAGAGTTATTGAGGTGAGTATATTACACTATTGGTCGCGAAAGACTAAGGGCATGGGAGAGGCACGTGAGAGAATGTATAATATGTAAGACAAACTCTCTATAACGAAAGTTTTCAGACAAGTATTCATTTCAGAGACCATCAGAGATACACAAAGGGATCAGCGTGATAATAAGTTCTCCCAGGCGGACTTAGAACAGCCAGAATAGGCACCCATGCACTGCCTGCAAGCACCAACGTACCACAAGCTTGATACGTATTCTGGCATCGATATTGAATTTCTTTCCAGTTGGCTGAGCGCACTGGATTCCTGGCTTAAGTCTCTCTCCCTCAAGTTCCCGTATTCTGAGAATGCACTTGAGGCGAGACTTCCCCGCTGCGCGCTCCGACTTTCGCTGGAATACCGACCGAAGAAAATAAAAAAAAAGCCGTTTTGCCTAATACATATCAGACTATATATCTCCTCGGGTCTCCATAACAGTCAATTGAGACGCCAACTATTAATCCGTATTCACACGGGCGAATCCCATTCATGAATCCGGGGATGATTGTGGTTTTAATGTACTCCGAGTGAGCGAATGATCAAATTCTTATTGTCGAAGGAGAGCTGAATACAGACCGCGTGTGAGTTCGCGGGATCCGAATTCAAGAACCGGACTTAGGGGACGCGCTCCTGGTTTCTTACACGATGGATGAGGAGACCAATGCATCTGAGGGAGACCT
>NC_051416.1:2727263-2727970 GCF_015228065.2 Penaeus monodon
ACAGTAGCGATGTTAAGCAACGAACAGATCGATGCGTCTGTACATTCATTAATCATGTCCGCTGCTTATAAAGGAACTCAAGTAGGTTAAAAGAAAAAGATAAACTACTCGATCCCATTTGCGGATATTAACATGCAGATTGCATTAGCGTTCATTACTGTATTTTTATCTTCAATTAGGAAAAAAAACAGAGGAAATGGATGAAATCATAAGCATACTTCTAAAAACGTAAATAAATATTCAAGTCTTTAAAGAAGGATTTGCTCCTACGATTCTATTCCCTTTTACTACTACTACTACAAAATACAAACAAATACTCTTCCCCCCCCAAACACTCCCTTACTAAAAATTTTTAATTTCAAACAAATACCCACCAACCCACTATTACTACTTCCCCTACTGCACCCCCCCCTTACATTTCCCCTACCCACTACCAACCCCCCCTCCCCTACTCACGACTATTGTTTTATATTTTTATTTAAATTCCCTTCCAAATACTACTATTTACAATTTATTGCTTTTTAACTATATTTTACTGTTTTACAAACAAAATACCCCAAACCACCCCACCACCACTACAAATCCCTTACTACCCTTACATACTACTACTAAAATATTTTGTTGCTATATTTATTATATACAAATACTAAAAAATACTTTTGTTTATTGTACTAATCCCAAACTATGCCACCCCCCTTTAACCCCCC
>NC_051416.1:2728003-2728949 GCF_015228065.2 Penaeus monodon
AAAAAATACCCCAAAACCCACCCCACACCCGGACTTCAAAAAAGGGAAAACTTTTCGTCGTGAAGGGAAAAAAAAAAAAAACCTTTCACACATTCATCCCTTTTTTCTTTAAGCGCCCCGGGTTTGCTGCTTTACACATAAAACTGCGTCGGTGGAGGGTACGATTAGAACAGAAGGCGGGGGAAGGGCATCTTTAAAAGGGAAAATCCGGTTTAATTTTTTCGATACAGAAAATTTCCCGTGAAAACATAAAATTCCCATTTCAAAAAGGAAAAAAGTAATTAGTAAGGGGGTTTTTTGAGGCCGGGACAACAAACAGGGAATAAAAATTAATCGGTGTTTAATTAGCCCCAACATAAAAAGGGCTCCTCATTAAAAACATCAAAAAGTAAATCCTCATTGTCACCCTTTTTTAATTTCATTCCCTCTGTAGGGATTAGAAGATTTTTATTGGGGAGTAATTACACTATTGGTCGCGAAAAAAAACTAAGGGCATGGGGGGAAGGCACGGGAAAAAGGAGAATGTTTAAAATATGTAAGCCCAAACTCTCAAAACCCGAAAGTTTTTTTTAAACCCCCAAGTATTCTTTTAAAGAGGCCCCCATCGACGATACAAAAAGGGATCAGCGTGGTTTTAAAAAGGGTCTCCAGGGGGGATTTAAAAACGGGCCAGAATAGGCACCCTTTCCCACTGGGGGGCAAGCACCAACTTAAACCACAAGTTTGATACGTTTTTTGGGCCCATCGATATTGAATTTTTTTTCCGGGGCCCGGCCCTGAGGCCCCGGGACCCGGGGGCCTTTAAGTCTCTCTCCATCAATTTCCCCCGTATTCTAAAAAAAAGGGAAAATTGAGGGGGGGAAATTTCCCCCGCCCCGCTGGGCCCCGTTTTCCGGGAACTTTCGGGGAAAATTTACCGCCCGAAGGAAGGAAAAACCCGGGAAGG
>NC_051416.1:2728972-2729312 GCF_015228065.2 Penaeus monodon
CCCGTTTTGCCCCAAAATACATAGGGGGACTAAATATCCTGGGGTTTCTCCAAAACGGGTTCAATTGAGGGACCCCCCAAAACCCCCAAAATAATCCGTATTTCAAAAGGGCAAAATTCCCATTCAGGGAAAACCCGGGGGAAAATGCTTTGGTTTTTTTAAATTTTCCCCGAAAGTGAGCGAATGATCAAATTCTTTTTGTCGAAGGAGGGGGAGGGGTTTGAATAAAAGGAACCCCCGGGGGTGTGAGTTCGCGGGAAACCCGAATTCAAAAAAAGGATTTTTGGGGACGCGCCCCTGGTTTCTTACACGATGGATGGGGAAGACCAATGCAATCGCC
>NC_051416.1:2729339-2729419 GCF_015228065.2 Penaeus monodon
ACTTTCTATTTTTTCCTTTCTCACTCTCTTATTCCTTTCCCTCGTCACTTACACCGCTCCTTTTGTGTCCGTCCCCCCCT
>NC_051416.1:2729501-2729791 GCF_015228065.2 Penaeus monodon
GCCCCCCGGGCTCTTTTAAAATTCGTTCTTCTGGTTCCGTCTATTTCCCCCTTTTGTCTTTCGGGTGTCTCTTTTCCTCTTTTTAGCTGTCTCAGTGTCTTCTTTTCGGTCTGTCCAGTTTTCTCCTTTTTCGTTTGTTTCTGTGTCTGTCTGTTTTTTCAGGTCTCTTTTGGGTCTGCGTCTGTCGGTCGTCTGTCTTCTGTTTTTCTGCCCTTCTCCTTTTTCCCACCCCCCATCCCCCCTCTTTCTCCCCCCCTTTCTTTCTTCCCCCTGCTGTTCCGGGCCCCTGC
>NC_051416.1:2730178-2730519 GCF_015228065.2 Penaeus monodon
AAATCCATAGGATGTAAGAAAACCAAACCCCGATCGTTTTGGGTTTTTTACTTTCCATTAATCATGTCGCTGTTATAAAGGAATCAAGAGGTTAAAAAAAAAAAGAAAAAACTACTCGTTTCCCTTTTGCGGATTTTAAAACATGCAGATTGCATTACGTTCTTTACTGTATTTTTATCTTAAATTTAGGAAAAAAAAACAGGGGAAATGGATGAAATCATAAGCATACTTCTAAAAACGTAAATAAATATTCAAGTCTTCAAAGAAGGAGAGAGCGAATACACCCCCCCCCCCAAAACCCGAAAGCCTTATAAGAGTTCGAAACCCCCTTTTTAAGACGA
>NC_051416.1:2732166-2732607 GCF_015228065.2 Penaeus monodon
CAGCAGCCGTAGAATACATCCCCACGCAGCCGAGGTCCCACGCCTGAGACCCTTTAATCTCTTTTTTAACATGGGGCGCCCCGTTAAAACGAAAACCCACACGGGGGAATCCCCCCAAACCCCCAATCGTTTCGTCGCGTTTTCAAGGAAAAACCCTTGCATATTTTTCCGCTGCCCGGGGCAAGGCCGTGAAAGGGCCCAATTTTCTTTGGGGGCTTTTCACCCAAAACCCAAAGAGAGTTGACATGCAACACTTTAGGAACAATGGGGACATGTCAACAGAGACTTTTCGAGTTTATCTGAACGCGTTGAATGGAGATTTTGGGGGCACTCGAAATGCCAGCCCGGGGGGGGGGTTGTGCATGCCTTCCCCCTGGGAGGTGGAAATGGGTTTATGATATGGGCCCATTGACATGGGTTTTTTTAAGCCTGTTGGCAAGG
>NC_051416.1:2732643-2732773 GCF_015228065.2 Penaeus monodon
TAAGCTTTGGCCTACCCATGTGTCTTTTTTTTTAGCGTCGGGTTTGCATTTCCTGGGATTTTGGGAAAGGGAAAATTCTTATTTGGGTAAAATTTTTAAAAATGGGGAAAAAAAAAGGGAACAGTTTCTG
>NC_051416.1:2732909-2733464 GCF_015228065.2 Penaeus monodon
AAGCGTTGCAGTATATCGTATTTTTTTTTCTTAATATGTATTTTTCTTCAGAAAAGGATTAATTTTTTTTTTTTAAAAAAGGCGTTTAAATTTTTATTTTTTTTCTATACTTTGGGTTTTTTATTGGGGATTTTCCAAAAATTGCCAATACGTTTTTTTCTTTTCATCAATTTAGATTTCCATCATTTTAGATTATCGCTAATATTTCCTTCATATCATAGACAGTTTAAATTTCAACACAATCCATTATTACACGCAAACTTTATGGTCTGGAGATACGAGACTAAAGTTAAACAAACTCGAAGATACTGCAGAAAAAACAAACTTATTCTTCATAAAAATAGTTTTATGAAAAAAAGGGACAAAGCACGAAGAACCAATACCACATTCCTTGTGCAAATTTCAACAGAATAAAAATAGTAATGGCTTTTCTGTAAATTCATTTTAGTTTCACAATAAATGTTTTCCCACATAACAGTTATTTTAAAGAGCAAGTTTTCTTTTCCCTTTTTTTAAAAACATTTCGGGCAAAGGGCCGCATGTACACGCACCGGG
>NC_051416.1:2733847-2734031 GCF_015228065.2 Penaeus monodon
AAAGAAAGAAAAAGAAAAAAGGGGAAAAAGGGAATAAAGGGGAAAAGAGATTTAAAAAAAAAAAAAAAAAATAACAAAAATAAAAAATTATATATATATAAAAATAAAATTAAATAAAGAAAATATAGAAATTACGGAAAATTTAAATATACAAAATTTAAAAAACGGCGGGGGGGGTAGAATT
>NC_051416.1:2734069-2734932 GCF_015228065.2 Penaeus monodon
TAGGAAGATATATTAAAATTTTGAGAGAAAAGGGAAGTAGGATAATTTTAGATACCAAAAAATTAAAAGAAGAAAGGAAAAATAGAAAGAGATAGAAGATTTTAGGGGAAAGATAAAATTAATTTTGTAGATAAAGAATTAAAGTATAGATACCCTAAAAATTATAAGAGATAGATATAGATAAAATAAAAAAATATATAAATAAAATATAAGTATAATATGGGGGGACTTAAAATAATATTTATATAGATATAATATAATTTTATAAAGTAATTTTAAAAAATTTTAAAAAAATAAAAAAATATAATAGATAAAATTTTATGATATATATATAAAATGTATAAAACTAATATATATATAGATAATTTTAGATATAATTAAAAGAAAGGATATAAATTTTTTATCCAAGGAGATATTAAAAATTTTTATTATTATATATATTATATTTTATAAATATTTTTTAAATTTTTAATAATTTAAAATTTTTTATATATTAAAAAATAATTTTTATATTTTAAAAAAAATATATATATAAAAATATATATATATATAAAAAAAAAAATAAATTTAAAGGAATAAATATATAATATATTATATATTTTTTATATATATATATTTATATATAATTTTAAAATTAGATATAATATAATTAATTATATATTATTATATTATTATATTATATAATATATATAATTTTTTATATCAAAAAAAAAAACAAATTTTAATAAATAATATATATTTTTATTTTAAAATTTTTAAAAATATAATTAATTATATTTTTTTTAAAAATATTTTTAATTAGAAAATAAAAAAATATATTATAATATATAATTTTATATAATATATAATTTATATAAAAATTT
>NC_051416.1:2735040-2735409 GCF_015228065.2 Penaeus monodon
GGGGTTCTCCTAAAAATTTTCCCGTCGCAAAAAATTGGGTGGGTTGTTTCTTTTGGTTGGTTTTTGGTGCTTGTTCAGTCCCGTTTTGGGGCCCCCCTTAAACCAATTTCCCATATTTTCCTTTTCATAATTTTAACCCCAAGGCATTGGGCAAAACCCTTTTGGGGCCCCCCCCCGAAAAAATTAAACCTGAAAAACGGGCCAAATTTTTTAAGGGGGAATTTCCCAAAAAGTGGCCCTTTTTTTTAAATTTTTTTTCCCCTTTTTCCCCCTTTCTTTGTTTTTTCAAGGCGGGCAATTTTAAAAGTTTGGGAAAAATAAGTTTTATTGGAAAAAGGGCAATTTTTGTTCAAAGGCATTTAAACAGGG
>NC_051416.1:2735449-2735690 GCF_015228065.2 Penaeus monodon
AATAATTTAAAATTTTAGGTTTTTAAAAATTATATAGGGTTGGGGTTTTAAACAATTAAAATTAAATATTAAAGAACCAAAATTTAATGAGTATATATTATATAAAAATATATATAATTTTATATAGATTTAATTTTTTTTGTTTTGTTGCCTTTATTTAATTTTTGTATTGATGTTTGAAATATATATATTATTTTATATAATATTTTATTTTAATAAAATATATATAACTTATCATTTT
>NC_051416.1:2735757-2735853 GCF_015228065.2 Penaeus monodon
CGGGGTTTTTGGTTTTTATTTTTAATTAAAAATTAAAATTTTTTTTAATAATAAATTTTTATAAATTTTTAATTTATACGGGCGGTTTTGGGCCCC
>NC_051416.1:2735900-2735992 GCF_015228065.2 Penaeus monodon
GGGGTGGTGTGTGGGTTGGTTAGTTTTTTGGTATGTTTTTTTTTTTAAAAAGTTTTTGTGTTTGTGTTGGTGTTTTGTTTGCGGCCTTTTAA
>NC_051416.1:2736157-2736310 GCF_015228065.2 Penaeus monodon
CCAAAAAAAACTTAAAAAAAACGGAAATTAAAAAAACCCTTGTTTTTTAAAGTTATTGTTGATCAAACCTTTAACCTAAAAAATGCAACTGCCGGGGGCAAAAAAGAACAAATGGTTTTTTTGGGGAGCAAAGAATTTGGGGGAAAAACAGTA
>NC_051416.1:2736731-2736968 GCF_015228065.2 Penaeus monodon
GGCAAAACCATTAGCAGGCACCAACACCTGCGCGAAATTGCCCTTAAACCTGCCTTCGCCACATACAAGTGAATTGCATAATGCCTGGACACTTTACATCAGATTCCTGTGATATTCCGCCGTTCCTTTCATATTAAGTGTCAAGGTCAGTGTGTCGACTTTCTAAAGTTGGCGAAAATAAGTGTATCATAGTGAAATTCGGCACATTTTTTGTTCAAGGTCATTCTAAACATGTGG
>NC_051416.1:2737023-2737129 GCF_015228065.2 Penaeus monodon
AACGGCTGACATTTAAAACGTCTCCGGTTTATAAAAAGTTCATATGTTGTGGATTGGAAAAAGTATTGCAACTTCACGTTCAAAGACACTAACACATTCTAATGCG
>NC_051416.1:2737352-2737462 GCF_015228065.2 Penaeus monodon
TAGTTTATAATTCCACATGACGTATGAATATTTTTTCTTTCTACATCACATGAACTTTTTGTAAAAGTTTTCGTGAATTCTTATAGGATACGTTTTGAATTTGCGCAACT
>NC_051416.1:2737634-2738281 GCF_015228065.2 Penaeus monodon
AGTGATGTACATAGGCTATACATACTGAAAAAAACGCACACACTGTTTACGCATTTATGTACGCAGATGCACATTAATCTGAAGCATTGTGTATACTTGAACACAGTATATCAAAGCTAATTTAGCAATTGCTGAAGCACGATTAAAAGCGAGAACTGTATCACAGACACGAGCCAAGCTATACGATATCTGTTCTAAAGTTATTGTTGATCACCTTACCTACTGGCACTGCGGCAAAGACCAATGTCGAGAGCAAGATGCAACAGTTAGTTTTTGGAGTGAAATTCGACAGTATGGAACCCAGGCAGAAGCATGACCTTTCTGTGGCTGGTTTATTAAGAATATTGAGGTAGCGATTAATTCTGTTAAGTCAGGTGTTGTAAAGAAAAGCGAAAGAATGAGCAGATAATAAACAGTAGTAAAGGTAGAACGCCACAGAAAAATAATATTATAAAAAAAAAACACACACACTTTTCTGTGTGTGTCTGTTTTTAAAATATTTACAAAGGTAACAGCTGGTTACAATAAAAAAAAGAGAGAAGCAAATTTCAAATAATTGAACGGAAAGAAATGAAGTAGGAAGTCCATCGTTCCAAAAAGGAATATATAGAGTAGCAGCGCAACAAAGCAAACCCCCTCCCCCCCCC
>NC_051416.1:2738356-2738427 GCF_015228065.2 Penaeus monodon
AACAGGATTAACTTGAATGATGAAACGGGCTATATCTAACTTAATTATAAAGGACCATAAACATTATAAAC
>NC_051416.1:2738480-2739168 GCF_015228065.2 Penaeus monodon
CTGAATTACAAAGGACCATTAACTTGATGAAACAGTCTATACCTAGCATAATTACAAAGGACCACAAAGCACCATTGTCCTTAAAATAAAAACCTTGGTAAAAACGACCACCAAGGAAATAAAAAGTAAAATCTTCTAGAAATGTAATCTAGGAATCAAACACAACTGAAGCTCCGCCGAAAAGCCACGTTACGTTGAGAGATTTTCAGAGTCAAAGTTCAATAGAGACTCAAACTTGAAGAGCATTGCTGCAGGTCAGAGGGATGGCAAACTTTAAAGATACCGCAGCTGATTTAACAGCTGTGTTGCTTATTTGTTTGATTTGCCTCCGATCAGCTGATATGCGAAATCCCAAGGTTGAGCCAATTGAGTGTGTGTTTGGGATCGAGTATTTAGGCATACTGAGTATAATAAAGTCTAAGAACCCCCCAAAAGGTATCAATAAGAATAAACATCTTCATCGGAAACGCGTCTAAATAAATATCTTGAACTCTAACATGTAAATATTCATCCATACCTTTTTTTACTACATTTGCCACAATGAACAACGTTCGTCCTGGATCCAAGTCGTGCAAAGGGGAGAGGGAAAGGGAGGACAGATTCAAAAGACCTTCCTGACGTGGGAATAGAGGTAGAGGGGCACACGAGGAAATAACAACATGCTTTCAGGGTGCCCGGAGACGTGTAA
>NC_051416.1:2739213-2739347 GCF_015228065.2 Penaeus monodon
AGTAAGGGCCGAGGAACTTAAGCCTTTGCCCTTTTTAAGTCGAAAGTACTGATCTTCTGAAAGTCTCTGGAGCTGCTGCAGGCATCTGGTGGGACGATGGAGAGACACGCCACTTCGAGACAAAACATCCAAAC
>NC_051416.1:2739677-2739874 GCF_015228065.2 Penaeus monodon
CCAACTAAGTTCTCCTGTACCAAGAAAATTCCATTGTTGAGGAGCTGCAGCAGAAGATCTTTCGCGAAAAGAATCCAGACAGCAGAGGGCAGAGTGAGACGCCGCCTCCACTCGACAGCCATCGTCGTAACCACGTTGAGGTGCGGGGGTTGGGTGTCAGAAGTAAGGCAGGAGTACGCGTGGGAAGCCTGTGTAGT
>NC_051416.1:2740731-2741127 GCF_015228065.2 Penaeus monodon
TACTGTTACGAAAGCACCTTTAGTACTGCCAGCAGCGCCACTAACGGAACTTGTCCAGAACATGAATTCGAGAGATAGGAAATCACTGCTATCAGAGCCGCCAAAGGTACAGTTAACTCAAGATTTTCCTAGACCCTTGCATTACTTCCTGTCAAGACGCAGCACTGTCGAAATTGTGGCGTAACTATTTATGACTAAATAGGCTTTCCTTTTGTATCGACGGATGGCGGTGGGTGGATATGTATGCCGGACGTGGAAATGACATGCGGTGTAAATAGATGAGTTATGAAAGAATCATTAGGAGTTAATGGAGGTTTTCTGGGGGTGATTGTACAGCATTTGGCTTGCCGTTTTCTGTAGGGGTGGATAGTTTCTAAGTTTAGAAGGATATAGGTT
>NC_051416.1:2741221-2741959 GCF_015228065.2 Penaeus monodon
CGTGCCTACATGTGTGTGTGTGCGAGTATGGAAGCATTATTAATATTTTTCCCACTGACTAAGGATTTGAGGAAAGCGAAAGGGGAGAAGGTAAAGGGGCTTTTGGTGCCTGTGCAAGTGAGGAATCAGACGCTGGTCTTATATTTCCAGCCACCTCTTAGACTTATCGAATATGTGTTGAACATCATCTCGTATTATTGTTTTTGAATGTGCCCGTTTTATTTTTTTAAACGCGGCCTTTGAATCTTAATATCTCAATACCTCCTTTTTTGAACTGGTATCACAACCTTAATAAAAATGTATATATTAATTATTGTTCTATTTTTGAAGACAGTGACCTGTATTTCACATGTAATTGATATCTTATGCATGAAAATTCGAACTGTAAGGTATACCACTACACCCAGTACGGGCCAACCCCACAAAAGGTCACATTTTGAAAATCCCTCACAAATGGAACACTAAATCCTTTTTTTTTTCCAATATTAGTGTACATTTCAAAGAAAGCCCGATGCTGGAGGTATATTTTCCTATCAATATATCTCATTTTAATCCCCTTTTTGACTTTTAGTTAATATTTTTTTTTCTCTCTCTCTCTCTCCAACTTTTATGGGTATCCCTCCTCCCTCCCCCCCAAACGTTATCAATATATATGTTGAAAACTTACTTCCACGACCTACACGATAACCATCCTTAATAACACATCTTACTATCTTACGAAACATCCCACACCATTAA
>NC_051416.1:2742112-2742229 GCF_015228065.2 Penaeus monodon
GATACATACAAGGATACATATAATCTTTCCTTACCCTCGTAATCCTCTTAAGAAAATTCTCACTTTATTTACAAAAAAAAAAAAAAAACTCGTAACAACCAAACAAGATGTCACATT
>NC_051416.1:2742269-2742595 GCF_015228065.2 Penaeus monodon
GTGACATCAACCATATGATCGGACGTCAGCAGAACGTCACACGCGCAGACGTCACTCGTTATAGACGTCGTCACGTAAGGGGCACTTAAGGGGCGGGACATCTCGAGGGCTTTTAGAGAAATAGAATTGCTTCCGCCCACGATTCACGCCCACGCCTCACGCCCACGATTCACGCCTGCGATTCACGCCCACGATTCGCGCCCACGCCCACGATTCACGATCTCACCTCACGCCCACGATTCACGCCCACGCCTCACGCCCACGATTCACGCCTGCGATTCACGCCCACGATTCGCGCCCACGCCCACGATTCACGATCTCACCTC
>NC_051416.1:2742804-2742965 GCF_015228065.2 Penaeus monodon
GGGTATATAACAGGCATATTAAACATAAACATATGCAAATCATCAGCTCAAGATGGCGTCTGCAAACCCAAGCCAAGCCAGGCTCCACATAGCCTCCATTTAATTCAAAACCCATTTAATTCAAAACTTGAATCCCAAAGCCAGCGGGAACCAAGGTGATC
>NC_051416.1:2743265-2743333 GCF_015228065.2 Penaeus monodon
GCTCTTTCGGCAATAGAGAGTCGAGTCGTATATATACTATCACTGTCCAACCTGATCTACGTAGGAAG
>NC_051416.1:2743630-2743905 GCF_015228065.2 Penaeus monodon
ACCAACATGAGCAACAAAGGCACTAACTAACGGTCCATCAGTTTCATTTACTTTATTTCCAGAAGTTTCCACATCAAGTGCAACAAGAAACTTCTTTCTGCCAAATTTGTCATATTCTGTCCTATAAACTCGCGATCATTTCACGGAAGTTACAAATATCAGTTCTTTGACACACTATTTTTTTTTGTCTTCTTCAAATTCCAAAATATATAGAAATGATATTACCACAACATTTTTTCAATAAATATGCTAAATAAATGAATGATACAGAAAAT
>NC_051416.1:2744360-2744651 GCF_015228065.2 Penaeus monodon
CTCAAATATAAAAACGTCGCAACACAAGCATTAGCAAGAAAAGGAGGCATTGCAAGAGGAAAATACATAGGACCGAGTGTCGATCAACTTATGTCGAAGCGACTGTCCGATTGCAAAAAACATTAAGTTGTGCATTTTACAGGTCCTGATGCGCTTTTTCAGGCGATGTTTTGTTCACGTTATTGATTGTCTTTGTTTTTGTTTGTTTTTATTTGTTTTATTTTGTTTATGTTTTTTTATGTTTCATTTGTTTTTTTCTTATGGTTTTGTTATTTTTGCTTTATTGGTTTT
>NC_051416.1:2744686-2744938 GCF_015228065.2 Penaeus monodon
ATACTTAAAGCATATAAATTCTTAGAGGAGATAACTGCTAAGGTTGAATCCTATATATATTTCTCATGTACTGGTGCTAAATACCTAATATATTCACGTTAAAAGGACAGAACACGTGAATATATGAAGATGTTCAGTATAACTGATATAATAGATATGTGAAGATATTCACTATAATTGATATACATAAATAACTATCCCTCAGATGCGCTGGTGCCTTGTATCCTGTTTTATAAGACGGAAAATATGTCT
>NC_051416.1:2745196-2745446 GCF_015228065.2 Penaeus monodon
CTAAAAGATTTTTAAAAAAATCAATGAAGAATGTGGAAAATCGACGAAAACAAACATTTCAGAAGAAAATACCCACAAGATTAAAAGATATTACCACAGCCGTTTTGCATATCCAGCCTGACAACGGCCGATAGGATTTAAAAGGATTTGGGTGAGATAAATGCAAAGAGGAAAAAAAAAAATCTCATTTTCCTTTTGCAATAAATTAATTAAGCGTTAAAAAAGAAGAAAAAAAAAATCTCCTGTGTTG
>NC_051416.1:2746231-2746397 GCF_015228065.2 Penaeus monodon
TAAAATCCCTCTGGCTATTAGACATACGCTGAACACACATAAACTGCCGCTGTTGGTCGAAGTAAGTAATAAAATCTCTTTCCGAAATTTGTTTTGGAATCTGTTCACGCGACTTGCATTTCGTCTGTTTTATTCTGTGTCGTAATTTTCATTCGGAATGACCTTT
>NC_051416.1:2746527-2746629 GCF_015228065.2 Penaeus monodon
AATAAACAGAGACAAAGACAGACAGAAAGAGACAGGAAGACAAACATACATACAGACAAAGAAACAGAGAAACAGAAGAACAAGAAAAATACAACACAAAGT
>NC_051416.1:2746660-2746963 GCF_015228065.2 Penaeus monodon
AAAAAGAAATTGAAACATAATTCTCACACTCACGCAAATTAAAAACAGACCGAAATTCGTTCAAATGTACTAAAAACGTTTTATTTTTTCCCATTAATTGAATCGTTAATTGAACCATTACACAAATATTGTATTGATTATCGATAACATTTTTCTTTTTCTTTTCGCCCCTTCACCTCCCCCCCCCTTTCAATATAAAAAAAACCCTGGAAAATACTAGAATAAATAACAGTTAAGTGTTGGTTAGCAAAATAAGGTTATATATTTTTCGCGGTGAATTGTCAGACCAATTACAAGGTATTG
>NC_051416.1:2747868-2748079 GCF_015228065.2 Penaeus monodon
ACACACGCATGCGGGGTCGAAAGGACGTTGCTTGATCAAAATATACATACACGATCTTTAAATTTTTGTCATGGGAGCCTCTTTTCTGATAAAATTTTTACGCGCTTTTTTCAGGCGTGTTAAGAAGTCTCTCAAGGGTCGATATCAGAACTTATCAGTAGCGTTTGCGTGTTCTTCAGTTTTTTTTTTCTTTTCTTTTCGTGTACTTGAG
>NC_051416.1:2748329-2749115 GCF_015228065.2 Penaeus monodon
TGAGGCATCTTGAGCCACCTGCTTTGATACCTCCTCGCCCCACGCCCTCGATACGTCATCACTTCTCTTCCGTGACGTCACTGAAAATCTCTCATGTGACGTCACCCGTTTGTGTTGCTGTGACGTCATCGTTCTGTCTTTAGTGACACGTCGTTAAGATTCTGCTTCCGTTCGGTCGATATAATTTCCTCGTCTTGCTGACAACAGTTATTATTATAATTTTTTTTCTTTTACATTTTTTTCTTCATAAAAATAAAAACTTCCATGACGTAACTAGTTTATATATATATATAAAAGAAAACATTAATATATCTTTCATGCTTTCTTTCGTGCACTCATTCGTGACCTGCTCGTGTGACGTCACTCTCTATTATCCAGGTCCATCCTGTTCCTTTTCCTTCCCTACCGCCTGCTTTCTCTCTGACGTCACCATCACCACTTCACCGTGACGTCATTTCCTTGACACTCCTGTGTGACATCACCCTCTTTGCCGTTTTCTATGAAAGGGGTGTTATTATGAGAAGCTTCAACAGAATAAGGCAATTGATTTCTTTGTTATCATGAATCTTTTTATTGTAAAGTTTACGTGATAATGTTAAGTGTATATATAAAAAAGGTTATACTGTTGTAATGATCTGTGTTGTTATATTTATGAATTAACTTTTGTACAGGACATGTCAGAAGAAATACAAAAAAAAAGGAAATAAATATTATTTTCAGTAACCCTGAGTTATATTTAGGAAGTTGAGCTCAGTCCCACAGTTTCCTTAAGATGGTTCTACGGCA
>NC_051416.1:2749373-2749738 GCF_015228065.2 Penaeus monodon
GATTTGCTTACGAGGTCTGCCTTCTTGAATTCCTGTAGGTCGAAGAGTGTTCAGATTTTTTTCTGTAGAGATCCGTGAAACTTGAAAATCTGGTTAAAATTGCATTCTGAAGATTTGTTAAAAATAAATAGGTATGTTCTTGTCTGTTATTTCGTGTATTTCTCTCTGTATTTGCTTATTTAATTTTCAAAGACTGGTGACTAGAATGGCCTGGGGATTTTCTGTTGATTAGTCTTTATATTTAACTAATCATAATTTCTTTCTAACATGCTATGAGTACCTTTTACTCATATGTAGGGCGATAGCGGAGATAGACCAGAGATGTACATATGTTACGCGCAAATATGAATAAATCAATGTAGATT
>NC_051416.1:2749836-2750261 GCF_015228065.2 Penaeus monodon
CGAACTCATAACACATCACATTACATAAAAAGTCTTCACGAATTAGTCAGTTTGTCTGTATTATATACGTATTTCCACCTAATTACCTACCATTAGAACTTGATTCTTATTAACTGGTTCATCTGAAGTTCTTGCTACGTACGTCACTTTTGTTTAGCATTACCGAAGCTGTAATATTTTTTTTGAGAACTAATTACTGAAGGCTTAAACCAATTAACCCCCCCCCCCACCGGTAATTAATGGATAATCACCCTTAGTAACTCTACCAGAAATCAATAATCACAAGCATATCGTTCTTCGTTCGAGAAGAATATCACTGATGCTTAAAAGTTCTCGGTATCCGGAGCTGCCAAGTCTCCTAGTCAAAGCAACGTATACGAACACCCATACGCATGCATATACAGAAGAACAAGTACAGGGGCCAT
>NC_051416.1:2750465-2750685 GCF_015228065.2 Penaeus monodon
TGGTGCGCACATACAAACGCTCCTCCACCCTGCATACATGCATACAAACAAATATGCACATATTCAACGGAGAGACAAGACAGAATTTCGTCAGGATTCAAACGGTGACATGTCAGGCCCTCCGACACCAGCACGACGCGGGAGGTTAGTCTTGTTCTTCTCAATAACACAGCGCCATCATCCCCAGTGTATTCCTCCGCCGCCTGTTTGGCTCACTCTG
>NC_051416.1:2750796-2750882 GCF_015228065.2 Penaeus monodon
TGAGTGATTTGATAATTATTTGTATATGAGTAATGTCTTCCTGTGTATTCCTCCGCCGCCGTTTGTTTGGCTCACTCTGATTTATT
>NC_051416.1:2753603-2753676 GCF_015228065.2 Penaeus monodon
AAATTTTTTCGTGATTGACCCCATTTTCCTCCGCGCCCTTTGTTTTGGCTCACTCCGATTTTCTCCTCACGTG
>NC_051416.1:2753795-2753863 GCF_015228065.2 Penaeus monodon
ATAATTATTTGTATATGAGTAATGTCATCCTGTGTATTCCTCCGCCGCCGTTTGTTTGGCTCACTCTG
>NC_051416.1:2753969-2754060 GCF_015228065.2 Penaeus monodon
TAATGGTTTATGTAAATTAGATATCTGGGTATAAATTTCCCGTTATTTTCTGCCCTATGTTTTTTTGGCTCACTCCGATTTTCTTGTTACG
>NC_051416.1:2754082-2754255 GCF_015228065.2 Penaeus monodon
TGGGGGGGGGGATATGATTGATTGTTTGTTTGCGTATTTGTCCGTTTGGAGATCTGTTTGGTTGATTATTGCAACTGAGTAGATAATTATTTATATGTAAGTGATATCATCCTGTGTATTCCTCCGCCGTTTGTTCGGCTCACTCCGATTTTACCGTCACGTGATTTATTAGC
>NC_051416.1:2754332-2754573 GCF_015228065.2 Penaeus monodon
ACTAACTTGTTTATCTAATGACTAATATATTACCCTTATCATCCTTGTGTGCCGTTCTGCCATTTGTCTTTACTAATTTTAAAGTTATCATTAAGTGGTTTGTCTGTTGTTTATTTTTTAGTGAATTTTGTTTATTCATATATCTGCCTGTTCAGGGAGTAGCCTGTTTGTTGATTAATTTGGGTATTTAACGATTTGTGGTGATATATGTGTTTGTTTGTTTGGATGTAGTGCAATTTGA
>NC_051416.1:2754632-2754859 GCF_015228065.2 Penaeus monodon
ACCAAAATCACTTCCAGATGTGATTGTTTACTTGCTTATCTGTCAATTTATCTATTTTGCAATTAATTAATCAATTTAGATGAGCCTATTCATAGGTATATAGTTATTTTATTTATTGAATGCTCTACATATTAACTTCTATTATGATTATGAATCCAAGTTTTAATGATATTTCGATGTACAGAATATGGCATGATTGAGTTCTCTTAAATGACAGATATCTCAAG
>NC_051416.1:2754935-2755308 GCF_015228065.2 Penaeus monodon
ATCCCTTGAGGTATCATTACGCGGCTTATAACACATGTTCCTCTACGAACATGTCCCCTTAATCTGATGAGGAATCAAGTGTGACTCGAAACGTCACAGGTTATTGTTCCTTACATATTGTGCATTTGTTTCAATCCATTATTTATACATTTTTATATTACTATTTTTTTTCTATCGCTTTGGCAACTTTCCACCTTTCTTTTTATTTCCTTTCTCGTGAAATTATGTTCCATCTTCTCCAGTCTTTCGCTGTTCCTTCGTCTTCTTTGGTCATCACTATCTGCTCTCTGTCTCCCGTCTGTCAGGCATGTAACCCCAGGTAGCAATTCCAGGACACCTCAGCTCCCCCCCTTCCCCTCTTCCCCCAGACCCG
>NC_051416.1:2755942-2756301 GCF_015228065.2 Penaeus monodon
CCAGTCACCGTCCCCATCACCCCTTACCTCATTATCCCCTCCCCATCACACCCCCCCCCTGCGCATTCCCATTACTCCTCCCCATCACCCCCCCCCCTTACCCCATTGTTCCCCATCCCCCCCTTCCCTCCTACCCCCTACCCATTATTCCCCCCCCCCTATCCCTCCCTACCCTCGCCCTCCGCCCCCCCCCCCCGACCCGGACCTCCAAAACCCTCGAATGATAATGATTAATCGCAAGAATCACCCCTGATCACGTGACCTGTCTCGACCCTTTTGCTCTTGCTTGCTTGTGTGCTTGTGGAAGCCTCTCGATATCGTGCTTTCCAACTCTTTTTCTTTTTTTAATTCTTTTTGCG
>NC_051416.1:2756683-2756802 GCF_015228065.2 Penaeus monodon
GAAAATGAAGAAGAATAAAACATTATTGGAAATTGGCGTAATTCTTCGTTCACAGATAATATAGAAAAGGATGCGATTAAGGGAATAGGGGAGAGGGGAAACAAAGTCTGTAATAAATT
>NC_051416.1:2757529-2757724 GCF_015228065.2 Penaeus monodon
GTTTTTCCTGACCTGTTCTATTTTTTTTTTGACCGTTTCCCATTCCACAGGCCTTAAATTCCACGTTAAAGAAGAATTCAAAAACAATCTTTCTTATGAAATACTTATCAAAGTGGTCAGATTAGAATCAACAGGAACACTGACTATCTGTAATTTCTCTTGCAAAATATGATGGTAAAATCAGAAGTTCCTCGC
>NC_051416.1:2757800-2757892 GCF_015228065.2 Penaeus monodon
GTGCAATAGGGTTTACTTTGAAACAGATGTGTGCGGTACGTAGTTATGGCCACTTGTGTATATAATTTCATCTCATATGAGGAGCATATGAG
>NC_051416.1:2757993-2758517 GCF_015228065.2 Penaeus monodon
CAACACTGATTCGCACATACAGACGTATCGCATCGAAAAACGCATATAAATATAACCTGCACACAAGCTAGACTCGTATACCTGTTTTTGAATTTCAGCGGGATTTCGTGTCATACCTCACACACTCACCTAAATGCATCTACCTCTCGCACGCACTCGCACACGTCCCTCACACTCACCTAAATGCGTTCTTCTCCCTCACGCACTCCCCTAATGCATCCACCTCCCTCACGCACTCATCTACCTAAATGCATCCACCTCCCCCACACTCACCTACATCCGCCTCCCCCACACACTCATCCATCTCCCTCACGCACTCATCTACCTAAATGCATCCACCTCCCCCAGACACTCACCTACATCCACCTCCCCCACACACTCATCCACCTCCCCCACACACTCATCCACCTCCCTCACGCACTCATCCACCTAAATGCATCCGCCTCCCCCACACACTCATCCACCTCCGTCAAAGACCCCTCGTACAGGCCTTCCTGTCACGCTCCACTGAAACAAAAACTTCA
>NC_051416.1:2759892-2760007 GCF_015228065.2 Penaeus monodon
TCATGCATAACACACCTGAAAAATACGGGAAAACGTGCATATTTACCTGAAAAATAAACACTCCGTTTCGGGTATTCATATTACTTCTCTCACCTGAATAGTTTTTTTTCCTTTC
>NC_051416.1:2761011-2761105 GCF_015228065.2 Penaeus monodon
CTATATAGGACCCCGAGTCGACTACCGCCGACGGTGTGTCTTGCGGCCGCGCCGGCGGGATCGATATTCCTATAAATCTCATGCCAGTTTTGAG
>NC_051416.1:2762614-2762690 GCF_015228065.2 Penaeus monodon
CAGAGCGAAGAAGTAAAAAAGTCTGACCGGAAACTTGGTGGAGAAGTAGGTAAAAAAATGCTTGAAGATAGGGTAT
>NC_051416.1:2763514-2763597 GCF_015228065.2 Penaeus monodon
TATGATGCTAATTTAAGGATAAATTAGGCGAATGTATAAGGAGATGGGATGATTAGAGTATTAGTCATTATTACTTATATTAT
>NC_051416.1:2763876-2764088 GCF_015228065.2 Penaeus monodon
TGGATGATTTAGGCTCTATTATGTACAATCGCGGAGGAGTCGTAGAGACTTAAAGCATTTGAGGTGAGGAGTAGGAATAATGAGGATTAACTATTAAGTGTAGAGATGAGGATTATTTATGATTCTATTAGTGAGGAGATGATGTATCATAAGAAGACAGATTTACATTAAATTCCTTCCAACTAAGCATAACATATCCTCCTCTCATCATC
>NC_051416.1:2764142-2764316 GCF_015228065.2 Penaeus monodon
ATCCTCGGTGCTTCTTAATAAACTAATTCTTTTCTTCTCTT
This sequence comes from Penaeus monodon, assembly GCF_015228065.2. Taxonomy (NCBI): domain Eukaryota; kingdom Metazoa; phylum Arthropoda; class Malacostraca; order Decapoda; family Penaeidae; genus Penaeus; species Penaeus monodon. The sequence continues at coordinate 2,764,184 of NC_051416.1, forward strand.
ATTCGCTCTTATTTATTATTATTATTACTTATTATTCTTTTATTTACATTACTGTAGACTTCTTTTTCTTCTCTAATAACCTCATCTTATATTATTCTTCTTATAGTATATATAATAATCTAAATAAACCATA
>NC_051416.1:2764368-2764986 GCF_015228065.2 Penaeus monodon
AATAATCATACCTACTACATAATTATATTCTCTCTTTATTATTCTTATTTCTTCATTCTTCTAATCCTAACTCACATACATCACTCCTTCTTCTCTTATTATTCTTATTCTTACTATATTCTTTTATTTTAATAATACTCATTCATAATTCCCCAACACAACTCCTTCCTCCCTCCTCCTCCTTCCTTCTTCTCTTCTTCTCTTCTTTCTTCTTATTCCTCTCACTCCTTCATCCTCCTCCTCTCCTTCCTTCTTATTTTCTCTTCTTATTCTTATAATTATTATTCTCATCCTCATCATCATCATACTACTCGTCTTCTTTCCTTTTCTCTTTTTATTATTCTATTTTATTATTCTCCTTACCTATCTCCCATTTTCCTTCTGCGTCATTACGTCACGTTCGATATATTCCTTGTCTTCATTTCTATTTCTCATCTTTTTCTCCTACATCATTTCTTCTCCTTCCCACCCTTTTCTTCATACTCCCTTTCGTTATCTTATATCCTCCTCATCCAATATTATCACATTATTATTCGTAATATCATTCCCTTCTTCTGTCCTATAATTTTCATAATCTCTGACTCTTATCACACTCTTCAGTTCCCTTTCACAATACCT
>NC_051416.1:2765889-2766063 GCF_015228065.2 Penaeus monodon
TCGACGTAGCCAGAGGCCATTCGGTCGCTTTCCTAATTTACGAATAAATGTGAGTCGGTAGCTATTCGTCGCTGTACATTATCTTAGCGTAAAATATTTTCTAACGGGGAATACCACACGAAAGATGAAGAACTGTGTAAGATCCGTTTTTTTTACTTCTTCTTCTTCTTGTTA
>NC_051416.1:2766259-2766456 GCF_015228065.2 Penaeus monodon
CATTCGTTACATCTATGACCCCCCCCCCCCCCGTGTCACTGCCACTGATGACTTGAAATTTGAATAAGAAAGTAAGCAAATAAACCTGACGTGGATGAATTTCATATTTCATGGACTTATTTGTAACATTCCCGCTGAAAATGGATCCTGAAGTTCATTAGCAAATACTGAATCCGATATCTATGCAATTTTCACTG
>NC_051416.1:2766602-2766718 GCF_015228065.2 Penaeus monodon
AAACACGTTTTTGAAAATGCACTCGAAAGCAGCACTTCTTCCTATAATCATGCTATAAATTGTGAAATGATTTGAAGAATACTTTAGAAAAGACGTTTTTAAAATATTTGGAAAGC
>NC_051416.1:2766968-2767239 GCF_015228065.2 Penaeus monodon
CTTATCAGGATGTTCTCAATTCAAAATAAAAATTATTAATAACTTGAGTTCAATGGAGTTCCAATCCGATGCTTTTGTCAAAACATCATGGAGTATAAAAGCTTGGTAAATACTCGATTTTCATGGTAATTATGAATTAAGCAAAGGACAAAATACTATTGCAAAATATAAGGAAGGAATGGTGTTTTATATATTGCTGGAGGATGTATATATTCATATCTATCAGTTCGTCTGTCTGTCTATTTACATATTCTAGCGCGCGCCCTGAATT
>NC_051416.1:2767557-2767623 GCF_015228065.2 Penaeus monodon
CTTAAACCTTCATAATTGAGGGAAAAGCCCCAGTAATCTTGTAAATAGATCGATACTAAATAGATC
>NC_051416.1:2767657-2767742 GCF_015228065.2 Penaeus monodon
AACGACCCCAAAGTTTTTTTTTTTCTCTCTGTTTATGTCGTGTTATTCTGTGTCTCCGTTTTCTACCGTCGTCCCCTATCTCCTC
>NC_051416.1:2767788-2767930 GCF_015228065.2 Penaeus monodon
CGTTTGACTGATATATATATACTATAAATACTTTTAGGCTCGAGTTCCAACAGCCGATATACAACACATTAATAATCTCCAAAGTTCGTAAAATCTCCCAGCAGTTTTTTCCCCCCGAGACGTCGAAAATCCTGCTCCTGTA
>NC_051416.1:2767989-2768211 GCF_015228065.2 Penaeus monodon
AGCCATTGCGCAAACGGTTCGTTCGAAAACAATCCTGCAATCTTTCCCTTGCATTTTTGCTTGTGGGGGGAAATGTTCAGAATGTCAGGCTGTGAGGAAAACAAAGGCAAACTGTTTTTTTTTTTCTTCGTTCAAAATAGGTTCGATATGACGATGTGATAAAAGAAAATGTTTGTTGGAGGGTAATGTTTTGAAATAATCAAGTGAAAAAGTGAGTGAATC
>NC_051416.1:2768529-2768925 GCF_015228065.2 Penaeus monodon
AAATATTCGCACAATATCCGCTTTCACAGATGCGGATATTCGAAAGAATGCGGATATCCGCAGATGCAGCATCGGATATCCGGACCAACTTTACTAAGAACTGTTTTCATCGTGATGTAAATTCATCTTCCATTCATTCATTAAAAAAATATTTTATTCATTTTTTTTCTTTCATTTTTTCATCTTTCACTCATTCATCATTTTTCTTTGATTCTTTCATCTTTCATTCATTTATATTTTTCCTTTGATTATTTCATCTTTCATTAATCTATCATTTTTCTTTCATTTTTTCATTTTTCTTTCATCTATCAGACGTTGGTGTTCATTCCTCGCTCATTAAACCGTGCTCATGGTTAAGGTGAGCCTAACGCACTATGTTGATGGGGAACATGTGTG
>NC_051416.1:2769390-2769482 GCF_015228065.2 Penaeus monodon
GCCAAAGAACTTCCTGCTTTATCTTAATGTTCATTCTTCTTTACCTTAAATAGAATGGATTTTTTTTATCTTATTGAACAAGAACACCCACC
>NC_051416.1:2769832-2770015 GCF_015228065.2 Penaeus monodon
TATAAATATACATACACCGACACACCTAAATATTCACACACAAGCACACAGAAGCACGTTTTTTCTCCTAAAAGGCAAGAGAGATCACACACTATGAGCGTTTTTCCCGAAACCAGCCATGGGAAGTCCGGACAAGGTTGCCTAATACCTTTTGCACAATATTCTCATGTATTTGTTGTTTCG
>NC_051416.1:2771711-2772042 GCF_015228065.2 Penaeus monodon
CAGAGGTGACGAAAACGAAGGATTCGTAGAAAACGGATCATATATTTTTTAAAATTTCATCATTTTTTTCTATTAGTTTTGTATTCAAGAATCCAATTTCCTGTCGGTAGGAGACCTTGCTTTTTTTTAATTCGTATTTTTTCTCCCACTGCTCTTACCAGCTATTGATTTATTTGGTTGAATATAGTGATAAAAAACAACAATAACAGTTGTCCCGGTGAAAATAATAACTGTAAATATGTTACTTTTACGCGCTGGGGTCATGAAAGTATTGCGAAATATTCGTTACCGTAGGTCTGCTTGATGGCGGTCTGATCCATATTTCTGGAAA
>NC_051416.1:2772902-2773104 GCF_015228065.2 Penaeus monodon
GAGCGACCACGTGCATAAAATATTTAGTCACGTAGAAAAGGCATTGTAAGTTCGTAACCCTCGGCGGCAGGTGGCGGGCGCGCGCTCTCGGCCGCTAATGGCGCGCTCGCAAAGCCTCAGGTTCGCTCATGCAACTAAATCATACAACGCTGTCCCTCTGCAATGGCGAGAGGTAGACGCGCGGTTGAAGTCTGAACGAAAT
>NC_051416.1:2773132-2773223 GCF_015228065.2 Penaeus monodon
GAGGAGGAGAGAGAAAAAAAAAATAGTCCAAATCCCCCCAAAAATATAAAAGAAGAAAATATAATAAGAATGAAAATAAATAAATAAGATT
>NC_051416.1:2773345-2773458 GCF_015228065.2 Penaeus monodon
TTATGTTTTCGTTATGCTTCGCTTGAGGGAAACAATTCCATGATTATAACAATGGGATAAAAGGGAACGAAAAGAAAGCAGACAATGACGTCGTTTTTAAGGGAATGGAGGGC
>NC_051416.1:2774183-2774269 GCF_015228065.2 Penaeus monodon
GGTTTAGGAGGGGGAGGAAAAAGTTTAAACGGGAAAAAAGGGAAGAAAAGGAAAGGGGAAAGGAGGAAGGGAAGGGAGGGGCCCAG
>NC_051416.1:2780744-2781043 GCF_015228065.2 Penaeus monodon
CGAAAAGGGACGGGAGGGGGGATTCGGGAAAAAAAAGAAAGAAAGAAAGAAAAAAAGGAAAAATGGAATAGAAGAAACAAAAATTTCAGAGAAAAAAAAGGGAAAATCAAAAAACAGAGAAAGGGGTTAGAAAAGTGAAAGAAAAAGGAAAAGGGATTGTGTTTAAAAAACGGAATTTTTTTTAAAAGGAAATATTTACAGAAAGAACAATTTGAATTCAAGTTTTAAATTGTGGACGAGATTTGTGCAAGAAATTGATTTAGATTTTTATAACTTTTGCTTGATCGAGAGTATTTTTA
>NC_051416.1:2782017-2782173 GCF_015228065.2 Penaeus monodon
AAAATGCGGGTTAAAAAGTTAAAAAAAGGAAAATTTTAAAATAGATTACAGAGGTTCCCGAAATCGGGACTGTAAATTTTTCCCAAATAAAATTTTTTTTGAGGTATGATATATATCCAAAATACGATACAGAAAAAAAAAGGAACGTACGCTTTT
>NC_051416.1:2782275-2782904 GCF_015228065.2 Penaeus monodon
CTGGGAACGAGTCACAGTAATAACACTATCAATCATATATGCAATAATGCAAGAAATCTGGTTCTGTAGGCCAGCCAAGGTCTCTCCAGAAGTAATTAAAACTATCCCCAATCGCTTCATCTTCGTTGCTGATAGGCACCTTGCAATTCAATATATTATCCTAATGCCTTCCGTAATGCAACCGGTCTAGTTGGGTTCTTTTCCCTCACGAAGCAACTGTTTCTTGTCAAAATTATTTCACCGGCAGCCACTGGCACTTATTAAATGTGAATCATATATTAGTCTATAGCTGAGAGAAGCCACAGAACGCAAGTTATGTTGTAGATTGAGCAAGGTACAAACGGGAAGCCAAAACGGTTAATCGCAGTTTCGCCACAGCCTGATCGGCCTCTCATCCACTTGTACTGCATTTTGAGTACTGAGCTAATTGAACTGAATATCGATTAGCTATCTCCTTTGAGAGAGTTACTGCAAAGTCAATGAGTTCTTAGCCACACAAGTGCTTCGTATGAGACACAGATCCAACAAGTCAAAAGCGACGCCAGTTGCTGTTGAGAAATAATTTGGATAAGATTAAGGGGAGAAAGTAACATAGACTGGTCACCAAGACAACACAGGATACAAATTTG
>NC_051416.1:2783165-2784354 GCF_015228065.2 Penaeus monodon
TGTAGATAAGTGTGTCTTATTTATTTTTTAATAATATCTTTGTTAGTCTTCCTTCCTGGGCTGGACAACTAGTCATTACAGCTGGTGAGGTGCTAGAGACAATGGAGTCAGTAAGGAAGCCTCGATGATCATGCTGAGTTTAGAGTAATAATGACCAAGCAAAAGCATGAGAAAGCATTATTTTAGTCAGGAGGTGAACACACGGGAAATTTGTTGTGCGGGATTGTATTTTGTCCACTATAGTAATACAGGAAAAGAGGTTTTGTCGCATCTAATTGGAAATAAGAAAGGACAAGGACCAAGGATGCAGCACTTAGTGTGGTATGCACTGTTTTTGGTAACTTAATTATAGGCCTCGTTCGGGTGAGGTGATGGGTGGGTGTCGGGTCGGAGCTTCAGTCACATGTTTCTTATTGTGTTCATTGTGACATGGCAGTTTTCTCAACACGTGGAGTTATTAGAATGGGCAGGGGGACAGAAGAATCTATGTAAGTCCCAGAGTAATAACCCTGATTGGTTGTCAGCTCGCCAACTTGGACATGTCGAGGAAAAAAATCCAATTTTAGGACTTGCGTTGAAAGTAAAGACCCACGATTTTAGTCGACCATTCCGTTTACTCGGGTCACGAAACGAAACAGTGACTATTATGCAGGTATCTGGTGCAGTGTTTTCCTTATCGCTATAGCTTGTTAATACGTTATTGTTTGAGTTTTTCATGGTGTTCGTTATCCATGCGTGGGGGTGAAAGAGTGAAATCTTGTAATAATTGAAAGAAACATCACTTAAAGGTGCTGTGGCTACTTAGTTCTGGTATATAGTCTTACGTAATGGTTGTACTACAAGGTCATACATTGCAATAGGGAAAATGCACAGGACTAAACTGTAGTTTTTTTTCAGCGGGATATAATAGGACTGAAGAGATTTTGTGCTAAATGAAACTCAAGTGTTTACTTACGTTCCTGGTGGGCAAATGCCTACTGTGACGTACTGGCATGTGACACCCTTCCCAAGCACTGATCATGCTCTGTGACAAATGTAGAAAAAGCAAAATCTGCGAGCGGAGTAAGCCAAGGGCAGAAATAGAACTCACGGCTGCAGAAGGTTGGTCATGTCACCAGAAAATGTTGGCGTGGGAAAGATTAGGGAAACACCCTCTCCTGGGCTGATGCTCCAGCATGTAGGGGTTCAT
>NC_051416.1:2784494-2784587 GCF_015228065.2 Penaeus monodon
GCGCGCGCGCACTTGTACAAATGTCGTGTGTGCGTGACACGTATTCATACCAATTATTTATTGTTCACCCAAAAAAAGAAGCAAAAAAGAAGT
>NC_051416.1:2784708-2784891 GCF_015228065.2 Penaeus monodon
ACATAGCAATTTACGGACCGACCGACCATTCAGTCTTTTTTTAAAATTAAATGTGAGAATTATGGTTCTTCCTTCACCCTGTGCATGGCTTGGTATGAGGGTTAAAATCATGTCGAGTCACTGTTTATTTAACGTTAGAATAAGCTTGCATTAACTCTTTTTTTCATAATGGAACCTCCTCCC
>NC_051416.1:2785186-2785317 GCF_015228065.2 Penaeus monodon
GGCCATGCTTGTGATTTTTTTTATTTATCTATTAATGGCTTAATTATCATTCAAGACGATTTGTATCTCCAGCCTTTTAAATTTTGTTTTGTCTCTTCTCATATGGTTTCCAAATTTTTTTGCTCGTAAAG
>NC_051416.1:2785386-2785641 GCF_015228065.2 Penaeus monodon
ATATGATACAAGTCACTCATTTTCAGTTATTTTTCTATTATTTTTATAAGAATATTAGATCAGTCAATCAAATTCCCTTCACATCTTAACATTATGATATTCAGATTTCATTTTCTTCATTTTCTTTATTCTTATTTTTACTTCAAGTCGTTTTCCTGACGCGTTTTTAAAATTACCTTCGACTATTAATGGCTTATTATTTCGAACTTTAATTTTTTTTTTTTTAGTCTCTTCACTATCTTCAATGTACCCTTG
>NC_051416.1:2786506-2786776 GCF_015228065.2 Penaeus monodon
TGAAGCAAGACACGTACCATTAAGCTATGTAAAAAGCCCAATCAGCGGATGGCTGACCTCGGCAAATGGTCGTGTGGCACCATACTGGGTCGTGGAAGAGATTCGGAGAGCTATTAGGGGTCGTCCAGAGTGCCGGCAGGTCGTACCCAGTCGTCATAGGCGATGACTTGCGAGCGACGACCTTGGAAACTCACCTCATCTTTCTTGGTCTGCGTCGTCATTGTTCTGAATCGTTTATGTAGTTTTAAGTATGGTCGTCCTCAGGCTTGC
>NC_051416.1:2787056-2788035 GCF_015228065.2 Penaeus monodon
CCCTTTTCATTCCCCCTCCACCACTCATAGCATCACTGGCCACCCATGCACTGAAGGCAGAGGAAATCCACGCTCCAAAAAGCTTTTCTCATCTCTCGTCCGATCGGCAAATAGGCCAAGATGATCGAGCAACAAGCACACGAGTGATCGATGGGCCAAAGACCGCCTGCCGATGACAAAGGCCGGGCAAACACACGACACTTATAAAAACATTCACGAATCTCTGCTTGAGTGGCTTCATTTCGCCTCAGGCAACGCGGGCATGCAGGTCCAGGTGGTTGCACGGACAGATGGTTCCATGGATAGGTGGTTGCAGGGGACAGGTGGTTGCACGGAGAGATGGTTCCACGGATAGGTGGTTGCAGGGGACAGGTGGTTGCAGGGGACAGGTGGTTGCACGGACAGATGGTTCCACGGATAGGTGGTTGCAGGGGACAGGTGGTTGCACGGACAGATGGTTCCACGGATAGGTGGTTGCAGGGTCCAGGTGGTTGCACGGACAGATGGTTCCACGGATAGGTGGTTGCAGGGGACAGGTGGTTGCACGGACAGATGGTTCCATGGATAGGTGGTTGCAGGGGACAAGTGGTTGCACGGATAGGTGGTTGCAGGGGACGGGTGGTTGCACGGACAGATGGTTCCATGGATAGGTGGTTGCAGGGGACAGATGGTTCCACGGATAGGTGGTTGCAGGGGACAGGTGGTTGCACGGAGAGATGGTTCCACGGATAGGTGGTTGCAGGGGACAGGTGGTTCCAGGGACAGATGGTTCCACGGACATATGGTTCCACGGACAGATGGTTCCAGGGGACAGATGGTTCCACGCACAGATGGTTCCAGGAAGTTAGCACCCATACGGAGTATACTTGAGGTATTTCTACACTCAGTACTGACATAATACTGTGGTAACCTTTTCAGTATATAAAGCTTTCAAAATTTCTCTCGGTGACGCTTTCAATGGCGGCCGAGTAATGGTTAA
>NC_051416.1:2788723-2788902 GCF_015228065.2 Penaeus monodon
CCTAAAAACTATAATGGTAAACGTGTACGGAATGGTGAGGGCATGAGATTATGACACACCTGTGCTAGTTGTGGTAGAGCAGATGCACCTCCCACCTGCGAGGAACAGGCTGGTTCCCTCATTAATATGGGAATGAGGGAGGTTACTACCACGCTGCAGCAGGTGAGTTGTGTAGGAAT
>NC_051416.1:2789515-2789748 GCF_015228065.2 Penaeus monodon
ATCTAATTCACTTCAGAGATCGTGAAAAGACCATTATGGAACAGACCAACATATAGAACATATATTAAAAGCGAAGAAGAAACAAGACAGGGCGAGGGATTATTGTAGGAGACAGAAGTGGACAAAGAAGGGAGGTAATTGGCACATAATATAAGGAGGCCAAGGATGGTGCCAGTGACAAGATGGCACGATGAAATGGAGTTTTTTTTGAGGGGGGAGGGTCTGGATTAGAA
>NC_051416.1:2791318-2791545 GCF_015228065.2 Penaeus monodon
GTTGGTTGAAATTATACAAAGGCTACATTTACAACAAACTTTATTATCTTACCTGTAATCACCTGCCCTAAAATCTGTCAAGTCACAGCCTCTCTTTGCCTTAACGTAAACACGCAGTAAACTCAACGCAAACTCAACGTCATGTTCTGCTCTCTTCGTGAACGCAACACCAAACGCTACTATTTCTCGTCCTGCAACTTTTCCTTTCTCGAGAGTGAATAACTAAC
>NC_051416.1:2791617-2791744 GCF_015228065.2 Penaeus monodon
CCACTCGGCTGTTTAAGCAAATACCGAAATGTTTACCTGGCTCTGTTGCAGGTAAATATCACAGGTGATTTTATTTCGAGAGGAAAAGGGAGGGAACAGACCGTCTCTCTGCCTGCCTTCTGCATGT
>NC_051416.1:2791963-2792091 GCF_015228065.2 Penaeus monodon
ACCTTTGCTTTTTCCCTCCATCTTTACCTAACTGTACCTTGCTTCACTTATACCCTGCTTCTCTGCCCCCCTCCCCCCAGCCTACCCTCTCCCCTGTCACCTTCTCCCTTTCCCCCCCTGTCATCCTA
>NC_051416.1:2792138-2792243 GCF_015228065.2 Penaeus monodon
GTGCACCCTTCCTTAGCCTCTCCTCTGCCACTCTATCCCTGTTCTCTCTAACATCCCTGCCTCACTCGTCCCTATATCCTACTTCCGTCCCAGCCATCCCTACCA
>NC_051416.1:2792459-2792600 GCF_015228065.2 Penaeus monodon
AGTTATCTTATTTTTCTTTACTTTGTTTTCAGTCGCTTTTTTTTTTGTCCTGTTTCAACATATTCACATTTTTTTTGTTCGTTCTGAAGATAAGGAAAGAAAAACAACAACAGCAAAAAAAACTTTAAAAATGGGATTGTC
>NC_051416.1:2792638-2792727 GCF_015228065.2 Penaeus monodon
ACTATTTTATTTATAGTATTTTTTAAATTTATTTTTGTTGTTGTTGCTCGCAGTGACAGAGGAATCTTGCACGAACACCAGGCAATGAC
>NC_051416.1:2793361-2793550 GCF_015228065.2 Penaeus monodon
CAGATTAGATATTTTGAAGGATATTTTGATTTATGGGTTTGGGTCATTTTGCATTTACTGAGGCCATTTTAAGTAATTTTGCATGTTATATGACTAATAGCCATAATAATAACACTATTTCTACTACTTACTAAAACTATTGATTTAATTTGTCTTGATAAACAAATGCAGATTATGAACTGAAATGTA
>NC_051416.1:2793591-2793661 GCF_015228065.2 Penaeus monodon
TTGGCCAGTTTCAGAGAACGGGGAAAAAATATATTTCCTGTTTACATTTTTTATGCAAAATTGACGCATC
>NC_051416.1:2793682-2793759 GCF_015228065.2 Penaeus monodon
GAGTGCTGACTTTTTTGTTTACTTCTCTGTGGCGGAGGCATGTTTGAGAGTGGTCATGAATGTAAAGATTCAAATTT
>NC_051416.1:2794302-2794727 GCF_015228065.2 Penaeus monodon
ATGTACCTTGGGAAATATAAAATGGTCTTTCCATGAAAATAACACGACTTTCTTCCCATGAACATGTTTTTCGTGTTACTCGGACTACCATCTAACGACTCCCTGCAGAAAATCCCAAGTCGAGATACTTTCCGTTGTGCAGATAATGCACCGCAAAAAAATTAACGGAAAAGGGAATATGCGATTTATGATCATGAATGATAAGCTAATTTTTTCCCTTCTCTTTCTTTGTGTCGTTCACTATAGGGTGTGTCATCTAATCTCTTTATATTATATTTCCGTCTTCTTTGTCTGTTTCTCTATTTATCGGCGAGATTGAGGATCTCTATTTCTTTATCTTTATGTGCTTTCAGCTCAGTCTTTCATACGTGTGTGTGATATGGGAGGTAATGATGATGGCTATAGCGATAGTGACATTGGTGAAG
>NC_051416.1:2795313-2795478 GCF_015228065.2 Penaeus monodon
CGTCAGTGTCATGTCGTGGGCATCCCAATCGCTGTTACGAATCTCTGAAGTGGCTTCTTGTCCTCAACGCTGGTGGTTCAGGGAAACGCACGGTCTGGTTCCAAGTTTAATGTTGCTGAAGAAGGCAGCGTGGGCGGAGGCTGAGGAAGACTCGTGTCGTGCAGA
>NC_051416.1:2796266-2796424 GCF_015228065.2 Penaeus monodon
CAAGGCAGGGCCGAGGTGGGATGGCGCAGCAGCAGTTCAGGAATGCATTACACAATCGTAAACAAGGTGATGCAAGAGGATGAACCACGCTTATGCTCTGGGCTCTGCTATTGACAGCATCATCGTCAAATAAAGGCTATCAAATTTATCTTTTTTTT
>NC_051416.1:2796919-2797019 GCF_015228065.2 Penaeus monodon
TATAGGACAAAAAAAAAAGTTGGCACAGGGTCTAATCGCAACGGTCTTTCGTATTTGTGAGTCAGCTTCGTTGACAAGAAATAAACAAACTTCCAAGGTT
>NC_051416.1:2797598-2798026 GCF_015228065.2 Penaeus monodon
CGTTACAAGGGCGAGTGAGTCACCCGCACCGGAATAGGTCATTACGTATCCACCCTCAACACAGGAGGTCGCCCCACGCCAGGATATCCGGGGAGGTAGGGGGAAGGGGAGGGAAGGGGGAAGGGGCGGGGAGGGGGAAGGGGAGGAAAGGGGGAAGGGGCGGGGAGGGGGAAGGGGAGGGAAGGGGGAAGGGGCGGGGAGGGGGAAGGGGAGGGAAGGGGGAAGGGGCGGGGAGGGGGAAGGGGAGGGAAGGGGGAAGGGGCGGGGAGGGGAGGGGGAAGGGGGGAAGGGTGTGGCTGCGGGTGGGTCGCGGAGTGGGCGGGGTGATTATTTTTTTTTATTTGGGTATATAGGCGTGGTATATTGAAGGGGGCGGGGTTAGTGATACATGTTAATGACGGGATAGGGGTAGGTCGGGGGGACGGTAG
>NC_051416.1:2798488-2798904 GCF_015228065.2 Penaeus monodon
TGTAGAATTAAGGCGTTTTAAAAGGTCTTTGAAAACGTATGGATTAATAAGGTTAATTCAGAGAACAAAAGAATTTAGTGTTCGTTATTAACCACCATATGAATACTAATTTTAAGAGTGATTCAGCTGTTTGCGTTGCCAAAATTTCAGTAGTATATATATACACTGTACATACTAATGCATGTGTCTCTGTATGCACGTATGCGTCCGTGTGAGAAGGAAAATAATATGATTATCGGTAATAATGAAAGGTAAAGGACAATATTAGAATAAAAATAACACTGTAAATACTGGCCTTAAAACTACTTAAACGGAAACGATATTATTACTTGTCATTAGGAGCACTAAGAATATCATTAACATCGTATCTTCATTTTCTCGCAACGATGCTCCTTTAGCCAATTAGAGTGTAGTAA
>NC_051416.1:2799217-2799793 GCF_015228065.2 Penaeus monodon
TCGCCTGGGGGATGTAACAAAGTCTTCAATCCTCCTTTGGTGCAATAATGATACCTTTCAAAGACGAGACTGACTTCCATAATCTCGCAGAAATTATTGCAATTATATGAATTATCATCTGGATTTTGCGACGTGGATTAAATGTTTATTCTTGGTTAGTGAAGGGCGCCATGAAAAGACAGGTAGGAGAAAACGTGTTATGCTGTACGGATCGGTCGAGGCTTCGGGACAGATGTGAAACCTTTGAAGCTGCGAGACAGATGTGTAAATGTTCGAGGCTTCAGGGGGGATGTGTAACGTTCGAAGCTTCGGGACAATTGTGAAACAGTCGAAGTTTCGGGACAGATGCAAAACGATCGACGTTTCGGGACATATGTGAAATGTTCGAAGCTTTGGGACAATTGTGAAACGTTCGAAACTTCAGGAAACATTCAAAGCACAGGTGCAAAACGTTCGAAATTTCGGGACAGTTGGGAAACGTTTCGAACTTCTCTCGAGAGAAACAAATATTCTCACCCGTTTTTGTAATTCGTAACCCATAATTATCACGGACTTTTACTTGTGAAAGGACGATAC
>NC_051416.1:2799819-2800252 GCF_015228065.2 Penaeus monodon
ACTGTATGCACTAAATCAGTCTTATAGAGCCAAATCACAATGTATGTATAAGATGTAAGAACAAACAGATTATTGGCCTAATGAGTGATCTCGCACAGATACCAGGAGAGGGCGAGTGATAAAAATCCCGGGAAAATCCAGTCTCTGTAATAAGGGAAGAGGCAAAAGAGGAATGCAAGAGGAAAAGAGAAAGAGATGATCATGTTACTTCTTAGAGAAAGAATACATTTTTCGCATGATTACTCTGTATCAAAGTGTCCGCTGGCCATTTCATTTAGTTTATCTCAAGTCTACTGTTAAAAGAGAAATAGAAAGGCATAATAAATTTGTACTGATATCTACTGCTCGTTTTCTTTCGAGCAAAAAGTACACAGGAGAAAAAATATCCACGAAAATTCTCCACTGCTCTTGATTATTATATGATTCACATCAT
>NC_051416.1:2800360-2800504 GCF_015228065.2 Penaeus monodon
ACGAACTGTAGATTTGGGATACAGTAACATGGGTTATGTACAGTATGTGCTGGAGTCATTAAAAATGAGTAAAAGTAAGTTTGATTATCTGTATGCAAAATAAAAAAGTAATAGAATAATATCGAGTGGCAACACATGCGCAGT
>NC_051416.1:2800853-2800971 GCF_015228065.2 Penaeus monodon
GCACAGTTCCTATTTCAAAAGTCAAAATCTGGTTTTCTCCATTTTTTCTCATTTATGGTTCTATTGACTCTATACTGCGTTTTTTTCTTAGTATATAGGGACGAAGAAACATAAGAGC
>NC_051416.1:2801009-2801651 GCF_015228065.2 Penaeus monodon
CTGAAGCTACGAATTAACCGCCTCTGTTTTTACGATCAAAGGAATATTCCCCTTTTTTCCCCCAAAAAAGATTATATAACACCGGTATAATTCATAACTAACAGGGACTAAGTCTGTGCAACGGAACAACGGTTCGGACAGCAACAGAAGTGTTTTTTTTCTGTAACCAAGCAAAGGCATTCGAAATTTCCTCTCCATTTGCATGTCCATAAACTAATTTTCTATTTCTGCCATTAACTCCACCATGGCATGGGAGTTCCATCTATACACTTTCCACGGCCATTGTTTTTATTCTGAATTCCAGCTTCCCCATGGCGATGAGAACACTATATTGTGCATAGGTTGGAATAAATGATAAACGTGATACAGTAACTGATGCAGTAGAAGCAGTATCAGGGGAGTTTCTTGATCTACCGTGATTAACTAGGTATCAAGCTTACCCTCTGTTCTGTAAGTCTGATTTTTCCTTTTTTTTTGTTTTTCAGTTGTGTGTGTCCCGGGAAATCAAGTGGCGTTTGGCGGATTCGCTAACATTTTTACCGATGATATGTGGAAGGCACTCGAGCGTTGGAACAGCCCTATAGGAATGTAAAATTGATGTTTAACTGACGGCTTTCGGAATCAATAGAAATTTACTCAGAT
>NC_051416.1:2801917-2802172 GCF_015228065.2 Penaeus monodon
CTTCCCTTCACCCCACTCTAAATAACCGAAACAATAAGCATTTTCTTATTTTTCAACTTCTGTGCCGTGCATGCCCATTGCATTATGCATAAACAAGCTCGGTGATCGTGGTTTTATGTGGGCTGCAGACACACACGCACACGGACGTCGTTTTGTATGTGTTCCCTGTGTACGTAAGGTAGAGCAAGGGGAGAGAAAAGGAAAAAGGAAGAAGGGATAAGGAGAGATTGGTGATGACGGTTAGATGGCAAAAGC
>NC_051416.1:2803371-2803461 GCF_015228065.2 Penaeus monodon
AATAGACATGATGATGCCAATAGCAGCAGAGTAACCAACATTTTCCCTCCCCCGAACCCCACCAGTTTCTCCTCAGACCTCGTCGTGTTG
>NC_051416.1:2803503-2803907 GCF_015228065.2 Penaeus monodon
AGGATCCAAAGAATACTACGATATCTATGGGTGACACTTAAAAGCATAAAACAGGCTTTGAGAGTATGCGAACTTATGCTCGTGAGGGTTCGCTACGTGTATTAATAACACGAATGAACCCCTTGTTTCTTGCTTCAAAGGTTTCGAAAACAAGTGAGGCTTTTTGGCTTCAAAGTCCTAGTGGCACGTGGAAGTGCGAATAACACAATTCGCACAACTACTCCCAACGCAGCTTGTGGACATGCCGATTTGCGTAAATATAATGATCTCGTTGAGCAGGAAATTACACTTTTATGTATGCAAGAAATGGGTCTGCATGGACCGAGTGATAGCATTCGTGACTACCATGGTTTACAGAAAAATGAAAACTGTAGAGAAGTTTATAAAGAATAAGGGTTCACTAA
>NC_051416.1:2804375-2804629 GCF_015228065.2 Penaeus monodon
ATACAGACAGACAGAGGCAAAGAGAATGAATTACAAGACGCGACGATAAACCAGGAACTAAAGAAAGTCGAAAGGTTGATACATCACTTATGGCAAAGATCCGTTATTTGCAATTGCAGGTGCGTGGGAAAGTCCGGGGTTTTAAATGAGGCAACCGGAAGTCCAGGGAAGGTCGTTATCACGTGAGAAACAAGGTCACAGCAACGGGCAAAAGATGACGTCATAATATAGTGGGCGGGGCTTCTTTGAGAGGG
>NC_051416.1:2805023-2805177 GCF_015228065.2 Penaeus monodon
CGTGTAAATATGATTCACAAAATATTTATATCATCCACATGTTACTCTTGTTAGCACCAGGTAGATGAGTAAATTATTATTGAAACTAATTATACAGAAAATATATTCGTTATAATCTCGTTCGTCGTTTTCAGTAGAAGTTTCGATTGCGGTT
>NC_051416.1:2805277-2805381 GCF_015228065.2 Penaeus monodon
CTCTATGTGGTCTTCAGAAACATGTGCGAACATGTTTCTGAAGCTATAAGCTATATAAGCTCATAGACAATGAAATCTGCACTTGCACATGTACATCTGTGGAT
>NC_051416.1:2805593-2805776 GCF_015228065.2 Penaeus monodon
CCCTCCTCTCAAACACGCCCTAAACTTGCATTATTTTGTATCCTAATTACCTCCAACCACTTCCCTTTGGGTGACATTTTTCTCCCGAAGACAGGACTTCATACTTGCTAAGCCGATGACGTCATAAATCTGGCATTTCCCCGCCCATGCTTTTTTTTTTTTTTTTCTCGCGTGATATGAGAT
>NC_051416.1:2806298-2806429 GCF_015228065.2 Penaeus monodon
ATACAAAATTAGGGAGTGACTTCGACAAACAAGTGACTTCAGTGACAGTGAATCTGGAGTATCTGTTGAGGGAGTTTTCTAAGAAGTTCGTGAGATCGGTGGTTTGGAAAATATCGCGCACTTGATGTGAA
>NC_051416.1:2806457-2806523 GCF_015228065.2 Penaeus monodon
TGGAGTATGTATCTTAATCAAACCCGTGTTTTTTTTTCTTCGTATTGTCTCCTCCATCAACACTTA
>NC_051416.1:2806666-2806751 GCF_015228065.2 Penaeus monodon
ACGGACCAGATATAACGACAACCAGGATTATGTCCGAAACAAACGCACGGTGACAGCTAAACCAACGCTCGCTCTTATATCAATC
>NC_051416.1:2807299-2807598 GCF_015228065.2 Penaeus monodon
GAAAAAAAAAGAAACCTGCATTGCGTAACAAAGCTCCACACAAAGAGACCGAGTGGAAGGGAAATACCACACGCCAATGAGGTGAATGAGGAGACAACGCCAAGGAATGATGAATGGAAGACAACGGCTGATAAATGCAGCGAGGAGGAGAGAATTGTAATAAACACCTCGTGAATTAAAACAAAGAGGCGAGAGGAGACTGTCACACTGGCTTATACACCTGCCAAGGGTGCGGACCGGTACTTGGCTGTCACTTCAAACGCATATGCAGGTGTGCAAGTGGCATTCTTCGAGCAAAC
>NC_051416.1:2808361-2808787 GCF_015228065.2 Penaeus monodon
TCCCATGAGGATTGTTAGAGAGAAGAAGAGGAAAAAAAAAGGAACTGAAAAAAGAGATATAACACTCCTCCTGCGCTGAGAAATCGTGTTGTGTTTGTTGTGATAAGCGACCTACTCTGGTGTTATGGCCTCCGTTGTGTTAAGCCGTCTGTCGCCGTTGCGTGTCGATACCATGGCAGCTCGGTATGATAATAACACACTTCGGAAAATACTTGGTAAGGGCATCTGTGGCTAAGGGTGATGTTCACAGATACGGATTCTGGGAAAAGAATATTGTATCACGTTTTTTTAAACTTAAAATGACTGGCATAATCATGTATTGACCTTAAACTGAGTGTTGACTTAAAACTGGCTGACCATATCAAAACGCATGTGTAGGACTTAAACTGACTGAATAGTCAAGACGCATCTATTGAACTTAAAAAG
>NC_051416.1:2808814-2809099 GCF_015228065.2 Penaeus monodon
AGGATTAGTTCACGCAGGAGCGTTGCCGTCCGTTCCGTCGTTTCACAGCTGGATTAAGTACGTAAGCTGATCCTTGAGCGCAGGGTAGGATAATGCATAAACACAGGATATCTTGGGTCAGGTGAACACAGCTTACTAAGGACGAGGATGAGGTTGCAGTGGCTTGGATAAGGGGCTCTGTCTCTAATATGTCATTTGCGTCGAGCTTGGATAATGTAAACTATGAGATATCTTTTGACTGGACTGTATGCTTGGAAATGGGTTGATTTGTAAGCACATATATTC
>NC_051416.1:2809982-2810422 GCF_015228065.2 Penaeus monodon
AAGAAGCTGTGTGTAAATGAATTATTTAATATTATTTCAAAACATGATATTTGGCACAAGTAACTACATGTCCGCTGGGACATATTACCTAACAGAGAAGAAATATATTATTGGGTCCTGTTTCTGAGACTTTTAATCCGACTAAATTTTATATTGTACTCAGAATCTTATGCATAAAAAGACCCCATTTTGAGCTTTAACTTATAAAACAATATCTCTGAGAAATACCTCTAAACATTCCAAAGACTGAAAGTCGGAAACATAGCTATATAAAAAAAGTTAGGACAAACAAACAAAAAAACAAGGTTACGCAGAAAAACCGAAACCCTTCTTACAAAGGCAGGAAAAGATTCATTAAAGAGTGTAGTGAATAGACCAGGGCGTAAGAGGTGTGGAGAAGGATTGATAATCTATTTTTTTTTCTTTTTTTCATCCTTTAC
>NC_051416.1:2810600-2810836 GCF_015228065.2 Penaeus monodon
TTAATGCGAACACGACCCTAAGATAGATCATCCCGAGCATGGCATATTTCAATAGATAATTACAGTATCTTAGAAGTTCAGAGTTATCTCAGTGGTAAGAGACACGTTGTTGTTCCTTAAGCCTTGGTCTGTGTCGTGTTGCAACATCATTTGCATCGTTTGTATCTTGAGGGATGAATTCCTGCTTATTTAGGGATACATTTCCGCAACGCTGCGTTCTATGCAAAGTGAGTGAA
>NC_051416.1:2811919-2812267 GCF_015228065.2 Penaeus monodon
CACACACACAGGAAAGAGAAAATCGCAGAGAAATCTCGAGACCGCTTCCTGCCTCGCTCCCGCGATCTCAAACCCCAGCCGTACAACGCCAGCGACAGTAGATTAGCGTCAACTTAACAGGGTTATCGCGTCTGTTTCCTTTTTTTTAAATACTTATTTTTCTCTCTCTTTTTTTTAACGTGTGTAATCAGATCTGGTCTTGACTGAAGGAGCTATTGTGTGTGCTTCTGTGTCCGGTGTATTGGAGAGTTCGTTTTAATAAGAGCGGTTTGCGTGAATGTTTTTTTTGTTTGTGTAAGAAAATTGAGAAAATTAAAAGGGAGAGAAAAAAATAGTGATGATTACTGT
>NC_051416.1:2812323-2813264 GCF_015228065.2 Penaeus monodon
AATAATCTCTTTATTGTTGACTTAAAAAAAAAAAATCTTATCTTTTAATTCTTTTTATTTAATATATATTTATTAAATTTTACAATATGGATATTATTTTGGGTCTTTGATATTTACTGCTAATAAAGGCTGAATGAAATGGCCTGGTTTAGAAGATAATGAGATAACAGGTAGATAAAGAAAATAAAAGGTAAATAGTGATAAAATCCGTGAATAAAGGGATGAGAATAGAATAAACAAAAGCTGAGAATAGAAATGCGCAAAGAATTAGAAAATAACAATAAAATAAAAGCTTGTGAATGAAGAGATAAACAAATATAGACAAAAAAAAAAAAAAAAAAAAAAAATCAAAGATGCGAACAGAATAAAAAAAGAAATGTAAATAAAAGATATGAATAAAAAAGTGGAAAAAAATACGAAAAAGTAATAAATAATAAGATAATGAATGAAAAAAAAAGAATAATACTTATGACGCGTATTCTTAAGAATTACGTATCAAAGATCATAGTTCCAGGCATCATTTCCGTGCAATTATGGTAATCAATCGGCCATCAATTAAACCTCCTGCTATTTGCAACCGGGAAATCGTGTCCTAGAATCTCTCTATGAGCCATGATACCTTTTCTTCTCCTTTTTAAAATCAGGCAATTTTGATTCCTTGGGGATTAAAAAAAAATTCCTAATATGAAGTTTGTTTTATATCAAATTTTCATACTTGATAAATCTCCCAAATTGCTCACACTGCTCGTCATTCGTTCCTAGTAATATTCTAGTGATATTCTACTAGCCTCACGGAGAACAATAATGGAAGACTAGCATTATTCAGATTACGAAATCCTTTGATGAAAAGATCAGGAATGAAGCATCAAATATCAAAGCATGTTGCACGAAAGGGCTATACAGATTTATCTAACTGTCGTTGCATTCATTGTTGACGAGGT
>NC_051416.1:2813440-2813561 GCF_015228065.2 Penaeus monodon
GTATAACACTATGCAAATTATTTTATTTCATATAGTGAAAACTAATTCCCATTGTAAATACAGTGCTAAAAACTATCAAACTTGTATATTAATTTTTCGTACCATATATAAAGTATAAAAG
>NC_051416.1:2813929-2814047 GCF_015228065.2 Penaeus monodon
TACATTGCATAGTGGTACTCTGGTGCTGTTGAAATGTTCGTAATCATAGTGCCTAATTAAACCTAACTGATCTTGCAATTAGGATTATGGGTTTACATAAGGTACATCTGATAAACCG
>NC_051416.1:2814129-2815651 GCF_015228065.2 Penaeus monodon
ATTGTGTAAGTGAAGACTATATATATATAGTATCAAATAAAATAAAATAGCGATCCGATAAAACGTACCATGAGTAAGTTAAGGCCTATTTCTAAATCTAAGAAAAAAAATGACACTAACAGATGCTTCCATTTCCCAGCTATTCGATTCGACATTTTTCCTTCAAACTAATTACACGATACTTATAAGGACAAGCAAGCAATAAAATCATTAGTGGTCTAAGGTATCAGGGGGAACGTGTGACGGACGTGTCAAGGACGTGTCAGATTCCCAGTGCTGACAGGAACAGTGTGTCATATCTTGACTGCGGATGACAGGTCTATAAAAAGAAACAGAGTGAAGCTTAAGAGCTTGATAGAAAATATTCGATTATAAGGGTATTAGATCTTATCCTTACTAAGATACAAGAGGATTGGATGTCGTATCTAAATAAAAACATAAGCTTGGATTTTATATCTGAAACATAAGAGCGTTGGATATCATCATACCTATAGTGTAAGAGGAAGATACCTAAATTTATGCAAAACGAGTATTTTTCCCTTTTATTGGAGACGAAGTAGTAATAAAAATGAAACTTAAGAACAGCATAAATACATTTTCACATTTAAGTGAGAAACTCCTTGTCAGTGAAATGAACATGGCCCTGAATCAGCATATTTCATCTCAGCATCATTTCAGAATTCAGACGTCGGATGCCATGAATGTATATATCATATTCTTTATAAAATAGCATCGTCTGACATGTCCTCCTTCTTACAATATGACTGAGCATATAAATACTACGACGCGGCGAATGATATCTAGTTGAAAAAAAGGCCTTAGTTTACTTCAGAAAATATTTGAGATCAGAGTCTTGCAGCCGTGCAGTAAATAACGAATAAAAAAATGATGTCGATTTAAAAAAAAAAATCTTTATTGCATTACCTAATTCATTCCTGTCGATTCTTTTCTTTAGCTTTATTTATAGGTTTATGCAGATACTTATTTCTTGATAAAAAAAAATCTTGATTAATTATATGGAAAATATTTCATCTTGCAATGTTCCATGGTAGAAAATCATTAGCGAATAATGATGCTTTGCACAAACATACCTCCAGCACTGTACCTCACAATCAACATTCGAAAGAAAATGCACAGAGATCTTACACCCAAGAAACATTACACAGAAGCTACGCCCCCAAGAGAAATTGCACAAAATCTGACTGTGATTCTGTTAGTCGACGCAATTAATACATTTCTGCCAAGATTACTCAACTTTACTTTGGAAAGGTAATGCAATAGATACCTTAGCTCACTCAGACTTCCTTTCCCCTTGATAAGACGTTTTCAATTGAGCAATATTGAGGACACAGCGGATTTGATCACATATGTGTTATTGTTACAGAGGAGAATGTTCTAATGTTATTGGTCTAATGACGAGTTCAGAAGATATAGATATAGTTATGTAATAATCTAATACTGTATGTAATAATTTAGATATACGACTTAACAGAATAGACTGTGGATAGATTTTTTTTTTACT
>NC_051416.1:2815684-2815753 GCF_015228065.2 Penaeus monodon
GAAGCATACTATCCGTCAATCTAATAAATCTAATTCTCTCAATGCATGGATAACTAAACCAGGGTATTT
>NC_051416.1:2815868-2815940 GCF_015228065.2 Penaeus monodon
GTTCTCATACACAGATAACACATAAAAAAACGTAATATATAACCACAACGTCTCTCTTTTTCTCTGACTCAT
>NC_051416.1:2816333-2816419 GCF_015228065.2 Penaeus monodon
TGCACACGAAGATTCTCCAGGTACGGTCACAAGCCTCGAACTGAATTCCCCTTCACACACAAGACATTTCCGTGAAAAGCATCTCT
>NC_051416.1:2816531-2817439 GCF_015228065.2 Penaeus monodon
GTTATATTAAGATTGATAAGAACTTGTAAGGTTTCATCTCGGATGCTGTGTATTCATAACGTTATTCAGAGTACATAGGTAGAATGAAGGATGGAATATACATACGTTCGCACATTGCACAGAGATAGATTCAGTATATGTACTACCGAAGCAAGTACCAGAGATAGATAATTTGATATTTGAATAATCCTTAAGCATACAGAAAAAAAAATTATAGATACTCATATATGTTTGTTTACATTGTATACAGCGTGTGATGATACATGTATAGAGAGAGACAAGTAAACCTTTAGAAAAAAAAAAACGTTTGATTTGATGGTTAAACATCAATTTTATTAATGTTTTCTTGATATATAAACGATCGTTTTGCTTTGAAACTATATAGATTACTGATCTTTGCCTTTATGAAGGGTCATTAAAAGCAAAATAAATTTTGTTTTTCAAGTTCAAACATCAAGCATCTTTGAGCATAAGTCCGATACACTTCGCCTGCTTGTGAATTTTATGGGAAAAGACCATTAGGTTATTTTTGTACTTTTGAAATTCAAAATGCTCTTTACTGATAGTTTCCGTTTCGAAATAAGGATTATCTCTTGATAACTGATTTGATCTATATCAATCAAATGATGTATATATAGGACAGAGAAGCTTTTACTGGTATTCATTTCATAGTTGATATGATATAGTTGTTTCTTTATATAGTAATTCCAGTCTATACATAACATACTTCAGTTTAATTAATATTCATATCACTGTTCATATCACATAGTAGTTTTTTTTTTAAATCTCGTTGTTCCAGTTAGTCTCTTGTATCTGGAATACATACAAGCTCCCAATAACTGCGTATCTATACCTTTCCTTTCTCTGTAAGGACCTTATCATTTATTTATTTACATGAATCATATCAT
>NC_051416.1:2817641-2817714 GCF_015228065.2 Penaeus monodon
TGCTCACCCATCCAGGGTTCACCAACTAATTATTATTGCAGTGGTACGATAACCATTATATATATATATCTTT
>NC_051416.1:2817863-2818085 GCF_015228065.2 Penaeus monodon
TTTTTCTCGCTACCCATTTCCAACATACACTGCAAATGCTAATAAACTTTTGCGAATATTTTTGCATGCATTGACCACCGTAATCATGCACGCGTTTCCACTGGCATGGGATAGCCTGAGAGACAGGGAGTTCCATGAATAGGGCCCACTAAAGGCGATATAACAGGACCAACGAACATTAGGTAACCAAACAGTGACTCTGGTTGTTACGTCTTCACTGGT
>NC_051416.1:2818658-2819212 GCF_015228065.2 Penaeus monodon
AGCCAAAATACAGAATGAAAGATCGATAGACCGAAAGTGCCCACGTAAAAAAAGAAAAACGAAACAGAGGGGCAAAATAGATATAAACTGGAAAAAAATAAATGACGGACATACCCCCCAAAAAAAAAGCAATAGCAACAACAACAAGGAAACAGAATACACGAATAATTACATTCGGGGTGTAATTACAAACACTAATCATATTACGAAAGCCACTTTAAACATCGAACGCCAACCGGCCCGACACTATAGGCAACAGCATAACATAACATATGGTGTTTCGTTCGCAGATAAAACACCGGTTCCACTAATAGAGCTCAGACCCCCCCTTCCAGACCCCCAACCCCAGACACCCAGACCCCCATACCTCCCACACACCCCACCCCCCAGTACCCTCAGCCCTCCCCAGGCCCCACCAACACCCGAGACCCCCCACACCCCCACTTTTAACGTGGGGGGGGGGGACTCCCTGGTACAACTTCCTTACACTCGAGGCTTCCTTTTCAGTGTACTTAAGAGGACCTGTTTTGTAGAGCTGTTTTCCTTCGGTTCGA
>NC_051416.1:2819943-2820090 GCF_015228065.2 Penaeus monodon
GAGTAATTACATCTCCGCGGAAGGATTTATAAACATACACATGTTAGGGAACTCACTAATATCTTTTTTAATAGTTTGCGTAACGGGACGCGCTGGTGATGTGCGCGCGCACGTGCACGTTGCCCCGAGAGGCTATAAATATGACAA
>NC_051416.1:2820434-2821048 GCF_015228065.2 Penaeus monodon
CAAAGGGGTGGGGCACAGGGGGGGGGGATAAGGTAAGAGGGGGATAGAGAGGGGTTAAGTACCCTCAACCACTTATTTCAGGTTTTGAAACACGGGTAGGGAGAACATACACGGACTTAGCACGGCACACAAGTAGCAAACTTATGTAACCAGGGGGATTGTGTGATAGGAATCCATACCTGTACACGCATAGGATTTTATTTACACTTATGAATGCTTAGAGGGGGGGGGGGGAGGAAACGCACATAAAGAAAATACCAGAATAAAAGGTTGTACAGTTACACACGGAAGGATTACGAGCGTACACGCGACCCACCATAGGAAAGAAATAGTTCTCATGTTCTCGCCCCCAAAAAACGAAGATATATTTCATTCTTGTTTAAAATGTGCCGAATATCCCCCCACAAAAAAACAATCACCATAAATAAACAAAGCAAACAAACCACATAAATTGCACAGATACAATAAAGTTAAAACAAATCAAAGAGAATAAAAGAAAACATAATATTTATTAAGAAGACTACGAGCCTAGACGATTTCCCTCCCGATCCCATGACTCATCGACCTTTGTGAAGCGTGATAAGAGTCACGTGTACACCTGTGGCGCACTTGTA
>NC_051416.1:2821714-2821991 GCF_015228065.2 Penaeus monodon
TACACGGCAATTCACGGTAATAGTCTCTGTATAAGCAATACTGATCCTAATGCCTTATCACGCATAACAACAGCTCGTCCAGCGTTAATGCATTATTTAATCGTTTGATAAGAGCGTTAATAGGCATTACCATTTAGCAAATGGAATCAGATACTAGACTGATAGCCCTTACTATATTTTGGTATCACTCTGGGAGGAATGTTAGGTACGAGTGACCAAGGAGAGGGTTGGACACGTATTGTCTGGGGCTATAAGTGAGGGAAAATAGGTGGACGGT
>NC_051416.1:2822311-2822516 GCF_015228065.2 Penaeus monodon
GATATTAAAAAAAAAAAAGATCTCGGATTTAAGTTCTTACAAGAAGGAATGGCAAAACAGTGACCGAATCAACACGAGGAAAACACACCTTTTCATTCTTCCTTTCCCTCAATAACAGAACTCCTTGAAAGAGAACAAGAACAGCCTTGGAATGAGAACAGTTCCTCCAAAGACGCCTTGTTCTTGAGGTCTTCAGCAGGAGACA
>NC_051416.1:2822970-2823129 GCF_015228065.2 Penaeus monodon
AACCTTATTTACCTCGAGAGACTTCGTATTAACAAACAAACACCTGTGATGTTTCTATCGTGATGAAATGAAAGGAAAAAATAGGGTGACGTGGCCAATATATATATTTTTTTCATTTTGAATGTATTTATATTTTTTAATGTTTGTGCTTAGAGATAG
>NC_051416.1:2823211-2823307 GCF_015228065.2 Penaeus monodon
TCTTGGAGTCTGTCTACAGGTGGTTATCATTCATTAGATTAGCGTGTGTTTCCCAAGTATGTATACTATGTGCATAATTTACATAGTTTATATAAA
>NC_051416.1:2823335-2823527 GCF_015228065.2 Penaeus monodon
CCACACACACATGCGCACGCGCGCGCGCAGGAACACATAGTCACTTGGTGTATATAATTTTCCAAATATATTTCACCAGAGGCATGTCCCAAAACCATAGCTATTACAGGAACTATGATTTACAACACGTTTGCAACCACATAAACTGAACAACGACAGTCAATGGGTGGGTTGAACGTCAGAAGTCGGCTG
>NC_051416.1:2823864-2824446 GCF_015228065.2 Penaeus monodon
ATATCGTGGGACATCATGTATTTAAAGACACAAAAGAAAATGCATGAATGAAAACGTGTGAATGAATGGCAAATCCCAGCCACAACTGGTCACATGTATTTACTACATCTTGGCACAAAGGATTCATTAACACAGAATCACTGCGGTGAGTCCTTCGAAATCTCTCTCTCTTCCTCTCTGTTCCTAGTAACAAGTACTTCATTAGAAGACTTTTCTCTTTTATAACAATACTTTTGTGATTAGACGATAAGCTGAACAGAATATCCCTCCTAAAAGTCATACTGGAATCATGTTCGTACCCTCAACCTACAGCAAGGACGTTTAATAAACCCCAGAGAGTATGTGCAATTGTCAGTGAAATGCAATGACCCTGATGATAACTGTTGTATCTACGCTTGGAGACAAGGCGTTCTAGACCCTAGCTACTTTAGGGATACGATAATGTTGGGATCTAATGGAATTGGGGAATTTCTACCCTATGCTATAGTGGGAGTACCCTTTGTGTTGTTCAGGGCCTTGCTGATGAACTCAAGGCACTTTATCAACCTCGGATTATTCTCCCCGATTCTTTGCTTTGCTTAA
>NC_051416.1:2824470-2826202 GCF_015228065.2 Penaeus monodon
TATAGATCTGGGATTATAGAGTGTTCTGTGGATAGCGATTGGAGACTCTCTGTATTATATGAGAACACTTTATTTTTTACAGCATAAGCACTATTCATGAGCAATATTTTATGTTTGTTTTAAATGTTCGAAGCGATTTGGAATGGACGAACAGGAAGAGAATGACTGTCTCTGTTTCCATAGAGAAAAAAGAAGAAAACAAACATTATTGGCCATTCCTGTTGTGGAATCATGATCAAAAACAATAAAGTTGTAATTTAAGATATCTTTTCCTGTATTAACATCATCTCGCTTTTTACACGTCTATAGAGAGAGCAGTCTATCAGTCAGTGTAAAAATATGTCACGCATAAGACGCAGTAACTCGTACATCAAGACAAGTGAAAGAACAAAAAAATATCTGAGTGCTGTCCAGGCAACGACTTCGGACGAAGGAAATTAAAACGAGGGAGCTTTCTTTAACCCACAGAGAAACCAAAGTACACTTATATCCTCTTTCACATAAAACTACCACATGCACATTCCCTTAAATATCACATACTTCAAACCAGTTGCGAATTGCAGAGGCTTCCCCATACAGAGGCAACGTGCTTCAGGCCGAGATTCCTGCGAGTCCCAACCAGTGGCAGGGAAGACAAAATGTATAGACGGCATGTAGAGGAGTTTCCCCTTCCCCTGCCAGGCACTGCGGACAGGGTTCGGCGTAAAATGTCCGTTGTTTGGTTAGGCCCATTGCCAGGAGTCTACCGAGACCCAGATTTACTTTACGTTGCTTGTTTTGTCTCGGTTTGTTTGTGCGTGATTTAATGCATGCTGTGTGGTGTGTGGGGGTATCCGTGTCTTTACGGAATCAGGATGATGTTTCACTGTGGAAGAGAAATAAGTTCATTCTAATGTGGACGTAGATTTTATCAGTTTAGATGTTCCTGGAGCATGCTATTTAAACACGTATTGCTCATTTCGTTTTTTTTTTAATTATTGTTAAAAATCCTGTTGGTTTTCATTCTAATCTACGATAATTACCAGTCAAATGAACCATTAATTAAGTGCGATAGATTAATGAATCCCGTCTTTAGCATGGAAAGAACACGCTAAAAATTGACGATCTTCATACTGAAATCTCGCCTTTCAACCAACTATTCAACCCACACCTCTTAGTAAAGTTTGAATTTCATATTATATTTTGCTTCGTGTTTTTCTATTCACGTTTTCTTTACTTTTTGCAGGAGATTTTATATTGTTCGATGACTTTCCCGTTCCATCAGGAAATGCAGCTTACATGCTACGCAAAATCCAATCTTCTCTTGAGTCCGCATGTCTGTTATAAACCTACCCCATATATGTGAATGGCTGCTGTACAACGTATAACGTGACCCAAGCTAATCTACATGTTCATATCATGGCTGTATTTCGAAAGATGTTTCATTGTATTCCCAACTCCAGGTCGAATTTATTCCCTGATTCTGTAACGATGCTGTGACAAAAACAAGTTATCAAGAGACAGAACAGGAAATAACAGTTGTGAAATTGCTTGAATAACTGAGTCCCTGTCTTGCACTTACTTGTTGATTCGTTTAGTTAACATGATTTTCCATAACGAGTGCGATTTGTGACACCATTAGCTCACGAGGGAGTTGATTCATTTCGTGAGTTACCTTATCCTGCACTCCATAAAACAAGGAAAAGTTCTTCATTGAACGTAGTTTTGTTGTTTTACGTATATTCATGATCAC
>NC_051416.1:2826384-2826515 GCF_015228065.2 Penaeus monodon
AGATAGGAATCACCACAAATAAACATAAATATACACTGAGAAACAACCCCATTATCATTTACGTAAGTCGTTCATACATAAGAAACAAAGGTTACGCAGGTGGCTATCTTTCGCAACCCCATTTTACATGA
>NC_051416.1:2826551-2826863 GCF_015228065.2 Penaeus monodon
CTATAGCATTGTCTACCTGCGACTATGATAATGCACGCTTAAAAATGCACACCATATCTGCTTACGAAAGATGGCTTATAACTGTCAGAATAACCAGGAACCGTTACAGTGCCAACCTTGCCTCTTCCTTTTACGAGCTTCAGGAATCTTGTTATCTTGTTAACACTAAGATGATAAGCGTTTAAAAGACTGAAATATTTGATCATGCACGTCTAAATAATTCTCGAGATTCGGTCAGATTTCATATGGTTGGTTTATCAGAGGGTGAGCAAGTTTCTTTTGCATAGCAATTGCATACCATAGTGTTATTGG
>NC_051416.1:2828156-2828360 GCF_015228065.2 Penaeus monodon
CTTCCCGTTACTTAAAACAACGTCTTATGCTTCAGTAAATTAAAATATCCAATAGATTATAGGCCTTTCGAATAACACATTTCTCATCACAACCAGAAGGTAATGTGTGTTGTGTTGTTCTTAAATTGTTTTGCTCAGAATGACATTATCTTAATGAGGCATCGTCCGTCTTTCTTCAGATCGGTAGCATGTGTAATTGGCTCG
>NC_051416.1:2829420-2829552 GCF_015228065.2 Penaeus monodon
GCATCACTGGCAAACGGTGATCAATTGCACTGTTGTTGCAAGCGTACATCTCCAGCAACAATAGCCTATACGGTGTCCTCAGAGCTTAGATCTAACTGTGCTTTGCTTGAATGCGTTTGATGTTTGCGTGTG
>NC_051416.1:2830225-2830627 GCF_015228065.2 Penaeus monodon
CCTTTTGTTATTTTCTTTTATTGTGTGTGTTAGTTTTGTTAAGTCAAAAGTTAAGTCAAAACAACGTTTATGAACAACGGACTTTGACTCTGAAAATAGTTATTAGTAAAATTGTTTACACACAGCGTTAGTCCAGTATCCTTTTTTTACAAACATATTCTAAACACTTTATAAAGCATTGTCTCTAATTTTACAATATCTACGTGTTCTCTAAGTATCCCTCCGATTTTCTTTACTGAAAACCTTTTCTTTGTACTTTCTCTAATTCATTTTGTCTACTTTTTTTTTTCTAAGGAAATCAGAATATTGGCTACTTTGTTGTGGAGAGTTTCACGTTAAGATATGATGCACCTGCCTGGCAAGTTCTCTAAGCGAGGTAACGGTTTCATTAGCCAGGCTCGG
>NC_051416.1:2830903-2830996 GCF_015228065.2 Penaeus monodon
CAGTAGTAACAGTAATATTGTTTTATATTAATGTTATTAGCACTGAGGAATATTATTTATCTTACAGTTACCTTCATCAACATTATCATCGTA
>NC_051416.1:2831284-2831502 GCF_015228065.2 Penaeus monodon
CCATCAATCAATATTGCCACCTAATGTCGTGGCAATAATAGTAACTATAACCACCACTATGACTTCTCCTATAGTGCCACGCGAAGAAGCAAAGAACAAGTAACACTTATGAGGAAGTTATGACGTCATACCGAAAAAAGGTCAGCTGAGATAAGGTAAGCAGAGAATGGTGGTCGCTATCTCATTGAACAAGAAACGAAGTTATTTTGTGACTTTTC
>NC_051416.1:2831618-2831686 GCF_015228065.2 Penaeus monodon
TTTATTGGGATTTGGTGCGTTTCTGTTTTTTTTGTTTGTTTGGATATTTTTCTCCCTTTCTTTCGTTC
>NC_051416.1:2832055-2832266 GCF_015228065.2 Penaeus monodon
ACTTTCTATCTAAACCTTTCTCTCTTCCGTCCTTTCTTTGCTCCTTCCCTCCTCCTTCCCCTCTCTTCTTCCCCTCATCATGTCTAAACAATTTCCCTATTTTCGTCTCTTGCCTTCAAGAGAACTCTGGTGCTCAAAAAAGGCAAAACCACATCTTGTTCTATATATAGAATGTGTTTATATATTTTTGAGTCAGTAATAAAAAAAAAAA
>NC_051416.1:2832301-2832929 GCF_015228065.2 Penaeus monodon
ACGTATTTCGAGCAAGAATACCATGTGATACCCAGAGGACCCTACGTGCTTGGGATCTGCGTTTCTCTAATCCCTAATCATCCCAATCGATCCTAATCTTCAATTCAATTAATCCTCGCCATAATTAGGGCCCGAATTCTCCATCCTTATCTCCATCTCAATTAATCCTCACCATAATTAGGGCCCGAATTCTCCATCCTAATTATCCCCAATCATCCCAGTCACTCACCCCCCCCCCAATCCCTCTCCGTATCAGTTACCCCCACAGACCAATCATTGCTTTCTCTCCCAATCTTCAAGGTTATCTCCCTTTCCCTAATCCCTTGTTACGTCAGTCATTTCCTTTCCACATATAAGCCAATCATCCCCCTGACCCTCCCTCAATCCCAATCGCCAATCCTCACCAACGCAATTGGTCCTAATCCCCATCACCAATCATGACCAAATCACAACTCATCACCAAACAACTCCCATACCCCACTACCGATCGTCCCCCCTCCCCCCCCCTCTTCACCTACCAATCCCCAATCATTCCTACCCCGCTAAACCAATTCCGAATCACTCCTAACCCCCCATCCCAAACCAACCGATCCCCCCTCCTCCCCTCACTTTTGAAATCTCCCCCTCA
>NC_051416.1:2833114-2833445 GCF_015228065.2 Penaeus monodon
GCTACGCCTCTCCCGACCACACTCTGTTACCCTCTGCATGCATATGTATTCAACACTGTGACACGAGCAGTTATTTCAACGTTGCACGAGAATACATGCAAATAGGAAGTAATAAAGATCAGGCACTGGTGTTTTCGATGTGTTAACTACAGCGGATAAATTTGTTATTGATGCAGTTTTTATATATTGTTGATTAACGGTATTGTTGCAATGATATGAAATGTTATGGTGATTGCTGATATCGTTTATGTTATTATTGTTGTTATAGTCATTTGGATGTTACCAGTAGCTATAATCACATTGTTTTACATTCATTTTGATGATGATAACA
>NC_051416.1:2836580-2836682 GCF_015228065.2 Penaeus monodon
CATGCTACGGAATGATCAATGGGCTGATCAGCTGATCTTATCCCAAACAGATCTCCTCCAAAAGAAACAATCCTGCACCTTTCTCGCTAATTCATTCTGTTC
>NC_051416.1:2836924-2837180 GCF_015228065.2 Penaeus monodon
ACCCATCTATATGCCTAAGACATCTGTCAACCTCTGACCTCCAATACATAACAGAAAGTCCTCCCTGACGCAATTAAAAGCCGGCGCGTGGCAGTGAGAGCACAAGCAGTGCCTGGGGTGCATGAGCTGTGCTTCCTGTGGCTTCAACGAATGCATGGAATAACAAGGCGGCCCTGAGTGCCTGAGTCTGCTTGCTGTGCTTGCGAATGTCGTGTTTCATTTTAAATCCGGTGTCGAGCGGGAAAAGGCTACGTGT
>NC_051416.1:2838442-2838512 GCF_015228065.2 Penaeus monodon
GACCTCACGATATTATGATATCTATACTAATTGAAATATATTGATAAACATGTTGTAAACCAATTCTCTA
>NC_051416.1:2841155-2841446 GCF_015228065.2 Penaeus monodon
AAGAGAATCAAGTTTAGCGAAGTCATAAACTAGCGGGAAAAACTCTTAGCGCCTTTTCGCTGAGTGAGCGCTTATCCGTACATTAGTCTGTTCCGCGTTTCCTGTCCTTACTCATATCATTTGTTAGTAAATACAACCTTTATATTAGATAAAACTTTACGTAAACTTACTGCCATTGAGTTTATGGTTTATGGATGGTGATATCCTCTTCTGTTGATGAGATAACCGTAAGATATAATAGAAATTTAAAAATCGCTTTGGAATTTCTCAACAGGAAATACAAGAATTGAT
>NC_051416.1:2841513-2841691 GCF_015228065.2 Penaeus monodon
ATTAATCCTATATTTTTTATTTATCTTATTCACTCTATTGGTTTTTTGCTTTATTTATTAACTTTATTTAGTTACAGAGTTACATGCATCAATATATATATACATTATTCTTACATCGTAAAAGAACCCTTGCAAGTTGAAACCCATCGCGGTTAACAACATCCTGGCGACGCAAAAA
>NC_051416.1:2841738-2841887 GCF_015228065.2 Penaeus monodon
ATATTTTGTCTGCTTCTACGAGAGAGACACATTTTCAAAACGCTATATCTTTGCAGTTTATCGTTTGTCTGTATTTTTTTGAGGGGGGGGGGGGGGATTCTGGCGTATTCGTTTGTAGGGTTCGAGATGTAGGGCGAGAGACGGAGACT
>NC_051416.1:2842850-2843207 GCF_015228065.2 Penaeus monodon
AAAACTGTCAACAAGGATTAGCAAAAAAAAAAAAAAGTTTCTAGATTTACTTATTTTTATCGACAAAACAATGAACTTAAGATTTTTTAATCTTCACTTCACTATATAAACACAAATAAAATACATCAGTTGAAAAAAAAATTGATCAGCATCAACGAATCTGCCTTGTAGAGAATTGTATAGAAAGAAGAAATACTGATGCAAAATATCATCACAAAAATAAGAGCAAAATATTAATTTATAAATTCCTTAGAACTATATGCATTTTTTTTCCAGCCCTCTTCTCTTTTCTCTTGTTCTCTCCTTTCCTCCTTCAATCCTCTTCTCCTCTCTTCCATCTATTTCTTTCTCTCTTCA
>NC_051416.1:2844207-2844320 GCF_015228065.2 Penaeus monodon
TTTGTGGTGAGATTGCATAATCATTTAGTGTTGCACATTGCATCAAAGGAATGAATATCTTGACAAATACCTTTTTCTGTTTGTGGCAAGTTAATCATGCAATAATATTCTTT
>NC_051416.1:2844368-2844659 GCF_015228065.2 Penaeus monodon
GGCATCTGCCATTTCCTAATCTACAGAAAACGGAAATAAAGTCGAAGAAAACGGAGAATTTTTTCATATTTTCAAAAATCATAACGGTCCGATCACCTCTCCCTTTTATAAGAATAATATAAATATGCCTTAACAAAGAACACCTTTAGAATTTCGAATGAATAGAAGCAACGATAATAACCTGGCTTACCCTCTCGCTATTGGACAAAGAGAAAAAAAAAAAATTAATTGTGAATTATACTCTATTCATTAATGCAATTAACCGGACAACACAACAGAAGCGGTTAAGAA
>NC_051416.1:2844683-2845041 GCF_015228065.2 Penaeus monodon
GGTTTTGGGGAGGGGGTTTTGGGGAGGGGGTTTTGGGGAGGGGGTTTTGGGGAGGGGGTTTTGGGGAGGGGGTTTTGGGGAGGGGGTATGGGGAGGGGGTTTTGGGGAGGGGTTTTGGGGAGGGGGTTTGGGGAGGGGGTATTGGGGAGGGGGTTTTGGGGAGGGGTATTGGGGAGGGGGTTTTGGGGAGGGGTTTTGGGGAGGGGGTTTTGGGGAGGGGTATTGGGGAGGGGTATTGGGGAGGGGTATTGGGGAGGGGTATTGGGGAGGGGTACTGGGGAGGGGGTATTGGGGAGGGGGTATTGGGGAGGGGGTTTTGGGGAGGGGGTTTGGGGGAGGGGTATTGGGGAGGGGGTTT
>NC_051416.1:2845116-2845449 GCF_015228065.2 Penaeus monodon
GCACGTAACACCTCTCTTTCTCTCTTTTCACAACGTACAATAATAACATTAGTAACAATAAATAAAAAGGTATGTATGCAAAGTCAGCGCGATATGAGGGCAATAACTATTTTCAAAGCATTTTCTGAGAGTATTAGTTGTATACTTCGCAAAAATAAATTATTTTTCTGTGTCTATAATACAGAGAAATACATATAATAGATTTTTCTCGTAAAATTTCTGCGATATATGAATTGCATATACAATAGCCAGTCGTTCGTTGTGATAATATGCGTCTACTACAATACCTTGGTTTGTACACATATTTATATGTACGTATGTATGTATACATAC
>NC_051416.1:2845674-2845742 GCF_015228065.2 Penaeus monodon
CGTTACTTAGACACTGCGAAATTATGACTTTTGTGAAAAATGCCTTCACTTTGTTTTTTTTTTTCAGA
>NC_051416.1:2845860-2847010 GCF_015228065.2 Penaeus monodon
CCTTGCAATTCTTCCTTTCTTTTCTCTTCCTCTTCCTGTTTCTCTTCTTTCTTCGTCTTCTACTTATTCCCTTTGTTTTCTTTCTCGTTCTCCTGTCTATTCCTTCCTCCTCTTCGCTTTCTACTTCTGTCCTCCTTTATTCAGTATTTCCTTTTCTATAATTTCTCTCTTGTTCTTTCTTCCTCTTGTCCCCGTTTTCTCCTTTATATCTCTCTTCTCCTTTCCCTTCCCATTCCTTCCTTCGCCCCCCCCCCTTCAGCCTTTTTTTTCATCTTCTTGTTTATTTATTCCTTTCCTCTCCGTTTTCTTTTCCTCTTCTCTTCTGTTTCCTCCTTTCACCTTCGTCCTCTTCTTTTCTCCGTCTCTTCCATTCCCTCATTTTCCCTCTTCTCCTCTTTTCTCTTCTCTCCCGTTTATTCCTTTCCTCTACGTCTTCCTCTCTTTCTCCTCCCTATCCTTACCCTTCTTTCTCTTCCCCCTCTTCCTTCCTCCTCCATTTAAGTCCTACTCCTCTATTTATTTTATCTCCCTCTCCCTCTTCTTTTAAATCTCCCTCCCCCAACTTTTCACTTTCTATCCCCCTCTCCCCCTTTCCTTCATTTTTTTTCGCTTTTCTCCTCCCTCCCTCCTCCCTCTCCACTCTTCTCCTCTCCCCTATCTACCTCCCTCCCCCTCTACCCTCATTCCTCCACTTCCCCTCTTCCTTCCCCCGACCTCCCTCCCCCTCTCCCCCTCTCCCTTCACTCGACCACCACACCCTCTCCCTTCTCCTTCCCTTCTCTCCCTATCTACTCCCTACACCTTCTCCCCCCTCTACCCCTTCAACTACCCCTCCTCCCCTCTCGTCCTTCTCTCCCCTTATCTCCCTCCCCCCCTCTCGTCCTTCTCCCCCCTCATCTCCCTCCCCCCCTCCCTTCTCCCCCTTCTCCCCCCTCATCTCCCCACATCCTCCCCTCTCCTCCCCTCCCCCTACCCCCCCCCCCTCCCCACCTCCCCTCCTCCCGCGGCGGAAGATGTCCACCTGCAGGTCAGATATCCCCCAGCTTGGGTTTCCCGGGATCTGCAGGATTCAGGACTCTCGACACAAGAATCCCATGTCCACTGTGACCCCAATCGCGGGACGGGTTTGGGGCCGACTGTGTACGTGTTG
>NC_051416.1:2847633-2848032 GCF_015228065.2 Penaeus monodon
TCTCTTTGTGTGTTAGGAAAACCTTTTATCTCATTCGCAATATAAACTGTTAGGATCAACATTTCTTTAAAATACTCAATGTTGAAACAATCATGAAATTCTAAGCATCTTTTATTTTCATTTTATTTGTCTAAATTCTATGTACATTTCATTGTATTTTTCACCTAGAATTATATGTATACGCGTATGCTTTGTGTTACGAAGATTCTATGTACAGGTCCTGTTGTCCGAAATTTTATCCATCTTATCAACTTTTTTTCGGAATTATCTAACAAACAACAACAACAAAGTCCTCCGCAGTACATTCTATAGACAAAAAACAAACTAATAAACGAAAATACAAGCATACAAACGAAACAAAGGATACTGAGTGATATGACTAATTGTTTGTTGGTATGA
>NC_051416.1:2848741-2849285 GCF_015228065.2 Penaeus monodon
GTAATATTGTTTCACGGTAGAGGAATTTTATTTTAGCTTTAACAAAAAGATAATACTGCAGATAAGAATTTTATTATGATATTTTTTTCTGATATTTATCGAAGCATTCGTTTTATCTGAACAAGTCACACTAAAAGTCAGTTTGACTCATACTGCTTAAAAGTGTTCTATCCCATTGTTTCTAAAATATACTTTACGATTTCGGCATATTTTCGAAATTAAAGCTTTTATAATCATATTTGCATATATGAGTAGTTTCGTGAATTTTACACGTAGATATTTCTCTGCCACATTAACATACAGATTCTTCTCATCAGTACGTTACCTACACATATTTGATAACATGATGTTTTATCCTCAAAACGCTGTACACTATCCACGTTTCAAAACTAGTTTGGAAACAGGGAACAAAACTTTTCTGTTCTCGGAGACTAAGGTTTATCAACAGGCACTCTCACTATGGGTTCGCGAGAGTCAAGTTTTACAGATGAAAAAAAGTCAACACAAAGTTCCGTTAGCCTTTTATTTTTATTTATCTATTTGT
>NC_051416.1:2849373-2849497 GCF_015228065.2 Penaeus monodon
TTAGTTTTGTGACGCTTTAACGTGCTGTAGAATTCGGAATTTTAGGACTTTAGTATTACACAACTAAACATGCTATCTGTTTCCTCTACTTAAAGTTAGAATACCCAAGGAAATGTCACTTGCT
>NC_051416.1:2850311-2850402 GCF_015228065.2 Penaeus monodon
GGCTAGAACATCGACCTCCTTCGACTGATTGTTAAAAAGACGTCCTCCTTTCGAAGCAAAATTAAGACTGCGTGACCTTCCCACACTCCGA
>NC_051416.1:2850620-2850724 GCF_015228065.2 Penaeus monodon
ATTCTAAACATGGAAACGAGGCAGAACATTTGGCAAAGGCAATGTCGGACGAAAAAGGTGTTTTCTTGTATTTACTTTTGAATTTCTTTACGTAAATTAGAAGA
>NC_051416.1:2851385-2851481 GCF_015228065.2 Penaeus monodon
AAGTGTAGGCAAATGAGTCTTTTTGCGAAGTAAAGATGAAAGTACGAATGATATGCAATAGGGACGTAGGTAGGAATAAGATAGAGAAGGAAGAAA
>NC_051416.1:2854632-2854755 GCF_015228065.2 Penaeus monodon
CCCAATCAAAGACCATCCTACTTTTACGGAAACAATGCTTACGTTTTGATGTTTGTGAATACCTTTTTAACCCAAAATCCAGGTGAGCAGTTTAAAAACAAGGTATGAATGAGTTTCTATATT
>NC_051416.1:2855456-2855600 GCF_015228065.2 Penaeus monodon
ACCACGATTATTTAGGACCTGATATTATCACAGAGGACAAGAGCTCTGCACCAACACGGAGCCATAAATCACCCACACCTGTTGGAGCATTAGACTGCTTCTTGCATCACGGCATAACACTTGTAAAATTATTTACTTGTAAGA
>NC_051416.1:2855937-2856461 GCF_015228065.2 Penaeus monodon
AAGTGAGGTTTGAGTCCACACACACGCAAACATTTGTACCCATACACGCATGTATACTTAATACCTAGTTTACATAATATTTATCTACAGAAACATCATAATATTTTTTTTCTATTAAATCTATTTTTTTTGTATTCTTGCAAAATCAGTTAAACATTTTGTATACTGAGACTGATATTAAACAGCTTTATTCGGTTTAAATAAATCTACAGAGTTTTCAAGTTGATAAGAGTTGATTTGACAAAAATAGATTAAGGAAAAATCTTATAACCATTATAATCGATTTAGAAAATGTTATTTGTTCATATACCTACGTCGTGAACAACAAGGAAACGAAGATTAGACAACGTGAAAATGATATTAACAATTTCACCAAAATAATTTCCATTTTGCATAGCGCGGCATTGCACGAAACTTCCTAATTACATTGATTAATTGTGGAATTCACTTGAAATTAATCTGATCCTTTGACCTCCTGTTATGAGGCCTTTCGCTGATTCAAAAGCAATTTGCTGATATGAAGA
>NC_051416.1:2857603-2857793 GCF_015228065.2 Penaeus monodon
CGGCTTGGGCCTGTGCGCTAAACCCCCAGCGCACGGGTGACCTGTGACCGCAGTGACGAATTCTGGGAAATTGGTTTAGCATCGAGAGGTGGTGGGGGGGAGAGGGGTCAGGGAGTTGATTTGTAAATAAAAAAAGAGTAAAAAAAAAAAGTATATATATTTGTTGAAAATCGATTAAAAAGGAAGGAAC
>NC_051416.1:2858142-2858293 GCF_015228065.2 Penaeus monodon
AGTAAAGACGCTGTTGATGTATTTTCTATTTCTCTAATAAGTAATATCTATAGTATCTATAATATATATATATAGTAATATCTATAATGTCTGTGCTATCTCTAACAACTAGTAGCCAAGTTTGTAAAGTCAGCCTTTGAATTACACTTCT
>NC_051416.1:2858326-2858464 GCF_015228065.2 Penaeus monodon
TCAAAGTAGATCGTTTTTATTTGTTGATGTTTTAACATTTCCTCTACATCTGTTTTTCTTCTTCTTTTTTATGATATTGGCTGAAACCAACATACAGGAAATCTCCATCTTTTGAATAAGGATTTATTTCTTTAAAAT
>NC_051416.1:2859615-2859791 GCF_015228065.2 Penaeus monodon
ACATACTGTTGCCCAAAAATGCCTTCCCTCTCCGCCCTCCCCCTTAAAAATACCCCCGCCCCCTCTTAAAAATACCCCCGCCCCCTCTTAAAAATACCCCCGCCCCCCCTTAAAAATACCCCCCACCCCCCAAAACTCTAATCCTAATTCTCCTAAGTCCCAGCCAATGTTCATTC
>NC_051416.1:2860337-2860466 GCF_015228065.2 Penaeus monodon
CACTAAACCGGATAGCTTTCATAATCACCATTTTTAATAACGTCACAATCCATATTAAAACTGACGACATTTTCAATTATCACATAATAATTGAAAATGAATTCAGCCGATGCAATTATAATTATTTGT
>NC_051416.1:2861352-2861443 GCF_015228065.2 Penaeus monodon
TCTTAATCCAACTTACCGGCATATTTCATATTCATTTTTTCTCGATTATAATCGGATGAATATAATTTCCACCGTTTATTTAGCATGCCTT
>NC_051416.1:2861487-2861890 GCF_015228065.2 Penaeus monodon
TTTAGCCACGTAGATATAAGCGAGGGATTCCAGATGCACAAATACCCGTTACTTTCATTCGGATAGGAGTTCATATTTCTAAACATATACCAAAGTATATTTTTAAAAGTAAACGGACAGATCGTGTTATAGAAAATGAAAAAGCAAAATCGTGTAAAATCTGTGATTGCTTGAAACTTGAAGACTTCTAGACGGAGATGCGAAGTATGTGGTGATTCACATTTATTCAGGAATAATTAATGCTGAAATGTTAGTAAATCTGTTAAAATATGCAATAATATTCCCTAGACGTTTCAGTAATTCTGTATTCTGCTTATGAGGAATGAATAAATAAACACACTTACCTCATGAACTTTGGTTTATAAATACAATGTTCTAATCAAGTTTTTAAAAGTTTGAGATA
>NC_051416.1:2862089-2862218 GCF_015228065.2 Penaeus monodon
TGTGTGTGTGTGTTCTATTAACTTAGGAATTTCTCGCACTGATGTGTCGAGTCGAAAGGAGCGACAGCTGCTGACCTCTGCCCCCCCCCCCTCCCCCTGGCTGTCTTACGAGTCATCTTTTACGGATGT
>NC_051416.1:2862728-2863153 GCF_015228065.2 Penaeus monodon
TACATACGTGTTTCTAAGCGTCTGTATTCATTCCCTCATCACACTCTCGTCCGTGAAACTGTTACATGAACGTATGTATGAATGAACACGTATTTTATGACTGAACACAAATCGGGCCCTAAAATCCCTTGACCTTGAGAATATTGAAAGAATCATGACTACTTATCTTCCACTATTTTGGTTTTGAATACTTGATTTAGGTGCGAGTAAACAGATGATTAATATTCGACATACGTTGGCCATCGTCTGGAATTTTCGGTTGTTTGTAAATTGTTAATACATTGTTTGTCTGTTTTTTTTTCATGTTCTGAATTTGAAAGATGGATATTGATTACTTTGTTTGTTTATTACTTACATGAAATTAAATGGAATTGAAACTGGTATGGATTTCTGAGAACGGCATTTCTTGTAAACAAAGGAGAATA
>NC_051416.1:2863431-2864348 GCF_015228065.2 Penaeus monodon
ATCATCTCCTTCATCTTTTTTCCCTTCACCTCCTCTTCTTCCTTCTCCTTTTCTTCCTTCTCTCCCTCTTCCCTTTTCTCCTCTTCTTTTCTCTTCTCTGCCTCCTGTTTCCTCTCCTTTCTCCATCTCTTTCACTTCCTTTGCCTCTTCTGTCACCTTGACTCTCTTCTTCTCTCTCTCTATTACCTCTTCATTTATCCATCTCGTTTTCCTTTCTTTCTTTTCTCATTTTTTTTTCCTTCTTCATCCTCTCCTCTTCTCTTTTTATCACTTCTTCACATCCTCCCTTTTCGTCTTCTCCTTCATTTACCTTTTCTTGTTTCCTCTCTCCATCTCCTTTATTTTCTCCATCTCCTTCTCCTTCACTTTCTTTACTTCCTCCTTCTTTTCCCTCTTCCTTTTCTTCCCTTCCTTTTTTCTCTCTCGTTCTCCTTTCTCATCTCCTCCTCCTCATCTCCTCTTCCATTCCTTCTTAACCTCTTTCTCTTTGTTTCTCCTTTTCCACCTCCTCATCCCTCTTCCTCTCTTCCTTTCCTTCTCCACCCCTTTCTCCCTCTCCCTCCTCTCCCACCCCCTTCTCTCTTTCTTCCCCTCTTCCACCCTCTCTTTCCCCTTCCTTTCCATCCCCTCCTTCTCTCTTTCTTCCCCTCTTCCACCCTCTCTTTCCCCTTCCTTTCCATCCCCTCCTTCTCTCTTTCTTCCCCTCTTCCAACCTCTCTTTCCCCTTCCTTTCCATCCCCTCCTTCCCCCCGGTTCCCCTCGGCTGCCCTGAGCGAGTGAGCCTCAAAGCGTAGATTCTCCGATCACCCGCAGGAGGCCAGGCAAGAGCCCAGTCATGGAGTTTCACCGCCGCCCCGCGTGGCCTTGGCCGTGTTATCGAGGTGTTACAAGGCGTGTTAAAGAGCTCGGGGGGGGGG
>NC_051416.1:2865091-2865370 GCF_015228065.2 Penaeus monodon
GCAGATATACGACAATGCATTAATAACTCCAACATATTCGTTTGTATGCATGACCTATCATGATTTATAAGAACTGTCTGAATGAAAAATGTAAAGTAGATTTGATTTACCGCACATAAACGCTGTGATAAATTTGCTGCTGAAAACACTTTATTCTGCTTTTATACTGGGCATTACACTGAGCTATCGAAAGCATTAGTACTGGTGTGTACTGGTCATGGTAATGGAGTGTCTGTTTGCACTGATATCCGTTCAGCGTTTACTAATTATGATATAGAA
>NC_051416.1:2866158-2866241 GCF_015228065.2 Penaeus monodon
TCCCATTTGATAATAATAACACAACGACTGAATTTCCTTGAATATAGTGACACGGTAGTAATCTCACTTCCGGCCTTCTGTTT
>NC_051416.1:2866359-2866433 GCF_015228065.2 Penaeus monodon
CTAAGATAGAACTGTTGTTGTTTCTTGTTCGAATCAATGACGTGGTTCTTTAGAAAGGTGAAAGGTTAGAGAAC
>NC_051416.1:2866678-2866817 GCF_015228065.2 Penaeus monodon
TATTAAAGCATTAAAGCAATCTGTCTATACTCTATAAGTGATGAAATATACTGTTTCTGTTCTTAGAAGATTAAATGTATTCCA
Organism: Penaeus monodon; assembly: GCF_015228065.2. Classification (NCBI taxonomy): domain Eukaryota; kingdom Metazoa; phylum Arthropoda; class Malacostraca; order Decapoda; family Penaeidae; genus Penaeus; species Penaeus monodon. The sequence goes on from NC_051416.1 coordinate 2,866,763, forward strand.
GGTTTTCATTCGTGGAAGTGTAAATATATTTCGAAGCTGCATTCTCAGAAAAGTA
>NC_051416.1:2866968-2867388 GCF_015228065.2 Penaeus monodon
TCCGAGACTGCATTCATAGAAAATTGTGAGATTCCGAAAATCTATCGAGTGAAAGTAATGGTTTTATTGCGAAATTCTTTTCTTAGAAGTGTAAATACACTTAGATATTATATTCTTGCAAAAGTAAATATGTTCTGAAAATCTATCAATAATGACGTTGGTTCTATTTTTCAATTCTTTTCTTAAAATTCTGTTCGTAGATTTTTTTCGCCTTAATTCTAGGTTAATGGGAGATTTAACTGTAATGTTGTGCATTTGTAAACGTAAGTAGATTGCTTAACCGCTGTTGATAAGCTGCGAATATGAATATCATTAAAAGTATGTCTATGCAAGTAAAATTATCAATTCTCATACATAATTTGAGTAAGAAATCATTCATTCGTCAAAGGCAGGTGGTACTGCAATACGAAGGTTTCTAGT
>NC_051416.1:2867643-2867804 GCF_015228065.2 Penaeus monodon
TCCTCACTACTTCAAGGCATAAAGAAACATCATAGAATATCCTGTAAGACAAAAAGCCGAACAAGCTATTCGATGAAGAATATAATATTTCAAAATATATTTCCTGAGAAAAGAAAAATTCCAAACTCCATTACAAGTCACACTGCGTCAAAAGAGTAGGT
>NC_051416.1:2868367-2869123 GCF_015228065.2 Penaeus monodon
CAACCAAACGGGTTTCTGAAAGACTGACTATCCCAGAAAATGCTATAAATATTACGATCACATTAACAACTATAAAAGAGGCGACGAAAATCTAATGAAACAACTTTACCATCAAGTTAAAAATTTTAACTTTAGTGGAAATATATTTTAAATAACTTGACTGAGGAGTGCCCGGAGCAAGCTTCTTATATTATGCTGACTCATCCTTCCTCAATGGAAACTCATTAACATGCAAGGATTATTAGGATTAAAATGATCATATATATATAAGGATTAAGTCTCAGTGTATAGGAGTGAAGCTTGGTTCTGCTCTAATCTACCTGTCTTTTAATCTACCTGCGCTCCAATCTACACGTGTTTTAGTCTACCTGCGCTTCAATCTATACGTGTTTTAGTCTACCTGTGTTCAAATCTATCTTCGTTCTAATCTACCTGTCTTTTAGTCTACCTGCACACCAAACTACCCATCATTTAGTCTACCTATGAACTAATCTGCTTGTATTTAATTTAATAAATCCGTTTTAATCTACCTACATTCAGTCTACCAACTCTCTAATCTCTGTTGTATCTACCTACGCACTAATCTACCCGTGTCTAATCTACCCATGTTCTAATCTACCTATGCTCCAGTGCTTTAATCTACCCGTGTTTACACTCTAATCTACTCGTGCTTTAATCTACCCGTGTTCAAGCCTCCTTGTGCAAAAATGTACTTTTATCCAAACGAAAGCATTTTATTCACAACCTTATCCATTT
>NC_051416.1:2869169-2869241 GCF_015228065.2 Penaeus monodon
TCCTGGATAACAACAGGCAATTTTCCTCATTATCTTTTCTTTCCTTAATGAGACGTTGCCAAACATGACGAG
>NC_051416.1:2869296-2869682 GCF_015228065.2 Penaeus monodon
CATTTCTTTTATCGAAAATAAATTATTCCTTCGGGCTTGATAGCGACTCCCAAAGGTCCTCGCAAAGCCTGGCTCTGTTTTGGAAATATGGCAACAAGTATTTTCTGTGTCAACGATTATTTTATATGGCAACAAGTATTTTCTATGGCAACAAGTATTTTCTATGACAACAAGTATTTTCTATGACAATTATTTTCTATGGCAACAATTAATTTCTGTGTCAACGATTATTTTATATGGCAACAAGTATTTTCTTTGGCAACAAGCATTTTCTATGGCATTTATTTCTATGGCAACCTGGCGATTCGACTGCGCTAAGTTCAAGAGCGGGATGTAGACTGGCAAGGGGCGTGGCCTGCGGTGGGCGTGGTATAGAAAGTTCGGTG
>NC_051416.1:2870039-2871222 GCF_015228065.2 Penaeus monodon
CAAAACATAAAAAAGATAAATCGAAAATGAAAAAAAACGAAAAAAACGAAAAAAAAAACGAAAAAAAAACGAAAAAAACGAAAAAACGAAAAAAAAACGAAAAAAAACGAAAAAAACATATCAATATAAAGTTAACACTCCCCCCCCCACAATCCCCCCCTCCCCCCATAAAAAAAGAAAAAATATATAGATAAAGAAGTAAAGCAAAAAACGTAAAAGAGAAAAAAAAAAAGTTTAAAAGAAAAGATAAAAGAAAAAGTAAAAAGAGGTAAAAAAAAAGAAAAAAAGAAAAAATCCAAATAGTAAAAAACAAAGAAAAAAAAAAAACGAAAACCCAAAGAGTAAAAAAAAAGGTAAAAAGAAATCCTCCCAAAAAGTAAAACAAGACAAAAAAAAGTAAAAACAAGCAAAAACGTAAAGTAAAAAAAAAAAAAATAAATAAAAAATAACAATAAAAATAATAATAATATTATAAAGAATATAAATAAAATAATAAAAACAAAGATGATAAAGTAAGAGCAAGCAAAAACGTAAAGAAAGCAAAAAAGAAAAAAAAATCCCCTCCAAAAAAAGGTATTAAAAAAAAAGAATAAAGATAATACAGTAAAAGCAAGCAAAAACGTAAAAAAAGCAAAAAAAAAAAAAAAAAAAGATAATAAATTAAAGCAAGCAACCCCCCCTCAAAAAAAAAAAAGGTGTTTAAAAAAAGGCCGGATTCGGTCCGCCAGGCGATAACTAGCTTACCGATACACAGTAAATCGGATTAGCGAAGCACTGCTGCCTCGGCCGGTGTCAGTCATGGGAGAAATGCAATAGAATTCGCATGCATGTGCTCTGCCTGCTATGGCACATGGCAACCCGGCTCTCGGTGGCATTGGCACATGGCAACCCGGCTCTCGGTGGCATTGGCACATGGCAACCCGGCTCTCGGTGGCATTGGCACATGGCAACCCGGCTCTCTGCGTCATTGGCACATGGCAACCCGGCTCTCGGTGGCATTGGCGCATGGCAACCCGGCTCTTGGTGTCATTGGCACATGGCAACCCGGCTCTCGGTGTCATTGGCACATGGCAACCCGGCTCTCGGTGTCATTGGCACATGGCAACCCGGCTCTCGGTGTCATTGGCACATGGCAACCCGGCTCTCGGTGGCATTAGCTGCGGAGGGAAAGTCGATTTTAGCT
>NC_051416.1:2871523-2871609 GCF_015228065.2 Penaeus monodon
AGGGAAGTGTGGAGGCATTTTAGAGATGATGGATTCTCGGAAAGGATGATGGATATATATAATACATTAGCACACACGTACGCTCG
>NC_051416.1:2871677-2872156 GCF_015228065.2 Penaeus monodon
GAGGACAATAAACCATTCCAGTCGCTTAGCCATTCGAACACAATCTACAAGGTATCCAATATTTACGAATATATACAGTACAAGTTACACTGCAAATAATGTATACGAATATGGATAGTGCAAGTCACACTATAAATAATATAGACGAATAAATACCGCGGAAGTTGAACTATAAATGATGTAGTGTTTTTTTTTATGCAAATGAACGCAAAGAGCTTCGGCGAGACCTAAGATGGTCTTATGGTCTTAGCTCTTGGGTTTATTACACTTCAAGGAAAGTGGTTACGTGGCTCCTGTCTCCCCGTGGTAACGTGGTGGTTGCGAGCTTAAACCCTTTGTCTGTCTCCGTCTGTCTACGTGTCTGTTCTCCATTATCGAAGACGTAGTGGTTATACGAGCTTAAACCCTGTCTGTCTACGTCTATATTCGTGTTTGTCTTTCCTCCAAGATCGAGGACGTGGTGGTTACGAGCTTAAACC
>NC_051416.1:2872191-2872619 GCF_015228065.2 Penaeus monodon
GTCCTCCATTATCGAGGACGCGGTCATTACGAACTAGACCTTATCTATCCCCGTCTGTGTTTCCGCGCCTGTCTGCCTGCAGGATCGAGGACGTGTCCCTTTACAGTAGGACAAGGAAGGAGATGTACAGTCTGTCAAAGAGAGCGATGTACAGAATGTCCAAGAGGGAGATGTACAGTAGGTCAAGGAAGGCGATGTACAGTAGATCGGACGGAGGGGCACTGGCGCTTTGGGTCAAACGGGCTCGGGAGTGAAAAGAAAAGGGCGAGGCAGCTGCGTTCGGTGATGCTGTAGGCCCAAGGAGGAGCTCGGACTTTCTGAAGGAGATGAAACCGGGGACAGATGCGTGAAGTTCCAACGCCCGCTCTCGGTGGGTGTGGTTTATACAGCCTTTGTTAGTATGTACGGGACTTAGATGTACACACTAA
>NC_051416.1:2872795-2873153 GCF_015228065.2 Penaeus monodon
ATAATAGAAAACCTTTATCTTTTCCAAAAACGGATTAAGTGACGTAATGAAAGAATGACGTCACTATATTACTGTTTTCAGGGAAAATATGTAGGGACTTAAAAAAAAAAAAACAGCTGCCATAATCACCAGACGGGAATTTACTTATCTAAAAGTACATCAGATAAAATAGTAATAGAATGAGATAAGAAGGAAGTTGTGTCCTTGTAGGAATTGGGAAGTATTTGACACCGTTTGACACCATTTGACACCATTTGATATCCTCTGTCACCATCTGACACAAGACATTGATCGCACACTGGTAAATTGAACCGGAATTTAATTGTGTGCATATTAATTTTTAATGCTTCAGGGCTGA
>NC_051416.1:2874386-2874508 GCF_015228065.2 Penaeus monodon
GAGCACTGCAGCGGCCTGGCCTTCCCACCGTGTCAGAGGTTCAGCTGCCGCGAAACAACGCTTGTTCTCGAAACATTTACGCGTCGCTCCTGGACCCGATGAATCCCTCAGCTGTCATGTGG
>NC_051416.1:2875289-2875483 GCF_015228065.2 Penaeus monodon
TACACTAGACTGATAGATAAGACAGACAGACATGTAAAGTATAGATAACGGGGTGGATAAAGACAAGCAAAAATGACCCCAGTGGCGTGCTGTTCTTTACCCAGTATGAGACAGAGTTGGTATTTCGTGCTCGTGTTGAAAAATAATGGATGGATTTCTTATTCAAATCACCGATATCATTAATTATTCATCCT
>NC_051416.1:2875911-2876025 GCF_015228065.2 Penaeus monodon
TGAATCCATGCTTAACAATATCCACGTAGATGTACAGGCAGTCATACTTGAAATTAATGGTCAAAACTCTACCTATAGGCTGTGCCCACAAAAAGCAAATTGCTTAAGACCTGC
>NC_051416.1:2876704-2876827 GCF_015228065.2 Penaeus monodon
AACGCCTTTCTTTTTCAGAAAAAAAACCTGGCAACTCATTCCCTCGTTCTGGAGTACTCCGACCGCCTCGTTTCATTTGAAAAAAAGAAATAAAAAGTAATAAAATGGTACAATGCAATAAAT
>NC_051416.1:2876875-2876947 GCF_015228065.2 Penaeus monodon
CGTGGAGTTTTGGGAATACCAAACATACGTTAAGTTAAAAACTACATGTCAGCCGCATAGAATATAAGATTT
>NC_051416.1:2877016-2877371 GCF_015228065.2 Penaeus monodon
TTGTCGAAATCAGAATAACCCCGCAGTCCGAACCGAGTTGCCAGTTTGTGTTTTTCCCCCCTGAAAAAGGGCACATTCGAAGCCCAACCTTCGCGGAGTACACACCCCTCTCTTCCTATATGACCTTGCCCGATCCAGTTCATCCTCGCTTTGTGAAGACACCTCTTCCCCGGGCGAATCAAGCCAGATTAATCCGACAATGTATCCAGTACATGTGTTCGCGCCATAGTAACCGCCATGACCTCAAAGCTTGCGAATGCTTTGATGGAGCCTTGACTTCGGATTAAGATATTCATTAACTTATTCGTTAACCGTAACAGTATCTGCATTTCAGTTGATTTTTTTTCCTTTTTGC
>NC_051416.1:2877448-2877781 GCF_015228065.2 Penaeus monodon
CCAGTCAAGCCGAAATCACGGCTCTAGCGTCGCATTCGTATTAATTTCAGTAATATTTCCCTTTGTCTTATGGATAGAATATCGTAAATTTTAAATGCAGGATGTAGAGAGTTACAAACACCACTGCCTTCTGGACAATAGACGTTTCATAATGCAGAAAAGGCAGTATATTAAACTGACAAACTAAATGCTACGTTTACATATACCCCCCTTCCCCCATGCTATCCTTCAAGAGACTCCCTCTCCCCTGATATGATCTTACTTTGAATTCTGTTGATAAAAATATCTGTTTGTTATTGATCATTTATTTTCATAGTTTGTGAAATATTAGGG
>NC_051416.1:2878080-2878309 GCF_015228065.2 Penaeus monodon
AAAAGGAAAGAAAAATATTATAAACAGCCAGAGGACAATGGCGAAAAAAAAGACGGCACCAGTTTATTATATTTCACTAAAATCAAATGATTTGCAAATTATGAATAATGATTCCCCTTATGAATATTTAAATAGGTCAAAATTAATTGGACTGGCTTGAATATTAGTCCAAATTTGCTTTCTTTTTTGTTCACATTCTTTCGACCTTTTTTCGCAAACTTGAATTCAG
>NC_051416.1:2880595-2881202 GCF_015228065.2 Penaeus monodon
TGTTATTATGGAAAACCCCACCCCCACCCTCCCACAGAAACCAGTCTCTTGCACCCAATTCATCACAAGAACAGCATTACGTCATACTCGAAATTCTTATTTTTTCCCCTCAGTCTACGAAGCACACCAGCTGTTTCACTCCCTCCTTCCTCTTTAGAAAATTTATGCTCTCAATTTAAAGGCTGGAGAAGCAATGCATTATATCTAATCTTTAATTAATCCTGATTGGATTTTTTTTTTCATTTATCATCCTGATTAGGTGCGTCATCTAAATTAGTTTCATAGAGTTTGATCTATTTTTTTTTAACATTATCATTATTTTGTATTTTATTTGTCTCGATGTGTTTATAGGTGTGTGTGTGTGAATCTGCAATGCTGCCAAACATACAGTGGAAGTGAATTCAGTTCCTTGGGGTTCGCCATGACGACTGTATATTCACGTATCCACTCTTACTCATACAAGCAAGAACAGACTTTAAACGGACGTAAAAAGGTAAGGAATTAAAGTCTTGTTCACGAGGAATAGTGAAACAGGGCATTTGATTCGGTGTGTGTAGAGAGAAAGTCTGTTTGTGTATGTGTTACTGTGATATATTGGGGATCCTGG
>NC_051416.1:2881516-2881722 GCF_015228065.2 Penaeus monodon
ATCACACACACTTTGACAAACTTTCGAAGCTAATGCCATCACAAAGTTTACTGATCGTATACTGACCTATTTTGCTCTCCTACGGGCACAGTGAGGTTTCGATCGTTGTGAGTATACAAACGTTTATAAACTTTTTTTTAATTATATTATCGTCGATGTTAATGGTTGTCGTTCCGTATCGTTTTTATTTTATTGGATATAGGATG
>NC_051416.1:2882317-2882807 GCF_015228065.2 Penaeus monodon
GAAACTGCTCCCCCATCAAAATCCTTGTACAAGCTGGTTTATTAAAGTTTAGATTAAGTTTCAGAGTCGAGGTGCCTCCCTGACTTCAAGCTTCAGGTAGTACTATATTCAAAACCCAACGAAGAAATAAATGTTTAGAAGACACAGCTGATTGAATTACATAGTGGGTTAGATAAATAGAAACCCAGCATGGATGAACAAAGAACAGATGAACAAAAAAAGGTAAACGAATGAACAAACAAGCAGAGAGAGAGAAGAATCAAGGTAATGTACAAGAACACAATCCCTTAATCGCGCAATTCAAATCCTAATAATTTACGTGAAGTTTCCCTGAGAGTTTTGCATTTTCACGTTAAGAATAAATCTCCCCAAAATCTTATTTCATCGCGATTCCAATGTAAAAAAAAAGGCGAAGAATCGACCGTTAATGGCATTGAACTCTACAAAATGGGGTTTGCAATGGAATTAGGAAAATAAACTTGTTTCGAGC
>NC_051416.1:2882846-2882977 GCF_015228065.2 Penaeus monodon
GGATTTTGAACTCGTGATTAAAACACACTGACGGACTGAGCCAAAGGTTGATATTGGGGACATGTTCAAGGGCGTCGCAGCTGTTCTTGTTATAAAAGGTTGAATACGTCTTTTCTCTATTCAGAACACTC
>NC_051416.1:2883422-2883514 GCF_015228065.2 Penaeus monodon
GTCCCTTACCCTGGTGTCACCCTGTCTATGTTTTTGCTGGTGTCGAGTTGCCCTTATGACCCAAGTTTCAATTCCCTGGGGTCACAGGACGC
>NC_051416.1:2884340-2884459 GCF_015228065.2 Penaeus monodon
AGAGGCAGAGCCGTATGGGGCGCGGGGCTGTACAGGGCAAGGGGGCAAGGGGGCAGGGTGACAGTACAGGCCCGGGGTCAGGGGGCAGGTGTTCTGATCAATAACGTCAAGGTCACAAG
>NC_051416.1:2884856-2885112 GCF_015228065.2 Penaeus monodon
GGCCACGTGCTTTAGATTCATTTGCATAACGATGCTTCCAAAACCAAAGATAAGTTAAAGCAAAGTATAAGCAAGATAGAAGCACCTTTGTTTGCATTCAAAGAAATTCGAGATGAAAAGCAACGGGGGCGAAGAGCGAGAGTTACTTTGAAATTTCCTTTGATCTTCAGAGAAACACAGACGGTAAATAAATCGTTACCAGAAGTTCTAGCAGTGGGAGAGTTATTTCTGTTACGTTATAGTTATTCTTTGGGGA
>NC_051416.1:2885399-2885794 GCF_015228065.2 Penaeus monodon
ATCTATCTTTTCTCTATACATAGCTCTCTCTCCATCTATACAGAAGTGTATACTTGTATATGCATTCCTCTCTCTCTTCCTCTTTTTAAACAATGCCACCAACCAAGCCAGACCTTAGATGTGACAGCTCATCATAAACTATATATTCAACCCTTTCTTCAATAATTTCTTCTCTTCTGCAGTTTGCAAACAATACCTGATGAATCTCGAGGGGTCCATCTCAACTGCAAACTCTGGTGTATTGATTTTAAAGTTCATTGCACTTAAGAATTGGGGGTTGGCGCGTTAGACATGGATAGGTAAATAACACTATGCTTTTTCTAATAACAGTATATTCTGCAAAAACAAAGGGTTTCAATGTACCATTATCTCTCTTAACAATAAACAAGCTGATA
>NC_051416.1:2885968-2886736 GCF_015228065.2 Penaeus monodon
GCATTGCAGGGGCAGATCCACAAAGAGAAGAGCTATCAGTAGGGAACGCCGTGGGGCCAGGCTCGATGCAGGAAGGGAAAGGCAGGAAGGAGACCTCTCAGGTTATTTGGGGGGAAAGGCGGCAGGGACCGGGGCGTTTTCAGGGGCGAGGGGCAGTAAACCAGGGGATTCGAGGCCTAGGGGCGGGGACCAGGGGCAGGGACCAGGGGCGGGCGCGAAGTTACTCCCCCTACTCCGCGCGGACACGTAACGAGACCCCCGAAAAACACCCGACCACCGCCATCTTGAAAATCCAAACAATGAACTCGAAACACCAGCTTGCGTTTGAATAAACTCTCAAAGTTTCGCTGCCCAGGTATTGTTGCTGGAGTTTGCTATTTGCACTTTGTTGCTGGGCGATGGATTTTGCAGTGTGGGATGTAAAGAAAAAAAGGAAAAAGGAAAGGTTTCCAGGAAGATCAAACTGTGTCGTTTGGGTTATCAGCGGGGAGGTATCAAAGCAGTCTTTTGAAAAGCAGTAACGCTATACTTTTTGTTTAATCGAAGGGGAAGGTGTGCGCCATAATTTGAATTTTGGCAGGGTAATTTTTGCTTCATTTCTGGATGGTTATTACTCCCTAGTTTATTTTTGTTGTGTTTATTGAGATTTTTTTTTTTCTTTTATCGCAAAGTACTATATTTTTGTGGTCTCTTGTTTACCCTCAATTTCAGATGGTATGGCACAGGTACTCTGGCGTACATATAAGCATGCGTGTGTGTATTCATAAG
>NC_051416.1:2886795-2886907 GCF_015228065.2 Penaeus monodon
GCGAACCACACATATGTATACATGCATATGTGCGCATGGAAATAAAATGTGCACATGCGCACACACAAGGACGGAAATACACACAACCGAACTATTTCTACTCAGCTGCAAA
>NC_051416.1:2888631-2888763 GCF_015228065.2 Penaeus monodon
AAATCGGACTTTGGGAAGGGGGGGAGGGGGGAACCGGGGACAAGAGGGCGTGAAAGTTCCAACGCCCGCTCTCGGTGGGTGTGGTTTATACAGCCTTTGTTAGTAGTACGGGACTTAGATGTACACACTAAA
>NC_051416.1:2889192-2889548 GCF_015228065.2 Penaeus monodon
AATAATAGAAAACCTTTATCTTTTCCAAAACGGATTAAGTGACGTAATGAAGAATGACGTCACTATATTACTGTTTTCAGGGAAAATATGTAGGGACTTAAAAAAAAAAAAACAGCTGCCATAATCACCAGACGGAATTTACTTATCTAAAAGTACATCAGATAAAATAGTAATAGAATGAGATAAGAAGGAAGTTGTGTCCTTGTAGGAATTGGGAAGTATTTGACACCGTTTGACACCATTTGACACCATTTGATATCCTCTGTCACCATCTGACACAAGACATTGATCGCACACTGGTAAATTGAACCGGAATTTAATTGTGTGCATATTAATTTTTAATGCTTCAGGGCTGA
>NC_051416.1:2889840-2890700 GCF_015228065.2 Penaeus monodon
CCCTTCCTGCCTGCCTCCCTTCCTCCTTCTCCCTTCCTGCCTGCCTCCTCCTCCTTCTGCCTGCCTCCCTTCCTCCCTTCCTGCCTGCCTCCCTTCCTCCCTTCCTCCCTTCCTCCTGCCCTCCCTTCCTCCCTTCCTGCCTGCCTCCCTTCCTGCCTGCCTCCCTTCCTGCCTGCCTCCCTTCCTGCCTGCCTCCCTTCCTCCCTTCCTGCCTGCCTCCCTTCCTGCCTGCCTCCCTTCCTGCCTGCCTCCCTTCTTCCCTTCCTGCCTGCCTCCCTTCCTCCCTGCCTCCCTTCCTCCGCCTGCCTCCCTTCCTGCCTGCCTCCCTTCCTGCCTGCCTTTCTCTGCCTGCCTCCCTTCTTCCCTTCCTGCCTGCCTCCCTTCCTGCCTGCCTCCCTTCCTCCCTTCCTGCCTGCCTCCCTTCCTCCCTTCCTGCCTGCCTCCCTTCCTGCCTGCCTCCCTTCCTCCCTTCCTGCCTGCCTCCCTTCCTGCCTGCCTCCCTTCCTCCCTTCCTGCCTGCCTCCCTTCCTGCCTGCCTCCCTTCCTGCCTGCCTCCCTTCCTGCCTGCCTCCCTTCCTGCCTGCCTCCCTTCCTCCCTTCCTGCCTGCCTCCCTTCCTCCCTTCCTGCCTGCCTCCCTTCCTGCCTGCCTCCCTTCCTCCCTGCCTCCCTTCCTGCCTGCCTCCCTTCCTCCCTTCCTGCCTGCCTCCCTTCCTCCCTTCCTGCCTGCCTCCCTGCCTCCCTTCCTGCCTGCCTCCCTTCCTCCCTTCCTGCCTGCCTCCCTTCCTCCCTTCCTGCCTGCCTCCCTTCCTCCCTTCCTGCCTGCCTCCCTTCCTCCCTTCCTGCCTGCCTCCCTTCCTTC
>NC_051416.1:2890812-2890932 GCF_015228065.2 Penaeus monodon
GAGCACTGCAGCGGCCTGGCCTTCCCACCGTGTCAGAGGTTCAGCTGCCGCGAAACAACGCTTGTTCTCGAAACATTTACGCGTCGCTCCTGGACCCGATGAATCCCTCAGCTGTCATGT
>NC_051416.1:2891752-2891954 GCF_015228065.2 Penaeus monodon
TACACTAGACTGATAGATAAGACAGACAGACATGTAAAGTATAGATAACGGGGTGGATAAAGACAAGCAAAAATGACCCCAGTGGCGTGCTGTTCTTTACCCAGTATGAGACAGAGTTGGTATTTCGTGCTCGTGTTGAAAAATAATGGATGGATTTCTTATTCAAATCACCGATATCATTAATTATTCATCCTGATCGATC
>NC_051416.1:2892442-2892576 GCF_015228065.2 Penaeus monodon
TCCATACAAATGGCCAAACATGAATCCATGCTTAACAATATCCACGTAGATGTACAGGCAGTCATACTTGAAATTAATGGTCAAAACTCTACCTATAGGCTGTGCCCACAAAAAGCAAATTGCTTAAGACCTGC
>NC_051416.1:2893254-2893377 GCF_015228065.2 Penaeus monodon
AACGCCTTTCTTTTTCAGAAAAAAAACCTGGCAACTCATTCCCTCGTTCTGGAGTACTCCGACCGCCTCGTTTCATTTGAAAAAAAGAAATAAAAAGTAATAAAATGGTACAATGCAATAAAT
>NC_051416.1:2893425-2893497 GCF_015228065.2 Penaeus monodon
CGTGGAGTTTTGGGAATACCAAACATACGTTAAGTTAAAAACTACATGTCAGCCGCATAGAATATAAGATTT
>NC_051416.1:2893580-2893933 GCF_015228065.2 Penaeus monodon
TGTCGAAATCAGAATAACCCCGCAGTCCGAACCGAGTTGCCAGTTTGTGTTTTTCCCCCTGAAAAAGGGCACATTCGAAGCCCAACCTTCGCGGAGTACACACCCCTCTCTTCCTATATGACCTTGCCCGATCCAGTTCATCCTCGCTTTGTGAAGACACCTCTTCCCCGGGCGAATCAAGCCAGATTAATCCGACAATGTATCCAGTACATGTGTTCGCGCCATAGTAACCGCCATGACCTCAAAGCTTGCGAATGCTTTGATGGAGCCTTGACTTCGGATTAAGATATTCATTAACTTATTCGTTAACCGTAACAGTATCTGCATTTCAGTTGATTTTTTTTCCTTTTTGC
>NC_051416.1:2894010-2894341 GCF_015228065.2 Penaeus monodon
CCAGTCAAGCCGAAATCACGGCTCTAGCGTCGCATTCGTATTAATTTCAGTAATATTTCCCTTTGTCTTATGGATAGAATATCGTAAATTTTAAATGCAGGATGTAGAGAGTTACAACACCACTGCCTTCTGGACAATAGACGTTTCATAATGCAGAAAAGGCAGTATATTAAACTGACAAACTAAATGCTACGTTTACATATACCCCCCTTCCCCCATGCTATCCTTCAAGAGACTCCCTCTCCCTGATATGATCTTACTTTGAATTCTGTTGATAAAAATATCTGTTTGTTATTGATCATTTATTTTCATAGTTTGTGAAATATTAGGG
>NC_051416.1:2894641-2894884 GCF_015228065.2 Penaeus monodon
AAAGGAAAGAAAAATATTATAAACAGCCAGAGGACAATGGCGAAAAAAAAGACGGCACCAGTTTATTATATTTCACAAAAATAAAATGATTTGCAAATTATGAATAATGATTCCCTTATGAATATTTAAATAGGTCAAAATTAATTGGACTGGCTTGAATATTAGTCCAAATTTGCTTTCTTTTTGTTCACATTCTTTCGACCTTTTTTCGCAAACTTGAATTCAGAATATGAAGTATTAAGG
>NC_051416.1:2897218-2897814 GCF_015228065.2 Penaeus monodon
TGTTATTATGGAAAACCCCACCCCCACCCTCCCACAGAACCAGTCTCTTGCACCCAATTCATCACAAGAACAGCATTACGTCATACTCGAAATTCTTATTTTTTCCCCTCAGTCTACGAAGCACACCAGCTGTTTCACCCCCTCCTTCCTCTTTAGAAAATTTATGCTCTCAATTAAAGGCTGGAGAAGCAATGCATTATTCTAAACTTTAATTAATCCTGATTGGATTTTTTTTTTCATTTATCATCCTGATTAGGTGCGTCATCTAAATTAGTTTCATAGAGTTTGATCTATTTTTTTTAACATTATCATTATTTGTATTTTTTGTCTCGATGTGTTTATAGGTGTGTGTGTGTGAATCTGCAATGCTGCCAAACATACAGTGGAAGTGAATTCAGTTCCTTGGGGTTCGCCATGACGACTGTATATTCACGTATCCACTCTTACTCATACAAGCAAGAACAGACTTTAAACGGACGTAAAAAGGTAAGGAATTAAAGTCTTGTTCACGAGGAATAGTGAAACAGGGCATTTGATTCGGTGTGTGTAGAGAGAAAGTCTGTTTGTGTATGTGTTACTGTGATATATTGGGGATC
>NC_051416.1:2898149-2898391 GCF_015228065.2 Penaeus monodon
CATCACACACACTTTGACAAACTTTCGAAGCTAATGCCAATCACAAAGTTTACTGATCGTATACTGACCTAGTTTTGCTCTTCCTACAGGGCACAGTGGAGGTTCGATCCGTTGTGAGTATACAAACGTTTATAAGACTTTTTTTTAAATTATATTATCGTCGATGTTAATGGTTGTCGTTTCCGTATCGTTTTTATTTTATTGGATATAGGATGTTTTTGGTTGACTAGCTCTGTTTGACT
>NC_051416.1:2899035-2899523 GCF_015228065.2 Penaeus monodon
AAACTGCTCCCCCATCAAAATCCTTGTACAAGCTGGTTTATTAAAGTTTAGATTAAGTTTCAGAGTCGAGGTGCCTCCCTGACTTCAAGCTTCAGGTAGTACTATATTCAAAACCCAACGAAGAAATAAATGTTTAGAAGACACAGCTGATTGAATTACATAGTGGGTTAGATAAATAGAAACCCAGCATGGATGAACAAAGAACAGATGAACAAAAAAAGGTAAACGAATGAACAAACAAGCAGAGAGAGAGAAGAATCAAGGTAATGTACAAGAACACAATCCCTTAATCGCGCAATTCAAATCCTAATAATTTACGTGAAGTTTCCCTGAGAGTTTTGCATTTTCACGTTAAGAATAAATCTCCCCAAAATCTTATTTCATCGCGATTCCAATGTAAAAAAAAGGCGAAGAATCGACCGTTAATGGCATTGAACTCTACAAAATGGGGTTTGCAATGGAATTAGGAAAATAAACTTGTTTCGAGC
>NC_051416.1:2899562-2899694 GCF_015228065.2 Penaeus monodon
GGATTTTGAACTCGTGATTAAAACACACTGACGGACTGAGCCAAAGGTTGATATTGGGGACATGTTCAAGGGCGTCGCAGCTGTTCTTGTTATAAAAGGTTGAAATACGTCTTTTCTCTATTCAGAACACTC
>NC_051416.1:2900146-2900244 GCF_015228065.2 Penaeus monodon
CCCTTACCCTGGTGTCACCCTGTCTATGTTTTTTGCTGGTGTCGAGTTGCCCTTATGACCCAAGTTTCAATTCCCTGGGGTCACAGGACGCTGAATAA
>NC_051416.1:2901478-2901735 GCF_015228065.2 Penaeus monodon
GGCCACGTGCTTTAGATTCATTTGCATAACGATGTTTCCCAAAAACCCAAAGATAAGTTAAAGCAAAGTATAAGCAAGATAGAAGCACCTTTGTTTGCATTCAAGAAATTCGAGATGAAAAGAAACGGGGCGAAGAGCGAGAGTTACTTTGAAATTTCCTTTGATCTTCAGAGAAACACAGACGGTAAATAAATCGTTACCAGAAGTTCTAGCAGTGGGAGAGTTATTTCTGTTACGTTATAGTTATTCTTTGGGGA
>NC_051416.1:2902020-2902440 GCF_015228065.2 Penaeus monodon
ATCTATCTTTTCTCTATACATAGCTCTCTCTCCATCTATACAGAAGTGTATACTTGTATATGCATTCCTCTCTCTCTTCCTCTTTTTAAACAATGCCACCAACCAAGCCAGACCTTAGATGTGACAGCTCATCATAAACTATATATTCAACCCTTTCTTCAATAATTTCTTCTCTTCTGCAGTTTGCAAACAATACCTGATGAATCTCGAGGGGTCCATCTCAACTGCAAACTCTGGTGTATTGATTTTAAAGTTCATTGCACTTAAGAATTGGGGGTTGGCGCGTTAGACATGGATAGGTAAATAACACTATGCTTTTTCTAATAACAGTATATTCTGCAAAAACAAAGGGTTTTTAATGTACCATTATCTCTCTTAACAATAAACAGCTGATAAGAAAATGGGTGGGCTACTGTTGAA
>NC_051416.1:2902588-2903382 GCF_015228065.2 Penaeus monodon
AAAAAAGGAAAGTATATACGAGAACCTGATAGCATTGCAGGGGCAGATCCACAAAGAGAAGAGCTATCAGTAGGGAACGCCGTGGGGCCAGGCTCGATGCAGGAAGGGAAAGGCAGGAAGGAGACCTCTCAGGTTATTTGGGGGGAAAGGCGGCAGGGACCGGGCGTTTTTCAGGGCGAGGGGCAGTAACCAGGGGATTCGAGGCCTAGGGGCGGGACCAGGGCAGGGACCAGGGGCGGGCGCGAAGTTACTCCCCCTACTCCGCGCGGACACGTAACGAGACCCCCGAAAAACACCCGACCACCGCCATCTTGAAAATCCAAACAATGAACTCGAAACACCAGCTTGCGTTTGAATAAACTCTCAAAGTTTCGCTGCCCAGGTATTGTTGCTGGAGTTTGCTATTTGCACTTTGTTGCTGGGCGATGGATTTTGCAGTGTGGGATGTAAAGAAAAAAAGGAAAAAGGAAAGGTTTCCAGGAAGATCAAACTGTGTCGTTTGGGTTATCAGCGGGGAGGTATCAAAGCAGTCTTTTGAAAAGCAGTAACGCTATACTTTTTGTTTAATCGAAGGGGAAGGTGTGCGCCATAATTTGAATTTTGGCAGGGTAATTTTTGCTTCATTTCTGGATGGTTATTACTCCCTAGTTTATTTTTGTTGTGTTTATTGAGATTTTTTTTTTTCTTTTATCGCAAAGTACTATATTTTTGTGGTCTCTTGTTTACCCTCAATTTCAGATGGTATGGCACAGGTACTCTGGCGTACATATAAGCATGTGTGGGGTATTCATAAG
>NC_051416.1:2903439-2903551 GCF_015228065.2 Penaeus monodon
GCGAACCACACATATGTATACATGCATATGTGCGCATGGAAATAAAATGTGCACATGCGCACACACAAGGACGGAAATACACACAACCGAACTATTTCTACTCAGCTGCAAA
>NC_051416.1:2904532-2904648 GCF_015228065.2 Penaeus monodon
TCCCTTATGATCTACTCCCTTGCTGTCTGCACTTTCCCTGCTCTCTTTCTCTCCCGTTGGTGCTCTCTCTTTTTTTTTATTCTCTCTCTCTCTTTATTCTTTCTCTCTATTCGACT
>NC_051416.1:2904901-2905184 GCF_015228065.2 Penaeus monodon
ATTTGTTTTTCCTCCCTCCCCACCCCCTCCTCCTCTTCTCTCCTTCTCTCTCTTCCTCTCTTTCCCCTCCGCCCCTTTCCCCCAATTTCCCTTCCCTCGTTTATTTGTCTCTTCCCCTCTTCCTTCCCTCGCTCTGTTCTGCCGGACTCTCCCCTCGCTCCCCCCCCCTTTCCCCCGTCGCAGGCTGGCTCCCTTTCGCTCTACTCTCTCTCTCTCCTTTTGGCTTTCTTATACCCTTTCTTTATCATGTATTCTCTCGTTCTTGTCTTCTTTGCATGTTCTA
>NC_051416.1:2906136-2906585 GCF_015228065.2 Penaeus monodon
TTCTCTTCTTCTCTCAAGCATCAGTTAATTTTTTTAGAAGCTTCGGTTTTTAAGATCTGGGGGAGGGAGGGGGTAACCAAGGGGGGGGGGAGGTGGAGGGAGAAGAGGGGGGGGGTGGAGGTGGAGGGAGAAGAGGGAGGGGTGGAGGTGGAGGGAGAAGAGGGAGGGGTGGAGGTGGAGGGAGAAGAGGGGGGGGGTGGAGGTGGGGGAGAGAGGGAGGGGTGGAGGTGGAGGGAGAAGAGGGAGGGGTGGAGGTGGAGGGAGAAGAGGGAGGGGTGGAGGTGGAGGAGAAGAGGGGGGGGGTGGAGGTGGAGGGAGAAGAGGGAGGGGTGGAGGTGGAGGGAGAAGAGGGGGGGGGTGGAGGTGGAGGGAGAAGAGGTGGAGGATGAGAAGAGGGAGAAGAGGGGGGGAGGTGGAGTGAAGGTGGAGGAAAGAGGCGGCGGAGGTGG
>NC_051416.1:2906802-2906888 GCF_015228065.2 Penaeus monodon
GAGGATTTGAAAGGACCTTAATGCCGTGAAAGAGAGTCAGAGACGCGGGTCCGAAATTGAATTGTCTGTTTTCCCTTTCGCTCGCA
>NC_051416.1:2907148-2907506 GCF_015228065.2 Penaeus monodon
TCATGTTCTTGACCATGGGGGGGGGGGGGAGAATGTGCTATTATAAAAGTTATTTCTACTATTGTGCACTCGTGTTCTTGATCGGGGGGGGGGGGTGTTATCATGAAAGTTATTTCTACTATTGTGCACTCGTGTTCTTCACAAATGACGATATTCCACAATCCTGCCATTAAACCTTAGTCGTTCGTGACTGTCGCTTTCTGTGTTAATGTAAATGTAAGTGTTTATGACAGGGCTGAAAATAGACTTATGTTGAAACTTTCACAAAAAAAGTATTTCTGATGTTCTTTCGGGATTTTCATTGATGAGACACTGTCTTTTGTGTTTATTTGTCTTTCTGTAAAATGGAATCACAAGC
>NC_051416.1:2907768-2907996 GCF_015228065.2 Penaeus monodon
CACCACCCTATGATTACGTAATCTGCACAAGCACCTGACCTTCCCGTGTCCGAGTTGAACGACACATTATCACTGCAGGTCATGAGGCAGGCTAAGGGGGTCGGCGCTCCACAGGACAGCAACGACCAACTTGTTATGGCGGACACACGCTGAGCTGGACCATTCAGACAACAGCGATTGCGGGGACGATCAGTTTGTAACTAAAGAGGAGAGGTAAAAATGTTTATG
>NC_051416.1:2909655-2909911 GCF_015228065.2 Penaeus monodon
TGAATCAAACATTAGCACACGCAAAAATTTCATCCTCTCAAATACATTATCTGCATAAATAAACACTTGACTTCATTATATATATATATAAAAAAACACTTAACCACTCTCGTTAATTTTACAATGTTTAAAACACACTAAATCTGACAAACACATTGAATTATTTATTACAAGCACACACACACACGAAAAAAAAAACTTTGTATACCTACTCCCTTTAATTCGTTTGTCTCTTGCTGTGAGGAAAAGTTTAGGT
>NC_051416.1:2910348-2910433 GCF_015228065.2 Penaeus monodon
CTTTAGGTGCGCATGTCCGCTATAGTGCCATGCCAAGGTGACCTTCAAAGACCAGTCTAATCAGACCAAGGGAAGAGCAGGACTC
>NC_051416.1:2910459-2910553 GCF_015228065.2 Penaeus monodon
CGCCGTGGACCCCTGTATTGCTTCGTAGAGATAAGAGATAAGTTATCTTTTTTTCCACCTCGCGAACAGCTGTCACCGGCGATTTTTGAAAAAA
>NC_051416.1:2910758-2911427 GCF_015228065.2 Penaeus monodon
GAAAGTACCTCGTGTATTTTAAGTGAATGGACGCCACGTATAATATAATATTAATCCGATCCGTATTTTCACAGAATGGCCTCTATATAAAAGAGTGATAGCGATGTAAAAGGTTGTCTATGAGGCCGATAATGATAACGATTCTTTTGTTAATGTTGGGACGTTGCCGATATAATTTGAATGATGTTATTTGCGATAAAGGGTAACGGGCGTATTTTATATATAACTGTGCCTCGCGATAATGGTAGTAAAGTGTTCATATCTATAATGATTATGATTGAAAAAAAAAATTATACCCCCAAAAATACGATAAAGTAAAATACAGGAAGAGTTATCACCCTAACTGTGATTTAAAAAAATATATATCGTCCTTTTGCTGTGTCATTTATCTGAGATAACATAATCACAAAGAATGATAATAAACTTGGCACCAATAACGAATCTACAAATCAATATAATTTCTTATTATAACCATTGCAATAATGATTAAAAGCAAATGAAGAAACGGGTTAATGATACTCGCATGGCAAGACTTAAAATCAACGTCAATTTCTGAACAAAGTTTTCCTCGACACACGAACTCTCTCTCCCTCCCTTCCTGTTGCCTCTGATGAAAGTTGTTATTCTGAAGCCTAACTTAGAGTAAATGCGTTAGGGTTATCGCGGGGT
>NC_051416.1:2912816-2913256 GCF_015228065.2 Penaeus monodon
ATAATACTGATGATGATAGAGAGCTGATATCATTAATGACAAATGAACTACAGCTTGATTTTATCATTAAGGAAGGCGGTGCTTGAAGATAATTATAGAGATAAGAATCATAACAACAAAGTAAACTAATAGAGAAAATATGAAACGGAAGGCACAGTAAGGAAAAGGATAATAATGATGATAGGGAGAAAGATTGTAATTAAGATAATGCACGACTATATATGCTTTATACAATTCAAAATAGTGATAATAATGCCGATAATGAGACCTATGATACATGATTGTATGTGATCGAATTAATAACAACAAAACATAATTATGTTTTACAATGATGGTTATTTCGTTGATATTATTAACTATTTGCCCAATAACGTTTTTCCCCCATCTGCCACAGCTACTAATAATAGAGATGATTATATGATTATTGTAGTAGTGATAGA
>NC_051416.1:2913414-2913770 GCF_015228065.2 Penaeus monodon
GATTTGTAGTAGTAATGGAAATAATGCTATTGCCGACACTATTACTATTGCGATATGAGGGAAGCAAAAAAAAGATTTCTTACAGTCAAAATTTTGGGAAAAAAATTGTACTTTACTGGAACTCAGAGAAATATAATTAACTGTTAAGTATGAAGGAAAGAATTTTGAAAAAGTAACCTATTTTGAACTTACAGCCTTTAAGAATTGCAATGTACGTTTGTTATTGTTATCATTAAAAATTCTTTTAAACGAAATTCAACACTTATTACTTACTTCTGGTGTCAACGTTAATATGAATTGACTGAAGACCCCAATTAAAGATTAAATCTTATCATCACTGGATTGCAAACTAATTC
>NC_051416.1:2914072-2914369 GCF_015228065.2 Penaeus monodon
CAAAGCTCCGTACCGTCCGTAGAGTACGTGAAAAAAACTGCTTCAGATATCAAAAAAGTTGATAGTCCTTTTATAACCATCTTATCTTTGTTTTGGAAACTCAAGATAAGAATGATAAAGAGAGAAAAAAAATATATAATTAAAAATAAAACCAGATAGAGCTAATATTAAGAACAATTATAACTGAACGAACATGAAATATGCATAACTTAGTGAAGTACAATAACATGATAAGTTACAATAATATGTTAAGTTACAAGGCCACAGGTAAGGATAATAGACCGAATTAAAAGTTTT
>NC_051416.1:2915226-2915312 GCF_015228065.2 Penaeus monodon
TGAAACCAGCATCTCACGATCTCCATGACACACATTAGATCCTCAGCAATTGTGTCGAGGCCGAAACATACTTTGGGAAAATTTAC
>NC_051416.1:2916043-2916424 GCF_015228065.2 Penaeus monodon
CAAAAAACAAACAAAAAACATAAATTTTGGTACGACCGTAAGCATTTCCATTGCATCAAATGAAAATGCAATGAAACCTCTAGCACTTGAATTAAATATGAATCTAACAGTATTTGTGCGACTTAGAATATGAATATACAATGAATAGGTTTTAGTGTATGAGATAAAACACTCTTGGTATAATGTGTAAGTGTATTTATGGTGTAGTGTTAACAGAACTCGCTTGGAAACAGTTGAGGTGTTAACATGCACTCTTACTGGATAGTATAGCCGATTCTGGGTGTCCTGTGTTGAAAATACTCCATGCATAGTGCAACGCTAGGTATGGTGTAGTGTTAGTAGAACTCAAAATAATCGAAGTGTTTTAACATGCATTCTTAA
>NC_051416.1:2916479-2917149 GCF_015228065.2 Penaeus monodon
GAAACTAATGAATGTATAAGATAGGTATGTTACGATGTTGATAGTAATCCCTCAGGAATAGTCAGACTGTTAACAAGCACCATTAATGTATGGTGTAGGTTCAAGTAGAGGAGCTAAAGACACTGTCCATGTATGGTGTAGTGTTCATCCTTTGGAAATAACTGTATAGTGCAAACGATACTGCTGATTTCGAGTATAGTGTATGAAGGATATATTATACCATATGAACATAAAAGCATCATGTATAGTGTATGACTAAATATAGTGTTAATATTCAACTGGGGAAAAAAATATAACGCAAGTGAAAATGCCGATTTTGTGTACGGTGTATGTAAGACAATCTTCATGTATAATGTATGCCTAGATATGGTGCAGTAGTCTCCATCACTCAGGAATAATATGATGTTAATAAGGACTCCTATTGTATAACGAAAGCGAAGTCGTGTATGGTGCAGTGTTAGTGCTAATCCCTTTGCGAATCATCGAAATGTGTTGTTGTATATCCCGGATCAGTGGTGGGGGTGGAGGAGGGGTGGGGGGGGGAGAGAGGGAGGATTGGTACACGCCCCAGTTATTAAATTTAAATGTTTATTTATGCTAATGAGACTTGGGGACGCGTGCGAGGGTTGTATTATGGATGTTTTGCTGCGCGGACTTGTGCCCCATCTCG
>NC_051416.1:2918046-2918343 GCF_015228065.2 Penaeus monodon
AAGAGCAGGGTCTTATCCCCCGTTTCTTTGTGACAATCCAAAACGGAGCTGAATGTGTAGAGCTCAAAGTAGGAAGTCAAATGTCTCTGCAACATATTCTCAAAGGAATGTAGATTCGTATTTCCGCATTGCAACTTTTCCATTTGCAAGTTTCCACTGTAATATTCCTTCGTTGTTGGTAAGAGTATCGTCGAGGGCCCTTTAAGAAAAACCTCGGAGGGATGAAGGAAAATGTGTTAAAAGGAAACGAATAAATATGGAAAGAGATAAGTTGATAGATAAATAGATAAGTTGACG
>NC_051416.1:2918550-2918821 GCF_015228065.2 Penaeus monodon
CACACACACACTTTATTTACACATTTATTCACTCGCGGACATTGTTATATTCCTGTCTCTTATTACATTATGAAGAATGTCTCAAATGACTAGGAATAGATAGCTATTGAAAAGCAAACAATCTAAACAAGAGATTTTTCATGATTAACAAAGCAATGTAGCTTTTCTTTTAGTTAAGACTTCTTAACTTTGATCCATGGTGACCAGTCGTACGCTAGTTCCTATTGACTGTTTATTAAAAATATCTCTCAGATATAACCAGACCATCTTT
>NC_051416.1:2918940-2919442 GCF_015228065.2 Penaeus monodon
AGCCATCTTCATGTCCAAATAATTCAACGCCTCTATACATATTTAAATTCAGCAAGACTACACGTTTAAACAATATCTTCGGAATTAATGTCATGACAGTCTTGTTTTCTTCATGTCTGACGTCAAAGAATAACCTGGATATTGTGTACCTTCTTGGACACGTGTTTAATAATGGTACGCCATGACCTCTCTCTCCGCATTCTTGGAACCTCAAACACACGAGTAAATGATGAAGAAATGCTGTTATTAACCCGGTATGGGGTTCCGATGTGTTATTTTTCTCTTCTTCTTGATAACCTCGATTATTCTGTATATATATTGTTTCTTTTGTTTTCATTTGTCACTTTTATGTGTCTAAACTATGGCGTTATATATAATGGTGTGTCAATACGTTATTTTGCTATTTTGCACTGGTTATTAAACCTCCTGGTGCCTCTACTCACGGCAGCATCATCTTTGTAAGAAATTAATTTATGCATATTTAATTATCCATTTATTTATG
>NC_051416.1:2919645-2920047 GCF_015228065.2 Penaeus monodon
CTGAGTACATTTGCGAATTCGAATAGAAAATAAGGAACGCACAAACAAGAAGAGGTTGGAGATGATTAATCTTTCAAACAACATGAAATTCACTCTTTCAATGATATTAGGACCAGTTCTTTATCAGGGACCAATGCTCTTCACCTTTGAGGGCCGACCTTCACTTCATTTTAAAGGCAATTTTTCAGGATATAGGCAAGCTTTCTGTCTATTCTGAGAGGAATGGTTTACCTTGAGACCTTATTAGAAATAGATGATGATTTAACACACGTAAAAACCTGTTTTTTTCAGTTTATCGAGTCTTGTTTTAACAGGTTGGTTGTTTTCTCTCCCCGTTAAAAAGAGCGTCTTTTCTGCGTATCTTGTTCTGGGAATACATCACAAAATGCATGAAAAAATGGT
>NC_051416.1:2920121-2920341 GCF_015228065.2 Penaeus monodon
TAATATTTTATATCAAAGAGTCTACTCAGTGAAATTAAAACGGGTTTTGATATTCTGAAGAATTATCAATTATTAATAGACGAACAGGCCAGTAGTTGTTTTAAGTGGGTAGTGCTAAAGCAAAACATCAATTCATTTTAATACAATAATGCTTTTTGAGTTATATCAAATTTGAGTACAGTTTGCAGGCTATGGCGAGGAACCAAGGGCGTGTCGTGTC
>NC_051416.1:2920384-2920561 GCF_015228065.2 Penaeus monodon
ATAGTGATCGATCTTGTAGTGAAGTTTCCAAGGTAGCTGTGCCAAACTTCTTTCTTTTCTGCTGTTCAGATTTTTGAGACGTAAGAATGTCTGTTTGAGGAGGAAGGACGTTGGGTCTGAGTGATTTCTTAATTGGTAGTAACTGTTGCAAAATTGCGTATCTGTTGAACATGAAAA
>NC_051416.1:2920773-2921032 GCF_015228065.2 Penaeus monodon
CATTAAAGAAAAACGTTCGGAAAATTGTAATCTAAAATTGCACTTTCATAATTTGATGTTTTAGAACAATGTTTTATAATGCACTTTATGCAATGCAATACATTAATTATCTATCTTATGCTTTTTTGTTAAGCATGATCATTATTTGTTAATTATTCCACGTTTTTCTCTCGTAAACATTAATTAACATTAATTAACCCTCCCAGATTAATGCAAACATAATATTCTTTCACCTTTCAGTCTTTCTTGGGACAAAATG
>NC_051416.1:2921079-2921163 GCF_015228065.2 Penaeus monodon
ATGTATCTGAGAATTCATTTGCAAATATATACCATTTCAAAATGCTCTCTCGTTCAGGGAGAGACGTACAGTAATCGGACAAGT
>NC_051416.1:2921273-2921521 GCF_015228065.2 Penaeus monodon
AATGACTATCAGTATTCAGTCTGTTTTATATTCACATCGGTATAAGTTAAGATTACAAAAGATAAGAGATAAAGATATAGGAAATTACGAGGCATAACATCTGAAACAATAGATCATATCATATTAGAATGACTAATGGGAATAAACGAAATTGGTCCAGGGTTGTTCATAATTTTCTCAAGCATTTCTACATTATGAACACTATTGTGTGGCCTTGTAAATAGGCTGATTTTATCATCCGGTTTTGA
>NC_051416.1:2921727-2921835 GCF_015228065.2 Penaeus monodon
TATATTTTTGTATAAAACTGGCCATTTTCTTTTTTCCATTACATATCTATAGTTTTATTTTCCCCCTCCCATTCTCATATTTCCATAACAAAGCTAATAATGGCAAAT
>NC_051416.1:2921967-2922246 GCF_015228065.2 Penaeus monodon
TGGCCATTCCATCAACACGGTAGAGCTTTTTTTTTGCCGTCCAATGCCACTCGAATGTCTCCAAACCACCGAAATCAGCTGGAAAATCACGTAAATGTTTCCTTACAGATGCGTGGGTGATAAAGTGCACAGTCATCCATAGCCGCCTGTGGTTGGATGTAGAGGTGTGGGCTAGAAACACACAGGAAAGGTTTCAGTTCAAGGTGGTAGTCATTGTCCAGGATTAGCGGTGTATGAATGTTTGTACAAATCACTTACTTAACATGTATTTGTATACAT
>NC_051416.1:2922393-2922779 GCF_015228065.2 Penaeus monodon
GAAATTAATCACATTTGATTTTCAAGTTATAGAAGAAACATAAACTGCATGAGAAAAATAACCACATATGAATTCCAAATTATACCAAAAAAAAAATCAATACTGTAAAAAAAAATTCACATTTGAATTAAAAAAAAAAAGTTATATTGTTAAAAAAAGGAAAATAATTTGATTTCAATAACAATAAAAAAATGCAAGAAAATGGTCTTATTTTACTCTTTATATGGAAAGGCAGAATATAAAGGTTATCGGAACACGAGTCCAAAATACTATAGCAATCGGTCTTACAAACTATAGAGAAAAATAACAGTCGAAACAAACAAGAATGTGGAAAAAAATATGTTCAAAACAGAACACGATAAAAAGGAAAAAGATTTGAGAGCACG
>NC_051416.1:2922822-2923094 GCF_015228065.2 Penaeus monodon
AGGCGTATGTAGTTTTATGGCAAACTTTCAGATATATATATATTTTTCTTTACATTAGTTTTATATCTCCGTTTAGAGAGTTTTATTCTCATATTTATTGATTGATTTTTGACTCCAACTTTGTTTTGGGTCCGCGGGCGATTCAGCGGGGGTTACGTGACGATTTCGTTTTTATTTTTCTTTATTTCATTTGTTTTATTTGTGACTATTTTTTTCTTTAATTTTTTTTTTTATCATTTTTTTTATTTCCTATTATGAAATCACGATATAAT
>NC_051416.1:2923767-2924155 GCF_015228065.2 Penaeus monodon
GTCTGACGTCACGGTTAGATTATTTTGATAATGGAAAAAAATATATATATAAAATTAATTAATAAGCTTCCTTATCTTTGCCTTAACGTGAGATGAATATACGTAAAATGTTATTCTAGTCATATAATTTTACACAAAGAACAATTGTCTGATAATTGTACACGTGTCGTTATTTGTACAAAAAAGGGGGGGAAGAGAAAATAAAAAGAAAATGAAAAAAGTATTGATAAAATTGATTAGAATTATGAAGTCGTTAACGAAATTATACCTTTTTTAATAACATATTTCTTCTTCATATTTCATAAAAAAAAAAAATCTTATACGCTGTCATAATCATTGAGTGCTATGCCCACGCAGACAGAGCATCATCGGCTAGTAATAAAACTCG
>NC_051416.1:2924182-2924285 GCF_015228065.2 Penaeus monodon
TAGAACTCGGTACCAAAATAAAGTTGAGATATGAGATGAGGTGAGCGGTAAGGCAGACATTGCAATGGCGTTGGATGGTTGGGATGTATATGGAGACAGACAG
>NC_051416.1:2925039-2925153 GCF_015228065.2 Penaeus monodon
TATTTCACATGAGATACACTCATCCAGAAAATGCTATGCTGTCGAAGAGCTAGCTACCTAATATACGAGTTGAAAATGTTTTACAGGTGTGCCTTTGCAGAAACACGTGTAAAT
>NC_051416.1:2926157-2926278 GCF_015228065.2 Penaeus monodon
ATCCGTCTCACTAATTTCCTAGAAAAGATTACCCGGTCTTCTTCATGGAAACTGAGTACACCTGTGGAGCATTTGTCTTCATGGAACACCCCTGTATTTTCCTCTGTTCAGGTGTGGATAG
>NC_051416.1:2926736-2926822 GCF_015228065.2 Penaeus monodon
ATTGACAAATAGATTTTAAAGTGAGGTTTACTTAATAAGTAAACAAGTCTTGATGTTTACTAAAGATAAATCGAAATTATTGAAGT
>NC_051416.1:2927113-2927182 GCF_015228065.2 Penaeus monodon
TAAAACAAAAGAATAATTAATTCCCCCCCCCCCCCTCTTTTTATTATTCCACCCTCACTTTGCATTTAA
>NC_051416.1:2928506-2928577 GCF_015228065.2 Penaeus monodon
AACCCACCAATCATATTTTTATACTTCTTTAGTCTTTACCCACCGTGGGCCCTTTCCCAAACCACACCCAG
>NC_051416.1:2928618-2928777 GCF_015228065.2 Penaeus monodon
CTTCCCTGAACTTCGACTTCTACGCCCAAATCGACGAGGGGATCAGCTGTTCAGGGGGGGGGGAGGGGGGGGGGAGAAAGGGGTAAGGGGGAGAAAGGGGGAGGGGGAAGGGGGGGATGGGGGTAGGAGGCGACGGGGGTATGGGTTTGTATTATGTTG
>NC_051416.1:2929326-2929592 GCF_015228065.2 Penaeus monodon
CCTACATTATACTGAGTGAACCAAAAAAAAATGTGACACGTGAGACGAACTTTGCATCGCATTTGTCAGTTTCGATTGAAATCTTGCTTCAGATAATTGCAGACTCCTTCAGTATCAATGTACAAAGTTTCGTTAAATATTGCGACCTTATTTTACGGAAATGTGTTTCATAGATGCTAAGAATAGCATCTTAATCACTGAATCATGCACAGGCTTACGCTTGATTGCAGGCAGGCAAGCAGAATGTCAGTGCAACTTATTTATCC
>NC_051416.1:2930016-2930234 GCF_015228065.2 Penaeus monodon
ACGTTCCTATTCTTCTCATGATTGCGATTAAGCAATTGTTTCTCAGCGGCGCGGCATCCTGCAGCCGGTTTCGAGTCATAAGTCATGCAAAAAATGGAAACCACAGCTGTGGGACGTAGTGTCCTTCACCTCCTCTCTCTTGCTCGTCATTTATATGATTATTGCAACTGAGAATAGTAATATTGACAGTCGCGGTTATCGTTTTTTCTTTTTCTTTT
>NC_051416.1:2930274-2930360 GCF_015228065.2 Penaeus monodon
ACGTGTGGCAGTACCGGTGCAACGCATATATGGATATCTGTCTGTCTATTTACTTGTCTATATAAGATTGCCACGATGAAGAGTAT
>NC_051416.1:2931165-2931603 GCF_015228065.2 Penaeus monodon
CCCAACCGGTGGGTCGTGGAGGGTGTTGATATAAAAAATAAGGTATGATACCCTGCCTTCACAGAATATTGTATTATATTATGATAAATAACCCTTGTAAATATGCTGAATATTTATTTATCTTTTCTAAAAAAAATATTTTAAAAAGTAAATACAAATGAATGTCTGATGTTAGAGATTGCAACCTTGAGAAAGAGGTCATGAGTGGAAAAAAAATGAGAACCACTAATTTGTTTCTGTATCTTTATCTATGTCAGTAAGTATATGCAAATATAGGTCTATATCTGTCTATATAAAAATGCCTTTCTCTCTATCTGTATGATGGTTGTAAGTCTAGAGAATTCATAATACATCCAAAATGGCAGATATTCATATGCAGAATCACTTGTCCTTCAGTGCTAACCTCTCCAGCCCTAAGAACAGCATGTCTGTGTAGAC
>NC_051416.1:2931873-2932491 GCF_015228065.2 Penaeus monodon
TGCCGAATCCCTATTAACCTTACTCTTATGTGGTGAGACACCTTACATCTTTAAGAATAAACACTCAAAGCCAGATTCTAGCATCCCACTGCTGCCACCAGACTGTAATGCCTTCCTCTTGTGTGACAGAGGATTACGTGGATCTGTTAGGGGCAACGGTTCTAGCATTGGGCTATATATGTTTATTCTTGATAATGTACATCAGGAGAAAGAATGACTCATGGAAACGTGGCCAAGTCTGCTTCACAGGACACATGTTGTCGTGTGGCTCCACGTGTGGGTTTGGGTTCAATGTGGATCGCCTTGAACTGCATGACCTACCACCTATAATAAATCATAGTCTTGTGATGTAAAGGCCACATCACATCCTTATACACTGATCTCTTCAAGTTCACATTTGGTCAGAACAGACTGAGTCCAACCTTGGTCCTTTCAACGACTTTCTCAGTCACCTTCTTAGGTCGCACATCCAAGGGGATCTATTGCTTCAGAATCTCTCCTGAGGGACATCCCCAATTCATGTGAATCGTATCCTTGTTTGGTGTGATGCTGACCATTTTAAAGAATAGAATGGTACAGCCTAAGGTTGTTTTAACTACTCCAAATTCATTGCAACAT
>NC_051416.1:2932592-2932953 GCF_015228065.2 Penaeus monodon
TGCAAACCCCGTGATCCAGGAACTGAACTGTACTAATACCTGCCTGAGCCTATCTGTCATGCAGTACACACACCTGCATGACACTGGGTCTGGCATCTGTCTCGCCACGACTGTCATTTTCTCGCTGTCGCATCGCTCTGTGTGGCACTCTCATCATACTCCAACCCCGGCACTGTCACGGCACCACAGTGTTCACTATACTGTCGCTGCATATGATACCGTAATTATGCTCTAATGTAAAACCACTAATTAGTCTTTGCCTTAATTATTTTAGTGTTCATTAGCCAAACTGTTGAAGAATTAATGTTAATATTATCTAGGATGTGGGTTCACTTACAGGCGAACTCACACACATACGCAT
>NC_051416.1:2933173-2933491 GCF_015228065.2 Penaeus monodon
ATCTTATAATCAGCATATGAGAATTACTAATAATGGATAAGAAAGATCGTAACTATTGGTAATAAAGCAGATAATAATAGTACCACTATTCTTTTAATATCATGATTATCATATCATAATCATGGAGATCATAAGTATCATTATCATAATAATCAGAGTTTCATCCTTATTATTTTCTAGGGTAAATGATTTCTTCGCAAACCAACATCAACGCACTTTTGCCTTTTATTTTGCAAGGACCTTCACTCATTTCTGTTGCTTTGTCTGTAATCCGACGTGTGTAGAGGATGCATGTTTTTTTTTTTTTTAATTATCCCC
>NC_051416.1:2933915-2934010 GCF_015228065.2 Penaeus monodon
GTTCTACTATTCATACCACTGGGCTTTTCACATCATCCCTGCTCTGTCACGTGACCAATGAGAGAGAAAGAGTTGACGAGACTGCGTGTGTGTGG
>NC_051416.1:2934227-2934349 GCF_015228065.2 Penaeus monodon
AAGATTAAGCGTGACATATGACAGAAAGGTCGATGTCAGGTTTGTGCGTGGCATTAGTTTTTTTGTGAAATGATTTGTGAAATGTAGTGCTGTTTTTATCTTTTTTTGTTCTTTGTTTTAGA
>NC_051416.1:2935183-2935533 GCF_015228065.2 Penaeus monodon
CAACGAAATGAAACCATCGAATCAGCAGCACCGATTTAGACCGAAACGAAAAGCACAAGAGAGCGAACGATAAATAGGTAACCAGGCCAATAAAAAAAAAAATGGTATGGCAAACCGAGGTCTAACTCTCACAGTTTATAAACAAATTTACCCTTTTGTCATTTTGCTTTTTTTCTCTCTGTTCCATAAAGTTTTGATCGAAATCTCAATCAAATATACAAGCAGCCGACATGTCTGGATGAAATATGGAAAATAAAGCATTAATCCTGTAAGGTCTTAGCAGATCGAAACGAATAGAAAGTTCAATAGAGAAATCGGAATCAGGTTTTTTTTTCTTATTAAAAAAAAAG
>NC_051416.1:2935605-2935976 GCF_015228065.2 Penaeus monodon
ATAGATTTAAATTTTGAAGTAAAATGGAAAGTCACGTTTAGAGTTTGACGTAAATATAACGGCGCCTTAGATTTTGACATGAATAATACGTCCCGCTTAGATTTTGACATGAAATTAACGTCACGTTATATAATATAAAATATATGTGTCATATTACAATGCAAATTTTCTAAATAAAATCCCAATGAATGTTTTCTACATATAAATCGTCATATTTAGACTTAGACGTTATCAAAAGATGAATCTATAATTTAAAATGTTATTAACCACATTTAGTCTTAGGCGTTATCAAAAGACAAATATATAATAAAAATGCTATTAAAAATATTTAAACTCGGGCGTTATTAAGCGTCATATCTAGACTTAGGCAC
>NC_051416.1:2936102-2936291 GCF_015228065.2 Penaeus monodon
AAACACGTAAATTTCTTCCCTCGGTATGACTATAGGATACAGTTGCCAGGAAAATGGGCTCTAGGTGTTAATTATAGTAATAGCGTCTTAAAATAAGGAAGCGAGAAAACATTTGGTCTTTGGGCAGTGTTTGAGGTCGATGAGAGGGGAAGAGGGGAAAAAAGATGGGAAAAAAAAGGGGGAAAAAAA
>NC_051416.1:2936587-2936692 GCF_015228065.2 Penaeus monodon
AACAAACAAACAAAAAACGCACTTACTGTAGTCACTGGGGCTGCACAGAATATGGAACATTAAATTTGATTTGAACCCAAATGAAAGTCTCCGTTGTTTCCTAAG
>NC_051416.1:2937507-2937638 GCF_015228065.2 Penaeus monodon
GGGGGTTATATGCTTTTTGATAGTATTAGCAAGTGATATTAGAACTAGGATATATAAAAAGGAAAGAATGATTTACCCATATATTATGCTTAGTCAAAGTTATGATAAGTTGGGGTACCTTTTCAGAGTTC
>NC_051416.1:2938113-2938201 GCF_015228065.2 Penaeus monodon
AGCACCTTTACAACTTTATAATATTTGCTGCTCAATAACTCAAGAGAAAAAAGGACGATAAATTTCGGACGAACAATATCCGAGAGGA
>NC_051416.1:2938912-2939017 GCF_015228065.2 Penaeus monodon
TATTTCACACGTGAACCTGATACTATGGTGTTGGATGTTTTGGTAGTTGAGAAACATTTCAACATGTGGTTGATACTTAAAGCTCATGGGGGTGTCGTCAACATG
>NC_051416.1:2939328-2939707 GCF_015228065.2 Penaeus monodon
TCGGGGTCATAGCTGAAACCATTTTTCCCGGAAAACAAATTTTTTTAGATTAGGGATAAATTTTTTTAGTAACAATTTACAGAAATAAAAAAAAAATTAATCATTGTAATTTTTACATTGGATGTAATTGATTAGAAACCCCCATTTCACTAAATATTCAAAAGCAAATGGTTCCCGGGAAAACGCATTCTTTTTAAAAACTTTTAGAAAATTCTTAATTTCAAAGATCAAAAACAAAAATAGCCAGCACTAAAGAAAATTAAATTGCAAAGCCTACTTTTGGGAAAAGCAAGTTTTTTCATTTAAACAGTTAATGAAATACTAAAACGCTCATTTCCCCAGATAAAGTTCAATTTTTGTATTCACAAATAACCACACC
>NC_051416.1:2943400-2943653 GCF_015228065.2 Penaeus monodon
TATATACAGACGATTTTACATTTCTGTCCACTGTTTTGTTCTTATAACTCGTTGTACATATTTACTAAAACTTGTATTTACAATTCACTGTGATTTTATTTTACAATAGATATTTGTTTTTTTTGTTAGACATTTTTTTGTGTTCTTATGATGTTTTACCTACTTTGGCTTTTTCTCCTTTTTGTCTAAACATAATTTGATGTCTGTTTTTAAATTATATATTCATTATTTTGCACAGTAATTTATCTGTCGC
>NC_051416.1:2944676-2944796 GCF_015228065.2 Penaeus monodon
TCTGTCATCGAGTTTGGACTTAAAAATGAAGTTATAGTTTTCCCATAGTTTTCCATCTCCCCCCCTCCCCCCCATCCCCCTACTCCCTATCCCCGTCTCTCAGGCATTCTCTTTTGTTAC
>NC_051416.1:2945140-2945266 GCF_015228065.2 Penaeus monodon
CCATTCGCCCGCACGGCACACGAAGAAGGGAACCAGAGACGAACGCAGAAACACAGCCAAGTTATTCAACAGAAGAGTAAGTATTTGGTTCTGATATTTACCCTGTAACCATGGCAACAGCGGCTG
>NC_051416.1:2946824-2947299 GCF_015228065.2 Penaeus monodon
AAGTCTGAGAGTGAAAGGACGAAGCGAAAGCAATGGAGTGAACGAAAAACGAGTCCGCATGATGCAAGGACAAAGGCCCGCTGCCCTAGAGCTTCCCAAAGGGCACCGGACTCCCGCAGAGCGTCCTCCGGAGGTCAACGCGGTCGCGGGCACAGGAGAAGAAGAGCAGGAGGTGCTAGACTGTAGCGGGGAAGTGTCGGCGGAGCGCTAATGTTAGCAGATACTATATTGATCACTGTGTTTGCCCTCGCGCTGGTGCTTGCTGGCAACCACTGTATGTTCCATGCTGGACTGGGAACCCCCCTGTGCATGCCTCTCGCTACTTTGGGGAATTCCTGCCCGTGCCTCAGGAGGAATCGCCCCTCCGCTGTGTGTCTGTATGTCTGTGCTTGGCCATCTCCCCCTCTTTCTCCCTCTCTCCCCCCCAGCGGGTTTTGTTTTTCTCTCACGTATGCAAAAAAGCGGCTTCATTTTT
>NC_051416.1:2947541-2948192 GCF_015228065.2 Penaeus monodon
TCCCCCCCCCTCCCCTTCACCAAACACACACACACACCTAAATAAAAAAAAAAATTGCAGCAACCATAACTCCCTTTACCCCTAAGGTGGGTGGGGTGTTGCAAGTTCCCCCTGGTGGCGAGGCGGGGGAAATGCCATGGAAGGAGAGGAAGGGTATAGGAAAATAAGGGAAGGGGAAGGAAGGAAAGGGTAAAGGAACGAGGGGGGGGGGGAGGAAGGAAAGGGGGGAAAACGATGAAAGGGAAGGAAGGAGGGGGAAAGGGGGGGGAGAGAAGGAAGGAGGAAAATGATTTAAAGGGGAGTGAAAAGGGGGGAAGGAAAGGGGAAAAAATTATGAAAGGGGAGGAGGGGGGGGAATGGGGAGAGAGGAGGAAAAAAGGAAACGGAGAGGGAAACAAGGGGGGGGAGAAGGAAAAGAGGAAAAAAAAATGAAAGGACAAGGGTGTGAAAAGAGGGAGAGAGAGACGAGGGGACGAGAAGGAAAAAGGGAAAAAAAAATGGAGAAAGAAAGGGAAGGAAAAGAAAAGGGAAGGGAAGATAAGAAGGAGAAGGAGAAAAGGGGAAGGGGAAAAGGAAAAAATAAGTAGACTAAGGGAAAGAGGGGGAAGAGGAAAGGAGAATTAAGGGAAAAAAAATTAAAGGGAATGTAAT
>NC_051416.1:2948697-2948798 GCF_015228065.2 Penaeus monodon
CTAAATAAAAAAAGAATTGCAGCAACCATAACTCCCTTTACCTCTAAGGTGGGCTGGGCTGTTGCAAGTTCCCTCTGGTGGCGAGAGCGGGAACTGCCATG
>NC_051416.1:2950052-2950361 GCF_015228065.2 Penaeus monodon
CTTGTGACAGAGGCTGAAATTAGGGGAACATTCATGACTAAAAGGTACACGGGAATTGTGTCAACATTGCAACATTGCAACATTAACGTGATGTATTTACATAATTTAAACAGGAAAAAAAAGAAATGAGATAAATTAGATAATTTATTTGCCAATATACGTTCGATGAATATATGCAATGTGCACAAAATATTAATATTCCGAGATTACAGGCTCCTTAAATAGACTTTTATGTTCAATGTATAATATATATCGATAATTGCCCCAAGTCTGATTGCATGTGACTTATATATCAGCATAAAACCAGTC
>NC_051416.1:2951916-2952136 GCF_015228065.2 Penaeus monodon
TCTGAACGCAACATGACAGTCACGACGGTACCAAGCTTATTTTCCTTCCCCAGATCATCGTAAATTTTTTATTGCCAACACAGTAAGCAGAAAGCCATGTTAGCATAGCCATTGTCCGTTTCTGCAAAGCTTGTAGAAAGATAATTGTCTGATCTCTCCTGTTGATAAAAGTAGTGTAATATTGTTAATTTACGTTGCAGATATGAGGGAGAGATTTTAC
>NC_051416.1:2952165-2952419 GCF_015228065.2 Penaeus monodon
CTTTTCAACTTTTTTTTTTCTGAAATTCGAAAAGCATTGTAATGGTATCAAAACCAAGTTACAGATTTATTCATGTGATGTGTTGGCGAGAGATGTGAGTTGCAGACACATGAACATGGTAACAGGGTGGTTTTGTTATATTGCGTTTAGAGGTAAAAAAAAATGTGTATTCAGATTCAATTCAGTTGTTGAACAAAGGGGAAGCAGCCATTCAGTTGATGAATGTCAATGAAATCTGATGATTGAGATTTTTG
>NC_051416.1:2953272-2953483 GCF_015228065.2 Penaeus monodon
GCATAGTCCACGTGCCAGAGAGATATATGAACCCTCCTTCCTCGCTCTCGTGTTCTTTATTCACTATTCATTTATTTATACATATATTTATTGTTTGTATTTTGTGTTTTGGTTGGTTGGTTTGTGATTGTGATATCATGTATATTTTATAAATTTTCGTTATTATTTTTGTTATCATTATTTATTTATTTTATTATACACACACATGTAT
>NC_051416.1:2954002-2954215 GCF_015228065.2 Penaeus monodon
ACGCAATAATTACCGATCATTTTGATATAATTATTAATTATTAGCAGTTCATACACATCTGTTTGTACATTTTCGAATTAATCTTCTGATCAATCTATTCACGTTCTGATTACATTTTTATTATGGATATATGCAGTCGAAACGCAACGATATATTAATAAATACTTTTGAAAAAAAACAAAAAAACTTATCATCCTTAAAAAGATATGAAGA
>NC_051416.1:2955618-2955806 GCF_015228065.2 Penaeus monodon
TGCGTAGAACAAAGACAATACTTTTATTTGTTTCCTGTAACTCACATTCTTCCCGGATAAAGAGAGGAACATCAGGCAGATTTCTTTTCACAGTCACTCCAGGAGCGTCGACTTTTATTTGTCGTTAAACTCACAGATTACAGGTTAGTTGATCACGCGAACACACTTGGTGTGGATCGTCACGTAAT
>NC_051416.1:2957427-2957661 GCF_015228065.2 Penaeus monodon
ATGATTATTTAGTGTAATATCTATTAACTTTGAGATACTGAATAATTCATTACTTTAATAAATATTGCTATTTTGTTTTATACCATTTGTACCTTGTAAAAGCTTTTCATTTTACCCATTTTTTTTACATTGCTGGAGAAGCTGATAACATACGATAGAGAAAAAATAACATGTTTAAATCACCATGTTTCCCAAGAGTAAAGAGGGATCAGTAAGAAGCGACGAATTACATGG
>NC_051416.1:2957713-2957788 GCF_015228065.2 Penaeus monodon
AAAGGAAAGTCAGATGTGTAGTGTGTTTCCTGGTGTTAGAAAATTTTATAATGTTTCGTGGTAAGTTTATTGTAG
>NC_051416.1:2958192-2958463 GCF_015228065.2 Penaeus monodon
TAACGAAAAATAAGACCTTAATTCTTTTTTTTTCTCTCTCTCTCTCCCTTCGCTCAGCCTCCTAATACTTGGTCATCTGAACAAGGCTTTTAAGTGGGAATTTAAAGTCACGTGGCAGCCTTTAGGAATCTCTGGAATTATGAAAAGCCTCTCACGCTGATGATACGTAGGGTGTTCCCGGAAAGAGAGCAAACAAGGTTTCTTTTTGAAAATTTGCTCAGGGACTTGACTCTGACAGTTTGACAGTACTTTGTTCTGTGAAATTAATGGG
>NC_051416.1:2958943-2959522 GCF_015228065.2 Penaeus monodon
CAAAGTAATGCCACTGTGCAAATGCATAAATATTGAACTCACTCATGCATGGACAATTTGCAAGAAATTTTCATTCCTTATCAATATTTTTCTGGCACAGCAACCAATGACATTTTCACACATGTACCATCTGTCTCATACTTTTATCAACAAATATATTCCTTATATTATGAGATATCACATAATTTTCCACCTGCTTTTAGAGTGAAAAGCTATACTGTAGAATTCAGCAACAGGGTAGGGAGGCACTGTATGTGAAACGTGGTGGATTTTCCCGTAGATTTATCCAAAGAGGTGAATCATTGTCACCGGTGTTACGTGTTCAAGAAAACGAGTTTATAGTATATTCACTCTTCTTTTTTTTTTGGGGGGGGGGGTTAGTGTAGATAAAATTAAAGTGTACCCTCAAGAGCAAGGAAAAAAGTAATAGCAAAGAAAATTAACTACGAAAATAGTATCAGAAACTTGATACTGAGGGAAAGAAATAAATGGATTATAACATATGTTCTACGTTCACAAATAGTAATTTAAAAAGTCCGAGCCTTTTTTTACACCTATTTTTTTCTCATTAAGGAAGTA
>NC_051416.1:2959726-2959861 GCF_015228065.2 Penaeus monodon
CCACCCCCTCTCTTTCTTGTTTCCCTCCCCCCTCTTTTTTCCCTTCATCCCCTTCCTCTTCTCTAGCTTCCCCTTTTCTTTTTTTTTCTTTTTTCCCCCTTTCCTTTTTCTTTGTGAACCACCCCTCAAAAACAA
>NC_051416.1:2960401-2960470 GCF_015228065.2 Penaeus monodon
TATCAATTTATCCTGTTCTCTCATTATCGTCCCTTCTTGTGTGGCTGTACATCCTCTCGCTAATTATGC
>NC_051416.1:2960674-2960864 GCF_015228065.2 Penaeus monodon
AGTCAAAACCCACATCTACAGACCGAGGATGGCACACACACTAAGATTGCGCCCGAATCCAAACCAAGAGTTCACACCTATAATTGGAGGAGAGGAGATAGCCCTGCCTCTTAAAGTTAGCGTGCGATGGCGGGGTCACGAGGCTGCACTTAATCACATGCAAATACAAGAGAGGATTAGGGGGATGTAA
>NC_051416.1:2960888-2961020 GCF_015228065.2 Penaeus monodon
CGATAAGTCTCACCACATTTGCATAATACTTATAGCAATATATTTATGGTGTACAAGTCATAACTTCGGTGCTGTGTATGTATTTTCAGAGGGTAAAGCAAAGGATGAAACGTAGATATGATGATAATAAAA
>NC_051416.1:2961676-2962268 GCF_015228065.2 Penaeus monodon
GAAAACCGTGCATCTCGACGTGAGAGATCACTCCACTTGAGTTTACTGTAAACCGCTTTGCGAAATTAATCCACTCCGTGATGGTTTCACTCATCATCACGATTTTTCTGTCCTCAGCCAGTCCCTCTTGATGCACCTTTCACAAACCTTTTGGAGAATCTTTGGATTCGCTGAATAGTCAAAGTTTTGAGTAAATACAACCTTGGATTTTTTATTGGGAATCAGATTAGTCATAGCTTGAAAGTCAAGGGTGCGTTTAGGGTTGGTTGGCATTTTTTTTTCCTAATGTTTATCGACAGACTTCTGTTGTAGCTCTAGTAAATAAGTTATTAATTTTTTACTTATTTGTGACGTTGGAATTGGCCATTGCTATGTCGTTAGCTTGAGATAAGCTTCGAAATCATTTATCCTCCAATGTTAAAACCTGAATCTATACCAGGGCTTCTCAGGGGGGTTGGGGGGGAGGGGGTCACGGGATATTTTCTGGGGGGCCATGGAACTATATGAAAATTACAAAAGTAGGACGTCGATTTAAAATGAATTTTGTATCACCTGCAGTACTTACGTGTAATTACCTCTTGCACATCAATAA
>NC_051416.1:2962692-2963207 GCF_015228065.2 Penaeus monodon
GAAAAGATGACAGACTCTGAACGGCGCCATGGATATTATTATGCACTGATCGGGGGCCACGGAATGCAAAAAAAAAGTTGGGAACCACTAATCTACACCTTCCTCCAGAACCAATTTCCAAATCTCACTTACTTCTCTCCCAGCCTTTTATATTCTGGACTAAAACAACAACGTTAAACCGCAAAAGCACTAGAGAGTCACCTAGATGTACTCCTTTTAATGCTTGATAAACCGGTGCCACACTTGACTGACGTTGCAAAGGGACGCTGAATTCAATCGGCTTCTCAGTGATCTGTTCAAGGCAGAATGATCGTTTCAGTGTTGCTTCTTCCTGGTCGGTAAGCTGCTTGGGTGACTAGCAATCACGTCTGCAGATCTCTCTCCTTTGAGCCTGTCTGTTTCTGTGAGGTTACTTGTGAAGGACTTGTACACGTGTTTCACAAAGTTATGGGTTTATACTTCGAGTATTGCGATGGTATCGACTTGTACAACAACACTAGCACTGCTTAATTTGT
>NC_051416.1:2964086-2964220 GCF_015228065.2 Penaeus monodon
GGCAGGAAATTTTAATTAGAAAACGAAAAAAGAGCCAGATTTTGAATTTTAAAAAGCCAAGCACATATAAACACAAGTCAAATAATCACTAAAGTTTCCTTTCCTGTGATAGTATGTCTGTCAGTGGCTCGTTC
>NC_051416.1:2964293-2964406 GCF_015228065.2 Penaeus monodon
TTCTTTTCGTAGAACAAATTTGATTATCAGCGACCTTGTATGTAAGTTTAGTAAGACCTTGATTTAGTATGGACAGTGACTCAGCAAATAACATGATATATGAATGACCCTCA
>NC_051416.1:2964810-2965648 GCF_015228065.2 Penaeus monodon
TAGCTGATCTCCCGGCCTCCAAACAGGGTGTTGTTATTGATTATATCAAAATAGAATGTCGGTCGATAAACTCCTCACGTGACACACTCTTAGAGGCTGGTTCTCCGTGATTGGAACTGTTGCTGTTTGTGTTGCAGATATTGCGTTTGTTTGTGATATTGCATTATTTGTGTTGCAGATATTGTACTTTTTGTCATTGTTTGTTTAGTCCTGAGAAAAATATAGTTGCTGCTTGGATTACTGTTTGGTCAATGTAAATTTAAAATAAATTCTTGTAAGTTATAGCTACCTGCATTGTTTATTTCCTTAATAAAATGAATAAATAAAAGAGAAAAAAAAATGAAACATAATGAAACAAATGTATAAAACACAGAAAAAAAGATGAATGAAATAACAAATTTAGTCAATAGCGTAATAGCATTCAATAATCTGCCAATGCAACATTATCTAAGAATAAGTATAGATACGTATCAATTAGTCAATATACAGTATTACTTGGCAAACCGAATGAACTGTTACGGTCTGCCTCCGCGTCCGATATGTTTTAAGAATCGCTCACCTGTAACATAATACATATATAATGTATCGTAGAGATGAACATTGAACACTAGAGACATTGTGAACTTATGTGGCACGAACATTACTTTAAGAATCCGATGAAATCTGCTTGTTTTCATGAATTTGTAAAATGGTGGAGTTCTGTTTGGGTTAAAGTTAGCGCTGTTATATGAAGTAATGTGTTGTGTATATATATTTTTGTTAAGTCAGTTTGAGAACATGACTTTTTTTTTTTGTTTTCTGTTTTGTCATATATAAAAGAATATATATTTTCCTTTCT
>NC_051416.1:2965976-2966092 GCF_015228065.2 Penaeus monodon
AAAATGTACACCTGGACAAACATGATAACATAAAAATCCAAAAGAAAAATACAGAAATGTGAAAAAATGTAAAGCACCTCATTATTATTTTTTACACGGTGGATTATGATACGCTG
>NC_051416.1:2966400-2966566 GCF_015228065.2 Penaeus monodon
GTATGTATGTGTGTGTGAAATCAATACTAATAACAAAAAAATACACAAATAATTTTCAAAATCAAAATGACATGAATTAATTCCCAGAACATTAAGGAAAATTAAGACCAGTAATAGATTACTGAAATTTGCAATCATTTAGGTAAAAAAAGTCCTTTGTCAAGGC
>NC_051416.1:2966759-2967144 GCF_015228065.2 Penaeus monodon
CAAACGCAAGCACACGAACACACAATCATAACCAAAAATAACAAACCTCTCCTTCACACAAGCAATCACACACACACGCGCACGCAAACGCACAAATAACACA
Source organism: Penaeus monodon (assembly GCF_015228065.2). Lineage (NCBI taxonomy): Eukaryota > Metazoa > Arthropoda > Malacostraca > Decapoda > Penaeidae > Penaeus > Penaeus monodon. The sequence goes on from NC_051416.1 coordinate 2,966,863, forward strand.
CATCACAGACACAACTTTCGCACACGCAAACCTTTCTATATTAAACCAACCAAGATTTACATATATATACACAAACCCTTAATGAATGTAATGAAATTCTTAGCACTTCATTATTCACGAACATTTAACCTGCGATTTATCTGACAAGTAATTTGCATAAAATGAGAAAATGTTGATAAAAGGTATTACATATAGACACGGCAGAATGTAAATCTGCACGCACAACACCTGTTCAGAGGTACATAAAAATTTCATAATCTTTGTGAAGAGAGCGAATGCTTC
>NC_051416.1:2968038-2968209 GCF_015228065.2 Penaeus monodon
TTCGTTCTGGCTGTCGACGGCTCTCTCGGTGTGTTCTGTGATTTTTCTGACAGCCTTTTTTCAGGCTATTCGCTCTAGACCTCAAAGCATCTCGCTCTATAAAGTCTTTCTGTAAGAAGATAAGGGGTTTGGTTACTTTCAAAATAAATGTGAAAGACGAGGTTGTAAGGA
>NC_051416.1:2968670-2968936 GCF_015228065.2 Penaeus monodon
ATTAGTTCACGCAATAGAACATGAAAGATCAATTAGTTCATGATTCTAAGCGGAGAAACAGCCATGAATCTAGAATTCACAAGACAATGGGACAACGCATAAAACTGAAATTGAAAAGCAACATCATTCCGCTGCACAACAAGCACAACCTCAAATGTACAGTTATAAAAAACTATCACACACATAAAACGCACAACTACATCAGCGGCATACGTGCTCCCGGCAACCCATCTACAGTAAATGCCGGAACAACAATAAAAAAACGC
>NC_051416.1:2969970-2970399 GCF_015228065.2 Penaeus monodon
AAGAGAGAAAGAGAGATAAATAGATTATCGTCATTAACTTAGACTACCGGGAATTCTATCAACAGCAGACAACGCCACATCTTATTGTTAAAATTCCAAGAAATATTCTAAACAAAGCTACAGTTGACAAAGCAAAACTTTGTAGTTTTTGATGATATAAATAACATTTTCCATGGCGTGTAGTGGCGTTGGCAGCGCCCCACTTCACCTTCTCTGGCAATGTTGAGACATGTATGAAACGTGTTTGGGATGTGTGGGAACAGCTGTTTGTCATGTATTGCGTGATTCGCTTCTTTTTCTTGCTTCATCGTTTGTTAGTTTTGTCTTTTTCAGGTGTTGTTTAAGGATATTCAAATATATTTTGCTCATGTTGTAGTCAGTCGTTCTGTACATTGATGTTAATTTTGAATCTTGACCAAAAAAAAAAAA
>NC_051416.1:2970644-2970896 GCF_015228065.2 Penaeus monodon
AGGCGTCGCCAAATATCGTAAACTTTGCATCTAGATTTTAAATGTCATCAGGTCCATCCAATAAAAAATATTTACCATGATTCTAGAGGACGTGGAGACGAAAATCCCAAATTCCGTTGTCTCACTATGTAAGTTCTGGGCGATTGTCACGTGGAGCAAAAAAGTCCGCCGACAGTCACAGGAGAGCTTCTACACACCGCTCATAGATGGCGCAGAAGCCGTTTTGTACAGAGTAAAAATGAAGAAAAATGA
>NC_051416.1:2971271-2971474 GCF_015228065.2 Penaeus monodon
CTCCCTATTCTTAAAGTAGAAACGAAATGATTAAGCATGAACCAAGGCAATCCAAGAGGTACAGTCTCTCACCTAAGATCTCCCTCCCCGGCTTTTATGGCGCATTAATCCCGCCGAAAAAAAAGTTAAAGAGAAGGCAGGGATTCGAAGTTTTGTGATTCGTTTTGCATATTTGATGACGTCACTCATCGAGAACTTGGGAG
>NC_051416.1:2971532-2971661 GCF_015228065.2 Penaeus monodon
CCTTCTTCGTCGAATCGTTTAATGAGCGAATGGACGTGCTTAAAAGAGAAATAAAGGAAAGCAGAGGGTTAATTCAATTAGGGGGATGATTTCTATATGTATTAGAAGAATAATCTCAAGGTAAACGGT
>NC_051416.1:2971976-2972179 GCF_015228065.2 Penaeus monodon
CCTCCCAGATCTGACGCAAGATTACAGTGATGGAGTAACGCATGTAACTGCGGCTGATCATGGGGGTGCCTGCATGCTGTCCAGGACATGATGGTGCCACCGGACAGTGCCAGCCTGACCCGCCCTACGTTGTTGGTTTTTGTTCGTGTGCGCCTGATTCTGCCGTGGGTTTGGTTTTATTGTTTAAGAGGTTGTAGTCTTGG
>NC_051416.1:2972642-2972747 GCF_015228065.2 Penaeus monodon
CAGAAAATGAAACCAAAACAGAAACGAAGAGACAGAAAAATTATCTCAGAATAAGAAAAAAAACAACACAGCATAAAAGGGACATCTCAGACGTCGTGAGCGTGG
>NC_051416.1:2972779-2972855 GCF_015228065.2 Penaeus monodon
AGAGGCTCGGCCGGCGAAGCTCAACTAATTTCGAGTGACGTCACAAATACCTTTATGTCAACATGTATTTTGAAAG
>NC_051416.1:2972886-2972950 GCF_015228065.2 Penaeus monodon
ACGTAATGGAAAGGGTTTTTTCGTTTAGTGTTTGGTGTCAGCTTTTACTTAAACGATTGGATAA
>NC_051416.1:2973180-2973294 GCF_015228065.2 Penaeus monodon
AACCTCATTCACTGATATATATAATTTCCAATACTTTAGTAAAATGAAAGTAAAATTTCAGTACACTTGAAATGGTGAAAAAAGGAAACATAGTTTTTCACACAACCCCTAATC
>NC_051416.1:2973352-2973536 GCF_015228065.2 Penaeus monodon
CTACAAGCATAAACAATAACCCAGATTATAATAACAGCTTAATAAATGTCAAATTAAGCTTTCTGGATCAAGGAAGCCCCACCATATTAACATATTAACATCATCAAATCACGTCGTTAATGACTCGCCGCCTCAACTTGGCCTGTTAGCTGAAGCGAGCGAGGAGGAACCAACTCAGGCACTT
>NC_051416.1:2973922-2974108 GCF_015228065.2 Penaeus monodon
TGCAATATTTATGTTTTCAAATATTCAGAAATCTCTGTATGTGTGTTTATTATATGCACAAACATCGACATCGACTCCCCCACCCCCCCTTTCTTTTCTTCACTTCTCTTACTTGTTCGTTCCAACATATTTTCATTTTCATTCTCTGTGATCAATATTCCATGCTTGAACATACACAATGGAATC
>NC_051416.1:2974560-2974942 GCF_015228065.2 Penaeus monodon
CGAAACATAATGACAACCACAGATGGCAATTTTGCGATGAAAACTGAAATGTCATAATAATAATGGAAAAAAAGGTAGGATTAATAACGGTAGTGGCTCAGGCAATAATAATAACAGAAGTGATTAGCTGATAGATCAAGTTATACAGTGTAGCCTATCTGTTTGGACCAGTTGTCATGACGAGCTATACCTTGATCATTATATACAGCAGTGTCTGTCTATACGGACCGAATTATGTTATTGCGTTGTCATATAGGTCCATTTATTGAATTGCATCAATGTTGGGTCTATATACGGTCAGCTTATGCGGTCCACCTCTCTATAGCGAACAGATATTCAATATTTGCCTGTCTATGTGATTTGAAGCGAATGGAGTTAATGA
>NC_051416.1:2975824-2975971 GCF_015228065.2 Penaeus monodon
TTTAATTAAAGATGTACTGGACATTTAGGAGATAAGTGATGATGAGTTGCCAGGTCGGTAATTATGATTATTTGAAAAACAACTTCATTATTCGGATATGTTGCAATCAGCCAGTCAGTGTCAACCTTTCAAGTGTATCCTCGCGAA
>NC_051416.1:2975998-2976092 GCF_015228065.2 Penaeus monodon
ACTATATAAGGAGACAGATCTTTAAAAAAAAAGTGTGAAAGAAAAAAACGAATTCCTTTTACATTCCTAATTCTATAAATTTTATTCTGGGACT
>NC_051416.1:2976304-2976703 GCF_015228065.2 Penaeus monodon
ACATCTTTTTTTTCTTTTCTTTTCTGCTATCTAAACTCTTCATAAGGAGAGACAAATGGAGGTTACAGAAGATTTCTAAAAAAAAAAAAGTGATGGAAAGCTAATTTCTAAAACACCCAATCTTGCAAATACCATCGTGCAAATATTAATCGCAACGGAAGCTTAAATAGCGTGGTCTATAATCGAGAGGATTGCATTATATGCTTTTGGAGACTGTTAACATTAGGATATTAGGATGTTGCAGTATGTTATGAATGCTATTATGGTTATGGTATGGTAGGATGGTTATGGTATGGTAGCATGGTTATGGTATGGTAGCATGGTTATGGTATTGTAGCATGGTTATGATATGGTAGCATGGTTATGGTATGGTAGCATTAATATGATATGGTTTTGATA
>NC_051416.1:2976899-2977171 GCF_015228065.2 Penaeus monodon
ACCCTCACGCTCTCGCCATTCCCCTCGCGGCCATGAAGGCGTGCGCGCGCGTGCGTTCCATAAATCTCACCCCTCTCCTCTCCGTCCATTACCGTAACTCTTTCATTTCCCCTTATTTCCCCTCTCTTGGATGTTCTGCCCTTTATGTTCTGCATATTTCCGTGTCCTAAATCATCGCGGCCTCTTCGGGATGAAGCGGAGAGGGAAGGAGACGCGGGAGCAGTCGACGGCTGGGCAGGAACTTCACGGGGTTTTTTCTGTTTGTGTTTTTT
>NC_051416.1:2977501-2977603 GCF_015228065.2 Penaeus monodon
GTTTGTGATTTGTGGATCGCCAGGAAATGATAAACAACAGCTGTTTTATCTCAATTTATTTAATTTATCAATTGATTTTATCATCAGTATCAATATCATGGG
>NC_051416.1:2978073-2978580 GCF_015228065.2 Penaeus monodon
AATACGTTCTTGAAATAAAGATACATAAAAACACGATAGTAAAAGATATCCACAAACTCTTAACGACAAACCTCGTCAATCTCCATAACTAATTAATATTAATTTCTACCATCTACGTTTATGGTAATTTGCTAAAACCCTAAAATACACAAACAACAACGAAATATACATATTTCTATTAGTCTTCACTACCACACGTTTTTTTTTTTTTGTAATTAATTAATCGACATCCGTCATCCACACTGATAAACCGGATTTGCGTAGGTTTTTGATAAGACCAGGATAAAAAAAAAAGTGTTTCGTGTATATATGCAGAGCGTGATGACATATGCACACCTCTGATACACTGGCTGATTAGAATTTTTGATAGATAAAGTGTGATAGATAGATTACCAGAAGGGGAATACAGATCAGTGCTAAGAATATGAGTATACGGAATATGGTCTTCGTTGTATTGTGTATTGGATATGTGTACTAAAACAATGCTTGTTTCTGTTGATCTGAAGG
>NC_051416.1:2978944-2979132 GCF_015228065.2 Penaeus monodon
GACCTTAAAGTGACATGAAGCTTCTAGTCTTGCCTTTAGAATGTTGACATTTCTTCTTCTTATTGTTATATAAAGGTATTGACTGACTGGAAGATTCAAAGATACGACACATTTTCATATGTTAACAAAGAAGATTCTGTATTAAATATCCGCCACGAAAATAAAGAGAAATTATTCTTAAGATGCAG
>NC_051416.1:2979178-2979590 GCF_015228065.2 Penaeus monodon
CCGATACGGACTTCCGGCAAATGAAATGATAAGGATGATATGACTCTGCGTCTCATGCACTACTACTGACATGCAGAATAGAAAAAAAAAACATTACACCAAATATATATCTCTAAACATCTAGGAATTTTCCATATAAAACAATATCCATCAAATGGCAGAATATATGAGCATGTGTTTATGACGCAATTCCAAATGTCATATGGCCCAACAAAATGAGAGACTAAGCAATAATATTTACTTTTATATAACAGATATACATATGGCTTTTAAAAGGCTGCAGACAAATTGTTTTGAATCCAGTGAATACATGCAAATAGCATAAACAGCAGAATTTAGATTCAGTGATCCCTGCAGAGAGACCTATCCATTACCGGGGATGAACGCATAATCACGTCTCTTCATTGTGGGC
>NC_051416.1:2983520-2983640 GCF_015228065.2 Penaeus monodon
TTAAAACATACCTAGTAATTTTTTCTTCAGCTTTTTGACTGTGTAGTAATCAAGTTAGCCCAGCACGCATGGATGAATAAAAACATAACTTAGCATTGTTTCTAAGCTCGACAGTCTTTT
>NC_051416.1:2984694-2984910 GCF_015228065.2 Penaeus monodon
TGAGACGGCCTTAACACTCGGTCCAAGTATGACGCTCGTAGGCTGGGCTGTTATAGGCCTAGCAAGGAAATGGCTGTCTCTCTTGCGTGGTTTTGTTCGCGAATTCTTCCCGTTTTTTGTTCTTGGCTGTTATTGGCCTTTGTTGAGGTGTCACTGGCGTGTTGTGCATTAAGGGAGATTAAACTGATTATTTTCTGACAAGTTCATCTATATGTG
>NC_051416.1:2985806-2986087 GCF_015228065.2 Penaeus monodon
ATGAAGCACCAGCGACCGTTTCCCGTTGCAGCGCCTTCCTCTGCAACATTGCCTCTTTTTCTCAAGAACTCATCGCCACCACCAGGAAATACTCATCAGGTATTCATGTGTTACTCTTGCATTCATTGTCTGTTCCTTGCACACCGGCGCGAGTCTTCACCGGTGATATCTTGTCATTTTCACTGTGACTGAATTTAATAATATATCGTGTTGGTGAAGTTGGCGATTTTTGCCTTCAGTTGGTTTGGTTTTACGGTTCAGTGTGTTATTCAGTAAAGCAG
>NC_051416.1:2986544-2986688 GCF_015228065.2 Penaeus monodon
ATTTTGAATTGGACGGTTCAACCCAGCTGCATCTAACTGTAAATGTGCAGATGCTGTTCTCTTCACTCCACTGACAAGAAACAACCCAGTCATGAGTGCTTTTGAAACCTCGCAAAACAAACACGCAAGGTAACCTTTGTTATT
>NC_051416.1:2986929-2987153 GCF_015228065.2 Penaeus monodon
ATCGTAATTGAACAGTACGTAAAAAAAAAAAAACTCTTAAAAGGGAAAAAAAAAGAGTTGCTGAACATGAGAACAAGGAACAGGAACGGAGGCTGTTCCGGAAAACCGTGACGTAAGAGGGTGGGATGTTCTCAGCGATGCTTCGTGAGATTCGAGAGACAGACCGCCTGGATGCTGCTTGCGGTCTGAAGGGTCTGGTTGAGGCGGTTGAGAAGATTTTTGTG
>NC_051416.1:2987607-2987822 GCF_015228065.2 Penaeus monodon
GAAGTTCGCGCTGTGTGTGGCGACCCTACTCCCAGACATGAATTCTCCAATGGAAGTATATTTTCCGAGAAATATTCCTTTTCATCTACACCCTACCTTTACTTCCGTTACGAAACAAATCTTAATCTCATGTTATCTCGATCTGTTATTACTGGTGTTATTCTTTATGCTGTTTTTGTAATTGTCATTCCGTTATCTAGCGATGACTGGCAACC
>NC_051416.1:2987917-2988107 GCF_015228065.2 Penaeus monodon
ATTCTTATTTTTATTTTTTTCTCCTATTAATTTCATGCAGAAAATTTTCTTTGGAGTTCGAAATTCCGATATCATGTAGTAAGTCGAAGTCATCGTCATCACTCATCCTGTACGTTAATCACCGTAATCACTCGTCCTGTACGTTAATTAAAGCTTGAATATTGTGTAGTGTACGTGTATGCATGTCATG
>NC_051416.1:2988139-2988515 GCF_015228065.2 Penaeus monodon
TCGTTTTTTTTTTTTTGCTTGTGCTTTGTTTAATGTCATCCAATGATTTGCTTTGCTTTAGCTCGTTTTTACCCGTTGACCGTAAATGAAGCCTTTCCCGCTATATGTTGCGATTTTATTTCATGTAAATTTGTGTCACTGAAAGCAGAGGAAAGACTTTATTGAAAGATTTGACCCTCGTTTATGGGAAATAGGACAGTTTCTAATTAATGATAAATGGCTCATGTATAGTTACGTATTTTTTTCTTTTACTCTCCATTGCATTCCTGCTATAGGAGGGTATGGGCTTCGGGGATAGTGAAATGTTACCTGATAGTGTTTATTATCTTTCAGTACAGCCCGCTATAGAGTTAGCTGTTGAATTAACGAAACTGTT
>NC_051416.1:2988958-2989043 GCF_015228065.2 Penaeus monodon
TCTGGTCAGTTCCTTCAACCGTCCATCTCCACTCTGGTCAGTTCGCTAGCTCGTCTCGTCCCATTCTGGTAATTTCGCTGGTTCG
>NC_051416.1:2989133-2989288 GCF_015228065.2 Penaeus monodon
CCCACTCTAATCAGTTTCCTGGTTCGTTCCTCTAAGCTTTAGTCAGTTCCTTGCTTCTGGTCACTTCCTTCCGTCGTCCTTCTCAGCTCGCAGTCAGTTCACTGTTCACCTGTTCCTCGCTCAGTTCAGTCCTATCTAGTCAGGTCCCTCCTTCA
>NC_051416.1:2989345-2989530 GCF_015228065.2 Penaeus monodon
TGGTCACTCCTTGGCAAATTTCTGCTCTTAGTAGCCATCAGCTCAGCTCAGCAACTCCCGCATGACGCTCGCTAAAAATCTTATTACGGCTGAGCGATTTTCATTCACCTGCTGGAACGCATAACATCTCTAGCGGCGCCGCAACACTACATGACAACGACCACCTCTGCTCAAGCTATATTAGT
>NC_051416.1:2989683-2989835 GCF_015228065.2 Penaeus monodon
ATTTTTTCCCACTAGCGATATGGTTTGTTTATCACGTCAAATCTGCATAATGTGATGACGTGTTTCTTTGGCGACTATCGCTAACGTGAGGTATCTTAGCGAACGCATGCTACATCACTCCTGCGAGCAATCACGACCTTCGCTACACCACT
>NC_051416.1:2989864-2990416 GCF_015228065.2 Penaeus monodon
CCTGCAAAACACCATCTCTCTCTTTCGTGGCAATCCCGAAAGAAATTGAAAATTCCCAAAACCACCAGGACGGAACAGCCAAAAGACCGGGCCGACTTATCGTTCACGCGGGAAAACGGCGAACGAGCATTTTTCCGCTCGTTCGCTAATGTCGTTCAGAGACCGCTCAGCTCGACTCCCATGGCGCATTCTCCCCCTCCCCCCCGAGTGCAAATTTCGCTCGACAACAAATGGCCGCTTTTGGAAGAGATGCTTTAGCTTCTTTGCTAAGGACTGTTTTTGTTTCTTTCCATTTTTTATTTTAGTTTATGCAGAAGAGAGATAAAAGGGGTTTATTTAGCATATTGCATTGTAAATGGCAAAGGATCATGAGTTTTCTTTGTATTTGCACTTTTTGCGTTTTTTTTTCTAGAACAATTTAATTGCTGTATTTATAGGAAAGATAAACTGCAAGGGTAAGCATAAAATGTATGAATTATTTTTTTCATGAAAATATTAATGAGTGAGGAAAATAACACAAAAAACGAAAAGACAAAAAGGAACAAGAACTTC
>NC_051416.1:2990659-2990793 GCF_015228065.2 Penaeus monodon
GTGTGATGTTATTCAAGGGCATATTAGTGACTTTGCAAAGGCTTGGACACTTTTGTATTCATCGACTCTGCCTCTTCGCTTACACTGTTTGTTTGAATATCCTGTTGATTCTCCTGTTCCTCAGACCTTACGTT
>NC_051416.1:2991323-2991398 GCF_015228065.2 Penaeus monodon
TCACTCAATCATAGTCACACAGTTTATCGAAATCAATATACCACAGAAGTTGAATAAAATGTACCCCCTATCCCA
>NC_051416.1:2991697-2991843 GCF_015228065.2 Penaeus monodon
TTTAGGTGGTCCTGTCACTCACAGCAGCTGGCATTTTCACTCATAGTCAGTGCCGTCTCGAAGATCGAAGGAGGTGAAATGTTCTCGAAACTTCCACTTCTAGCCTTCGCCCGGATGTGGCTGCTCAGAAGGTTGGATAAATTGAC
>NC_051416.1:2992330-2992527 GCF_015228065.2 Penaeus monodon
TTAACACTATTATTTATAACAAAGAACCTATTCTCTATCTAAAATGAACCTCAAATATAAAATATAACTGAAATTTGTGTGCGGATTTTGAAGTGAACTAACAAACATTCATATAACTGTACTAGTTTACAAAACCGCAGACATGGAACACATAGGCTTATATTTCGAAAAATGAAGATGAATCTGATTTTCTCTTT
>NC_051416.1:2992743-2993092 GCF_015228065.2 Penaeus monodon
CATCTGCTTAGTGTCGGCATTACAGCTTATGAGCGCTACGAGCAAAAACCCGGGGGGCAAATACAAAAAAAAAGAAAAAAAGTTTCCCAGGGCAGAGTCTGGGAACTTCTCGAACCCGTGGTCTCGAACCCGTGGTCTCGAACCCGTGGTCTCGAACCCGTGGTCTCGAACCCGTGGTCTAGAACCCGTGGTCTCGAACCCGTGGTCTCGAACCCGTGGTCTCGAACCCGTGGTCTCGAACCCGTGGTCTCGAACCTGTGGTCTCGAACCCGTGGTCTCCAAACTGTGGTCTTCCAGCTCTTTCTTGGCCATTCCCAATATTTCCAAGAAGCTGAGTTAGTAATTTACT
>NC_051416.1:2993457-2993531 GCF_015228065.2 Penaeus monodon
AGACGAGGTATAAAGTAACAAGAGACAAATTTAAGCATTTATTTGCCTTCGAAGAGGACAGACACTCATCGCTG
>NC_051416.1:2993654-2993872 GCF_015228065.2 Penaeus monodon
TCGCTGTCCAAACGTGATCAGAACATGTATGATTCTTGTCTGTGACTCGTTATCGGCTGGTCTCGGAAAGCCGGACGCCACATGCCATCCCCCGAGGTGGCAGATGGCAGACAGAAGCCAACAGAGGAACACGACCATTGTCTTGGCATTAATGCCTTGACCTTGCTTTTCAGACGCGCGACTGTAGCTGGAGGGGGAAAAAAAAGTCAGAAATATAG
>NC_051416.1:2994412-2994520 GCF_015228065.2 Penaeus monodon
CTGTCATCATCGCCATCAACTAAAAGTCTAAATGATCCGTATTTTTTTCATGATGCTGAGGCAGTTCAAATTTTATGTATTTTGTAAAGATTGAGTACCATTTTTTAC
>NC_051416.1:2994908-2995250 GCF_015228065.2 Penaeus monodon
AGTATAGAAATTAGAAATCATTAATTCTCAATAAGTCCATTTTCCTAGAAGCAAAGGCTTTCCCATAAACCTCTTCGCTGAAACGCTATTAACAAAATTCTTGATACGTCAATTTCTAAGGACCTCCCCCCCCCCCTTTTTTCTCTTTTTTTCGTCTTTTTTCTTTTTCATTTTCCCTTTTTTCTTTTTTTCTATTTTTCTTTTCTTTATTTTTCATTTTTTCGTTTTTTCGTTTTCTTTCTATTTTTCTTTTTTCTTTTCTTTTACCTTTTCTTTTTTTTTCTTTCTCCCCCCCCCCTCCAAACAAGCTATTAGACCACTTTACGTAACCTGCCACTGATT
>NC_051416.1:2995292-2995464 GCF_015228065.2 Penaeus monodon
TCACCTTCAGAGATTCTTTCCCTCTGCATATCCATTGCGATATAAATACCAATAATTCAATTAATCTTCCTTTAGTCGTAGAAAAGACGTCACTTAAATCGGGTTCATGGTATACGTCGGCCTTGTTTTGGGGGCCTCGACCATGACCTACCGCGAGGTGTACTAGAGGGTA
>NC_051416.1:2995767-2996038 GCF_015228065.2 Penaeus monodon
GACAACGAGGATTTGTTTACTTCTAGGGGAGGGGGAGGGGATTAGTAGAGGGGAGGGGGGTAGGGTCAGTTATAAAGGGTGGGGGAAAGATCGGGTTGGTGTAGAGGGGGTGGGGTGGGGGGAGGACCCAGGTGATTGTTGCTTCCAGGGACGCGCCGCCACACAATGGATAATCCAGAGGGTCTTAGCAGGTAGTCCCCCCCCCCCATTACTTCCCCCTTTACTCTTCTTTTCCCCTTACCCTCTTCTCTCCCCTTTACCCATTACCTTA
>NC_051416.1:2996071-2996282 GCF_015228065.2 Penaeus monodon
TTCTGTCTTCTACCTACTTCCCTCCTTTCTTCATTCCTTCTTCTTTCCTCTCTCTTACCCCTTATTTATCACGTCTTCTACCTACTTCCCTCCTTCTTCTTTCCTCTCTCTTACCCCTAACTTATCGTGTCTTCTACCTATTTCCCTCCTTCCTTCACCCTTCCTTCTCTCCTCTCCCTCTTATCCTTTACTCCTCGTCCTTCCCATCCCC
>NC_051416.1:2997264-2997631 GCF_015228065.2 Penaeus monodon
CCTCAGCGCCAAACCGAACTGACTTGGACCACAATACAGGTTTGGAATAACAACAACCTATCAAGTGTCGGCGAGAGAACGCGGCTACTGTTTTTGTTTACTGTTTGTGTGTTTGCGTGACCTGGTACGGAGATGACCTGGTACGGTGATGACCTGGTACGGTGATGACCTGGTACGGTGATGACCTGGTACGGAGATGACCTGGTACGGTGATGACCTGGTACGGTGATGACCTGGTACGGTGATGACCTGGTACGGAGATGACCTGGTACGGAGATGACCTGGCACGGTGATGACCTGGTACGGAGATGACCTGGTACGGAGATGACTGGTACGTTGATTACCTGTTTACGAGATGCTTTACGAG
>NC_051416.1:2998489-2999074 GCF_015228065.2 Penaeus monodon
TACGGACCTTATTCAAGCATGGAGATTCCGACAAGCTGTGACAGAAATGCAATACCTTTTAACGCTTGACATATTGACAAATGCCATGCACATCATAATTACCAAGGCTTATTACGTTGTCATGGTTGCCGTAATGACTAAACGATGATTTCAGTTACTTGCACTGTAATGACTAGGCAATGACTAATCATGCTTGTTGTAACTGCCGAATAATGACTAATCATACACTGTAACGACCCAGCGATGACTGTTCTCATGCACTTTAAAAGGGTCTAACACAAGTCATGCATGATCAAGCACCCTGTCACACCTCAGTCGTTTTTTTGCTTTTCTTTGGTCAAGCACAAGCAAAAGGTATAAAAAAAAAAAACACCCGATGGCTTGAATGAGAAAAAGAGTAAACAATTACTGAATTAATTATTGGTTATTATTTTCGTTTTACTCATCATTCAGAAGTCCTAACTATCTATTAATTATATGTCATATTAGGTATCATATATCTAACACTGCTAGTCCGTGTTATTCATTATCAATAAGTGATTCTAAATAACTACTGTACTGTTGTATGGTATCTGATTCTTCTTC
>NC_051416.1:3000211-3000296 GCF_015228065.2 Penaeus monodon
GCAGAGAGAGAGAGAGAGTACACTCAGATTTCTAACAGTTTCCCTTTTCTCTCACCTTCCCTCCCCCCCCTTCACACTCCCTCTT
>NC_051416.1:3000486-3000656 GCF_015228065.2 Penaeus monodon
GAGTATGGAAAATCCTCTAAAAAGTTTTATTCCAACTGACCGGTATGGAAAGACACGCGCAAAAAAATGGAATCACGAATTATGTTAGATTTTACACCACGCGTGAAAAAAGAGAGGAAAAAAAAGCTTAATCAGTGACTCGCGGAATGGCGAAAGAACGAAATACTGAG
>NC_051416.1:3000680-3000791 GCF_015228065.2 Penaeus monodon
TCACGCTACGTCATCTGACCCGAAGTTACGAACACACGCACGGACACACACATATTTGTTTTTCCAGTTTGTATAAATAAATGCATGACTACAAAGACACGCATATAGACG
>NC_051416.1:3000937-3001058 GCF_015228065.2 Penaeus monodon
GTCGAGCTTTAATTTCTTTTGTAGCATATGCTATTCTAGCACTACTAGTATCACCCCCCCCCCACCCCCCGTGTGTAATTCTGTTATGCGGACGCAGAAAAAAAAATGCTCGTGAGCTGTT
>NC_051416.1:3001147-3001470 GCF_015228065.2 Penaeus monodon
GTGTTTACGTCGACCATCATTTACATTCCTTACAGTTTTGCTGATTTCGTGCCTGGAACCAACGAAGCGCGCAAGCATCCTGTATTGCAATGTGCAATGTCCATTTTGGCCGAGTTGTACGATTCTTCATGTGCGTTTATTGCAATATAAAGAGCTTAAGGTGTTGCGATGTATTTCGTTGCAGCTGTACGTTTTATCATTTTTTATGTAGATTTTCAAAGCTATACTCAAGGTACGTTCCATCGTACGTGTCAAATAGGAATTTATTGATAAAGAAATCATAAATCACTTATTTGTTTTACTTCGTGGCACAGGCTACAATG
>NC_051416.1:3001928-3002052 GCF_015228065.2 Penaeus monodon
CTTCCTCCTTTGTTCACTTTTATCATATTCACTCTCCTCATCTTGCAGACTCCAATCAACATTCCCAATTAATTACCGGCAGCCAGAGATTAGCTGCAGGGTGATCGGTGGGCTACAAGGTACG
>NC_051416.1:3002778-3003044 GCF_015228065.2 Penaeus monodon
CTCGTCCGTTGCCAAGTGGAAAGAGGGGAAAAAATCAAGAGAAAGTAAGGGTCATCCGATGTCACTTAAGTAAGGGAACGTGGCAGTGAAGTTAGTCGTGGTTTAGCCCTTTCTTGCTCCTCCTGGTTTAGGTATAATTAGCCTAATTTGCCACGGAAGTCCAGCGCACATCGGCTGCACAGTTGCCTCTCCTTAGGGGTGCAATGAGACGCCATACGTACATTACAGTCTCTATGGAAATTATATATTTTTTTCCTAGCTGGATG
>NC_051416.1:3003576-3003756 GCF_015228065.2 Penaeus monodon
CATTTTTCTCTGCCGGTCTTATCTCTGCGACAAATTAGGTCTCGTGCGCTGCCTCTTATCTCTCTCGTCCAGGCGCCAGGTCTTCTTGTATTGTGCCCTTATCTCTGCCTAATACCCAGCCCTCTGCCCCGCTTATCTGTCTGCCTTATGCCCAGCCTTCTGGACCTCCTTGGGGCATTG
>NC_051416.1:3007600-3007709 GCF_015228065.2 Penaeus monodon
GTGATTATTTTCCCTCTGCTTATAAATAACCACAGATATTAATAATATGAAAGAACACAAAGCAATCAAACTGGTAAATAATCTTGCTCAAAATATAAACATTTGCAAC
>NC_051416.1:3009395-3009635 GCF_015228065.2 Penaeus monodon
CTGGGCCACGGGGTCAGAGACAATCGCCGAATGAGGGAGCGCGAGCCATGACTTGGAGATTTGACTTCCGGGAGTTTAAGCCTCGCGGGAGATCGAGATGCTGCAAGAGATGCTACGAGAGATGCTGCGAGAGATGCTGCGAGGAGGAGGACCTTGACATCTGCGCCCCGGGAGGCAAACACCTGTTGCGGAGGCCGTTCTTGTCTGTTTGTTTTGGTTTTCTTCGTTTGTTGCTTTCCT
>NC_051416.1:3010119-3010193 GCF_015228065.2 Penaeus monodon
ATCCCCACCTCTTTTGCGAATCCCAATCCTCTCCTTCAGAAATCCACCGCAAGTGAAACGAAGGAACCACAATA
>NC_051416.1:3011424-3011731 GCF_015228065.2 Penaeus monodon
CTATCCAGACCAAGAGAATGTGATACTTTACTGTGTAACCTTGCCTCTGTACAAGGTTTTCACTAGCTCGTTGTATTTTCATTCTATGATTTTCTACCTCTGTTATACTTGTAAATGCTTATTTGCTTGTTTCCTTATAGATGTAGTGTGATTGCTTCTACGTTTGTCATGTGATCTAATCACCTGAACACTTTTGTTCAGGTGATTACTTTTGTTCATGCATCTAACTCTTATTATTAGTGGCTTATTAGTGATGAGTTAAATAACTCTGGTTTATAAAAGTGGCCGTAGGTAAAGCAGCCCAGAT
>NC_051416.1:3011992-3013048 GCF_015228065.2 Penaeus monodon
TTGTCCCTAGATTGTACCTAACAAGTTGCCCCAAGAATTAGGTCGGACTCATAATCCCACCGCTGCCACCACAAAAATAATACAATCTTATATTATCAATCAACCTGATCCAAGTAAAAGACTATGTACATATAACAGCCTATGAAATAACTGAGATGTCAGGCTAGCACTGTTGTTTATTCTATGTAAAAGAGCAGAATACATGAAGCAAAGCATTAGCTAACGATTTAAATGAAAGAATCACAAGGTCATAGAAAGCCTGTGATAGGCAAAGGAATGAAGAGTAATAGAGAAATAAAAAAATGATATGACTCGACGTGTACCTGTGTAGAGAGAGATTAATGACTAGCCTCCAGATTGAAGGTCAGCATCATGACCATTCAGCCAAGTAGTATGAAGAGTGACAGAGCCATATTGCTGCACATTGCAAAGTGCAGAGAGCAGTGGCCCTCTTTCTTTACAGCTTTTCAGCACACTAAAAATATTTCCTAGATTTCTGTGATACACCAACTCTTTAATCCAATTGCATATTGATATGAATGGATTAAATATGTATAGGTATCATATTTCCTTGAAAATGTGCAAGCTACTGTAGGCCGCTGCATAAAATATATTTATTTAATTAATGGAAAACCTGACTTGACCGGGAAAGCTACTTTCAATTATGCAGGGCTGTTAACAGTGTGCCCTCCGTTTCTTATTACTATTATTATTACTTATCAATATTATCATTACTATTATTAAACTATATATTCTCATCTATCTCGTCATATTTCAACTAGAAACTATCGACATTTTCCCAATATATCATAATAAAAAAGGGATAATTATAGAGGCAAGACATCCACAAAATATTAAACAACACGTGTGCAAGGGAGTCGCCACACATTTACGTGGCGCGATACACAGGTTACGAAGCACTAGAATAAAGTCTCAGTGTTCATGGGTGGTGAAGATATTTAACCGCAAACAGGGGAAGAATACACCTGTTCTGCTATTCACCTGTTTTACCCCTTCCTCTTATATCTCCAAATTTACCATGCCTACTTTCACTAT
>NC_051416.1:3013497-3013801 GCF_015228065.2 Penaeus monodon
ACGGATGGCAAGGGTCAGACTTGCGTTATTCAAATCCTTTGTAATGATCTTCTGCAATGGATATTGTACATTCAATAGTTAATAAATTTCTAGGAGAAAGTATTATCCAGTAAGCTAAATAAATTGTCTAATGGTGTAGTAACAAGTATTTTTTCTCAGAAACTAATTTTGAATGGAAGTAGATGTACACTTTTAACGTAATAGCCATGAGACCCTTGTGTTTCTTGTAAATGTCGAAGATGCAAGTATGTAATGATAAAACATGTGTTGTGTTCAGCACAGATGGTCGGATAATTATAAAACG
>NC_051416.1:3013900-3014233 GCF_015228065.2 Penaeus monodon
TGAGTTTTATCTCTACTAATCCTAAAGACGACAATAATAACATATTGCTTCCTGGCGTAGCTTACATTTCGCTACAGTTTAAAGTAATGTGATGCCTATGAAATCGATACCTACCCCGAGCCCCTCATGAAATATTTACAACAAAGGCTCACATTTCAAACCTCTGCACGCATCGTTAACAAGGGAAGTCAACATCAAACACGAGCGTCACGTAAGCTAAAGCAACGTTAGTATTTCTTACGCAAAGCAAAATAAATCTATAGAAGCATTTGAGTGTTCGAAGTCTGTAGTGATCTGGTTACATGTATTCGGTTCTGAAAGGGTTCGGGAAAG
>NC_051416.1:3014793-3014902 GCF_015228065.2 Penaeus monodon
TGACGACCATGAACAAATTAACAAAAACATGACACACATGGCGTAGATTAGACGGCATGCACAGAGGGAAATAAACGTATAGATACACAGACAAGCTAAACGTACAGTC
>NC_051416.1:3015090-3015553 GCF_015228065.2 Penaeus monodon
ATCCACGCTTGACAGTCACTGCACATATTTCGGAAGCGTAGAGCGAGTAATCGACTTGAATACAAGAGAAGTAACTTTCTAAAGTGACCAAAGGCAATGTCAATGAAATTCCTTAATAGGAGGGCTATAAATAGTAACCAACTGGCGTATATCTTAATCAACAGGACATTGAGGAAATATTGTATAAAATATCTACAAGCTGTAGTTGGTAATTCAGCTTTCACTCATGACTATCCGGGGTTTTGTGGTTATTAATATTAATATTGAGATGTTTATTTGCATGACAGGGTTGCATGTCTCGTGAAAACACAGGGGAGGGGAGGGGGGTGCCATGTGTTAAGTTTGAAGAACTGACATTCAAGCGTTTAGATGTGGGCTATTTTTGCCTTATTCTCCTGCTACTCGAAATTTATTGACCATGCAGTGAAACAGTGTCTCATTTTGACGATGATAATTTTCCAGT
>NC_051416.1:3015622-3016085 GCF_015228065.2 Penaeus monodon
GACGTTCCGGTCAACTAGTAACATATTGATTCTAATAATGCAGAGGAAAGTGACTAATACCAGCACAGTAACGTAACAACAAGTAGGTCTAAGAGTATTGTTTAAAATATACGATGATTACATATTATATTCATAATCATCCCACTTAACACAAACTGAGGAATTCAAACCACAACATGGAAAAAATATATATATAATGATATATCCAGCATGTAATACGTGTGGTTAACAAACTCCACGTAAGGCAACGTGGATTCTGGAAGTACCACGGGGTATTTTCATACTTAAAAACGACCTCTATAAATTCATACACCAAAGACCATATCCTTATAAAATAGTAATATATAGAACTACCTCTAGCAGTACTATTCTCAAAACTTAAAACCACGAGTGATGCCCCAAAAAGTACAGCAACGTTACTAACTAGTGTTCTTATCTCGTTTCTATTTTCTTCTTCTTTAGA
>NC_051416.1:3016112-3016351 GCF_015228065.2 Penaeus monodon
CATCGACAGACACCACACGGAATCTAAAATCACATTCCGAACCGACCGAACGGCATTCGAACCGATATCAGTATGACTCAGACATCTATGAATCAAATGTAGTCTGAAAAATAGAAAGTTATTGTTGAGTCCTAGTTCTAGCATCTGAATGAACAGGATATTGTGGTATAGTTGGTAAAGGCTGAACAGAGACTACCCTCCTCATGTGACATGAACTTTGCTCATTAATGATAGACTGT
>NC_051416.1:3016895-3017050 GCF_015228065.2 Penaeus monodon
TTTTGTTTAATTAAAAAAGATTTATTATACTTAACGACGAATTAATAAGGAGATAAAATGACTGGCGAAGAGACAAGCAGATAACGATGGAAAATGCTGTTAACGAAGTTGAATTTATTTAGAGAATGGAATCGAAAAGTGAAATCAAATATTGG
>NC_051416.1:3017082-3017170 GCF_015228065.2 Penaeus monodon
TCTCACAAAAGGCTGTGAAAACATCAGAAAAAAAACTTTAGAAACGGAAAAAAGGAGAAATATATTAACATAAACAAATACTTATATT
>NC_051416.1:3017314-3017495 GCF_015228065.2 Penaeus monodon
TTCCCTCTTTTTCGAAAACTTCAAAACAACACACAAGGGATATTCCCGGGACCATATATAATCACGTAATTTAAACGAAGAATGTCCATGCAAAGGCAATAGATAATCGACAGCAGTATTTTCTCGTTAGGCTGGGTGTAATGAGGAGCCATGCGACACTGACGGTGGGCGGACCATCTGA
>NC_051416.1:3017957-3018185 GCF_015228065.2 Penaeus monodon
TTTTTGGGGGGGGAGGTTACTTTCATAATTTATTTTATAGTTTCGATGGCTTCATATTTTCGTATTTTTTTTATTTCTCTTTATTTATTTGTTTTATCTACGTTTTTTGTTTTGTTTTTGTTTTGTTTCATCTCTGTCTTTAGTTTTGCTCTTGGACAAATATTTCCATTCATATTCACCATTCACTTTCCCTCCTCACTATCGTATCCTTTGTCCTTGTTTATTTAT
>NC_051416.1:3018376-3018733 GCF_015228065.2 Penaeus monodon
TTGTTGTTCTGCTTTCATTGTGTTCCTCTCCTTCTTATATTTTTCTCTCACTTTCACTAATCCCTTTTTCGTTTTACTATCTTATTTCTTTCATTTTTTTTTACCTTGTTTTTCTATTTGCTAATTTTTTTGCATTTTCATTTCTTCTTTAGTCTCATTCTTCTGTGTTTCCCTCTTCGTTTCCTGTGTTTTTTTTTATTCACTTTCATTAATCACTTTCTTGTTTCATTTTCTTTTTTTTTCGTTTTCCTTGATTTTCCTTTGTGTCTCGTTTCTCTGGATAATTCCACACTTTCTTTATCGTTCATTCTTGTCTCTTTTTCTATCGTTTCTCTTTCTTCCCTTTGCATTATTTCA
>NC_051416.1:3019255-3020528 GCF_015228065.2 Penaeus monodon
CATTCTGAATACCATAAAAGAACACACGTATATATATCATTAACTGACTTGTTCAAAAGTTCACTTCTCTACTTTCTCGCTTATCTACTTTTAAAAGACATCGGAAGAAAATACAAACAGGAGACATATTACTCAAGACGGACGTGCAGATATATTTCTAGACGAGTATACAGATAGATTTCTAGACAGGCATACATGCATAATTCTAGACGGGAATACTGACATATTTTTAGACGGGTTTACAGATATATTCTAGACGTGCATAGACATATTCTAGACGGGCATGCAGATATATTTCTAGACATATTCTAGACGGGCATGCAGATATATTTCGAGACATATTTCTAGACGGGCATGCAGATATATTTCGAGACGGGCATGCAGATATATTTCTAGACATGCATAGACTTATTTCTAGACGGGTAGACAGATATATTACTAGAAGGGCATACAGACATCTATCTAGACGGGCATACAGACATATTTCTGACCGATATATTGAGCATGATTATATACCGAGGGACATCACGGTATATCGCAAGCTGACCTCTCGTTACAAGTTCAATCAGTGGAAAAGGGTCACGACTCACGTAGACATGAGGCTAATCATCTCAAAATCTTGCCTGGAATCCTGGTTTGAAATGAGTGAAGCTGGTTATTTAGACATTTCTTTTTGATGTGATGTGAATCCTTGCTGATGGGGATGGGGGAATAGAAGGGGAAATAAATGAACGGCTAGAAAAAGATAACGAAGGTGAAACAGATAGTGACGATATAAAGATGATATGAAACAGACAATGATATAAAGATAATATGAAACAGATAATAACGATATAAAGATGATATGAAACAAATAATGACAATTTAAAGATAATGGAATATGTAACAGCTAATTACGATATAAAGATGATATGAAACGGATAATAACGATATAAAGATAATATGAAACGGAGAATGATATAAAGATAAAACGATAAAGATAAAGATAAAAAGATAAAACAATATGAAACACAGAATGGCGATAAGGTACACACTGTGACAATAATAGCAGTTTCATATAAACAGGAACGATTATAGTGTGTGCTGGGTAGTAGAGCATTTACGATGATATGTTACTAAATATGATGAATAGTAAGTAGTCTGATATGTAAATAGTCCCTGTTTACTTGAGGAACATGACACGTCTGATGAAGATGGTGATAAAGGAGTGGAAATGCAAAAGGTGATGATAACCAAAAAGCATAGTTAATTTTTTCCCATCTCTTTATCTTAT
>NC_051416.1:3021049-3021173 GCF_015228065.2 Penaeus monodon
ACTCTTGGTTTGGAGGGAAGGCAGACATTGAAAGGAGTGTAAGGGAAAGAAAAAGTAAATGATGTTTCAGAGAATATGCGGTAAGAGGTTAAGGAAGCGGAAATGTGGTGAAAAAGACACATGC
>NC_051416.1:3021824-3022036 GCF_015228065.2 Penaeus monodon
CGCATCAGCATCGCGGCTCAGCAGAGAAAGGAAATTCATCAGCTGAAAAATAAGGGAAGGGAATTATAAATTTATCTTTTCTAAGGGAGGGGAATAAATTCACGGGAAAGTGTGTATAAACAAACAAATATATCAAACATCGACCATCCCTCTGCTGGGACTTAGAGCCGATATTTCCTTTCAATCTTTGCATTTATTATTACTTGGGCGGG
>NC_051416.1:3022517-3022647 GCF_015228065.2 Penaeus monodon
CTTAGTCTGTATTACTCATAACTGGTTTGTGCAACCCTTTAATTACCTTTATATATTGCAGTATAATTGATATGAAAGTATATCTCGTAAATGATACACATATCATATCACGTATCTCGATAATTCCGGG
>NC_051416.1:3022771-3023031 GCF_015228065.2 Penaeus monodon
GCTACCATTGTCAAAATATGATTTACAGCGAAGCAGAATTTGAAGAGAGGAGGCGGGGAAAATATGTTATGAAATGTTCAAGAAATCTGTTGATTCCAAATGCTTCAGAAATATATTAATGCTAAATATGTTGACTTAGTTTTCAGGAAAATGTTGATTTAAAATATTCGAGGCAAATATTGATATAGAGTATATTCATATTCTTTTTTTTAGGAAATTATTGAAATTCATTTATTTAGGTATCGATAACAGATGTGTGT
>NC_051416.1:3023374-3024212 GCF_015228065.2 Penaeus monodon
GTTGCAAAAAGACTGAAGAAATGCGCCGGGAGAGAGAGAGCCGACTCAGTCATTTCAGCATTTCCGAATGACCCCCATAAGTCATGCTTTTCCAGCTGCTTCCACCTTGCAGTTTATCTGACTCAGTCTTCGGGTACACAAAACTATACTGACTTTGGCTTCGATTTCCTTTATTGAAAAAAAAATATATATATATATCATTGTGGTTTGTGTGTAATGAAGTATCTACGGTGTATGTATATCTTGGTTATGCTTAATAATAACGAACTGTGAGGAAATAGCTTAGATCTAGGAATTATATGAACCGATTACGAGGCATCTGTGGGTCTTTACTATCTCAACAGGAAATACCGTCGATTCGGATATTTCTCTATCAAAATGTGAATCAAATTTCTCTTTACAGAATAGCACTGTGTTGTTTGTGGATTAGTATTGAAAATGACGTTATTGCAGCTGATTGAATAAAATGGACGGGAAATAAATATCTAAAATAAAATCTTGGGAGATTTTTTTTTTCTTGACGTAATTTTTCTTCAAAATACTTTTTGGTCGTTATAAAAAAATAAAGATAGATTAAAAAAAAAAACTACATGTAAAATAACACAACCTTCAAATCTTCGATAGTAAACAAAATTAAATAACGTACGAGAAATGATATCATTCGACCAACAACAAGAAAGACGCTAATAATTGGAATATAAAGATGATTCGAATAACAATGGAATAATTCAAAACTTTCTGCTTATTAGGGCATAATGCAACATAAACAGGAAGCTATTTTTCGGCTCCACAATATTTATTATTCAATAACAGAAAGAAGGCTCGCCGCTTCTTTCTC
>NC_051416.1:3025922-3026109 GCF_015228065.2 Penaeus monodon
AGCGAAGTCTCCTTGGCCAGTCTGAATGTAGCATAATTTCCTTGTGGTGTTATTTATAAATGAATTGCAGATTCAATTAAGGATTAAGCAGAAATGATTCGGGATTGGATCTGTGATATAGCTGGAGGGGAATCCTTTAAATGCTCCCCTGCAGATTGGGTTGCGATGATTGGGATCGATTCGTTGA
>NC_051416.1:3026530-3026635 GCF_015228065.2 Penaeus monodon
CTTTAAATAATAATCATAATGGAAATGATAATCACATTTTTTATTACTGTTTTTAGTGATCCAGTTATTATTTTTTTTTATTATATTTCTTTGGGGGGTGGGGTC
>NC_051416.1:3026754-3026938 GCF_015228065.2 Penaeus monodon
ATCCTTTATGCTTAAAACTCTTTTCATAAGTATTTTAGTATGTAAATGACATCCAAGAGCTTTCTTACACGACAATAATCAAACTGTTTGAATTATTGCCTCATGACTCATCAATAACCTCCCCCCCCCCTCCCGCGACCTGTTTTATGAGTCATTCTGAGTTTTGCTTTTTTTTCTGTCCGTT
>NC_051416.1:3027162-3027433 GCF_015228065.2 Penaeus monodon
ACTCATTCTCTTTTATAATTAGTATAACTGAAATTTTGTCGGTCTTTGGCGATACAGAAATAGTTATATAATACAGTTAACGACGATTTTGTTATCAATGTTATTATTATCATTTTTTTATATTACCCTTATCATTACTTACAATAATATATAGCCATTTTTTACTATAATATTTTGTTTTTACTTTTACTATTGCCGTTACTTGCTATTATTTATGTTATAGTTATAATCTTTATCAATAGTTATATCTTTTAAAAATTTTACCACTGAT
>NC_051416.1:3027730-3027898 GCF_015228065.2 Penaeus monodon
CGCCTTTTTTTCGCCGTCTGATAATATTTGATAAACTCTCTTTTTATAGCTAAGTTTCCCTTCTTAAAGATGGGAATCACTTCACATAAAATCTTACCTTCATTACTCCATTTTTCGGAAGATAAACGAATCGACGGAATTTACTGGGCCTCTTTACATATATAAATC
>NC_051416.1:3027954-3028490 GCF_015228065.2 Penaeus monodon
CATTGCGAACATTCAGCGATAAAGAAAACGGAAAAGAAAAAAATACATATATTCAAAGCGAAAACAATTTAACTTTCAAAATAAGAATTTGTATTGTGTGCAAGAGTGATTTTTGAAACGCGTGTGGCGTGTTTTCTTGTTTATTTTGTATTTCGTTCGTGCAAACACATAAGCTAAAATAATAATTCTGAATTAAAGCTTAGGTAAATAAGAAATTAGGTTATATTACGTTACTGTAGGCTTGCACGCAGAGATCGTATTATAAGGTGTATATTTCGCTGTTACATAATACTATGAGAATCATGGGATCGAAGGTCAGATTTTGTGTTAATGGAGAATCGGAAAGAAAAAGATAAAAGAGAAATACGAGAGAAACCCAGAGACCCATCGAGGTGAAAATGTTTCTCTTTGATTTTAACATTTGTTTAACATGCGAGTTCGAGGTGTCATAAAAGAGAGGCTGGAGTTTTCCCTTTAAGGACATTGGTATTGAAGGAACGTAGGAGGAAAGAAAAATATTAAGTACTCGTTTTCCA
>NC_051416.1:3028587-3029488 GCF_015228065.2 Penaeus monodon
GCTCGCTCGCTCGCTTGGGTACGAGAATGCATGCGTGTGTAGCCGCGTGCAAAATGATCTTAGATTCTGAAGTGCACGAGTGTTGTTGACTAGCTTCCAGGGCAGGGAAGCTAGTATTATCGATGCCAGATTCCAGGAATTGCTCCAGTGTTTGGTCGTAAGTGTTTGGTGGGGTTTGTCTACACGCTGGAACTTTGGAATGCCGGGTGTGTGCAAGGGAGAACCTGACTGCAACGGAATCCACGAGTAGGAGGGTGTAGGAAGCCGCGCGAGGGTGTAGGATTATCGTAATTCAGAGTCGTGTGGGGGGGAGGGGGGGGGAGTTTCGTAAAAATTCACGATACTGAATCCGAGTGTAGAAATATGGGGTAGGGTAGGTGTCGTGGCTTAAAGAGGGAGGAGGGGGTGAGCTTCGGGTGAATGAGTGCGTTGTGGGTTAGCAGGATGGCCCATGGAGGAAGGAATAATGTTTTTTTTTTCAAGAATTCGCTCTCAGGTACCGAGGCTGAAGAATTTCGAAGTGCCTGGGCGCGAGGAGAGTCCGTGGCGGCGGCGGCAGGTCAATGAGTCCGCCCCGCGCCGCCGACCACACGTTGTTAGGCCTACGTGGCAGGCGCTGAGTCATAAGCCTAAACAATTGGAAGTTCCACGTCCCTTAGGCCTAATCGCGTGGAGCTTCGTACACGGTGAAGCCACTCGAAACACGTACCCAGGAACAGTACCTATGTAGTGTCTTTTTTCGAGGAATGTCAAATTCAAAATCTAAAACATCCATTGTTTGCATGGACGCAGAAAACTACCTTAAGTCTACATACAATTTTCGCGCTATCCTCGTGCGGCCAGGCAATTAGGAGTTTCCGGTGGCTGCCTGGCAAGCAATAGCGAGGGAGGAATTCAAAAA
>NC_051416.1:3029538-3030129 GCF_015228065.2 Penaeus monodon
AAAGGAATACAAGAAGACAACATCGCAAGACAAAATGGTGCGCGGAAGAGATAACAGACCAGAGACTACTGCCCCGAAGAACCAATTTTTGTTTTCCCCTTCCAACTTCCGCGGTTCGGACGCCGGACTCAACAAAGGCGCTTGAGGACGATAAATTTGCTTTTAAAGAAATATAGAAAGCATGTTGGCCCTGCCCCTATTACTCACGACTGGGGGCTTTCCACATCTTTGTCTTAAAGCTGAGGGTCTCTAGGTGACTGTTCCTTGAGATGGAAGGAGGAGGGCGATTGGCAACAGCGTGTGCATTGCAAGGGGGACTACAACGTCTCTGCAACTCCACTGCTCATGCTGCCTATGCAAAATGTGAGGGGTGTCTTACAGGGTTCGAAAGGGTGACTCTTCACACTAGAAGGGTTGCACCGGCTGCAAGGGAGATGCAAACCCTGGCGGCGTGTTGTGGGAACTCTGTGGAAAGTTGCAATAACGAAGTACATTTCCGGACATGCTACTAGTAATGTGTATAGTGCATAACAACAGCTTGCTTTACATAAAAAAACGTAACTTGACGAGTACATAAAAAGAGCTTGCTTT
>NC_051416.1:3030168-3030516 GCF_015228065.2 Penaeus monodon
CACGAACTTGCTTTATATATAACAAAGTAACTTGATTAATGCATAACAAGACCTTTATAAAAAGAAAAAAGAACTGAATAACGCATAAAAAAGGCCTTGCTTTAAGGGAAAAAAAGCCAAAAAGTAAGTAGGTTGCGTGTGAACTGTATATCATACAAACCTAGTATCTGATGATGCACTGACCATTACTATTACTATCCTCACATCACACTGACATCTCCCATGCTCTGTTGTTGTTGATATATTGTTATTTAAACATAGACTTAGATGATATAAGTGCCTCTCGCATTTTAGTTATAAATTCGGGACGCTCTCTCTCAACATAACAACCCGGGAATATCGATACAG
>NC_051416.1:3030833-3031028 GCF_015228065.2 Penaeus monodon
ATTGTATTCAAACGCGACTTTAAAATTCGCAGCGAGCACACAACGTCGCTTTCAAACATGTACCGAATTTCAATTCTTTAAATAAGCATAAACAAATATTCTTTAATTATCATTTATATATCAGTCTTACTGACGAAATGACAATGACGAAATAGATAATAAATAAGGGAAAAGACAGAATTACATTACTAAAGC
>NC_051416.1:3031574-3032124 GCF_015228065.2 Penaeus monodon
CAGCAGACAAGCAAATCCAAATCAAGGTGGATCCAAGCAAGACTAATTATAATCATAAGCAATTAGCAAGTAAAATCGACCCCAATCAAGGTGAAAAAGCAGGTTAGATAATTCCTAATCAAGAGAAAATAAGCAAGCCAAGTTCTTAATCAAGATGAGCAGGAAAACCAACCCTAATCAAGGAAAAATAATCAAGCAAAAATATTCCTAATCAAGAAAAGATAAACAAGCAAAAATCAAGGAAAAACAAATAGGAAAAATAATCAAGCAAGATCAGTCCTTTATCAAGAAA
The DNA here is from genome assembly GCF_015228065.2 of Penaeus monodon. Taxonomy (NCBI): domain Eukaryota; kingdom Metazoa; phylum Arthropoda; class Malacostraca; order Decapoda; family Penaeidae; genus Penaeus; species Penaeus monodon. The sequence goes on from NC_051416.1 coordinate 3,031,867, forward strand.
AAACAAACAAGCAAAACCAGCCTTAATTAAGAAAAAAACAAGCAAGCAAAAACCAATCCTAATCAAGAAAAAACAAACAAAAACCAATCCTAATCAAGAAAAATAAACAAAAAGCAATCCGAATCAAGAAAAAATAAACAACACATCTAGCAAAGGAGTTTTCTGAAGCAAAACGAATCCTAATCAATCAGAAGAAGCCAATATATATCAGGATAAAGAAACCAAACAACAACAAATCTGAAAATAAAAGAAAAAAAA
>NC_051416.1:3032545-3032786 GCF_015228065.2 Penaeus monodon
TAACAAACGAGACCAATCCCCCCCCCTGACCTTTTGACCTTATCTGACCTGACTACACCTGGACTACACCTGGACTAGGCCTCTCCCAGGGCTACACGAAACATTGATGGGTACAGAGACGCGTGTTCAATGATGCAACGTTTTCTTGCATTCCTTGGCCCAAATTTTATCCCTAATCTATTGACGCTTTTTTTTTTTATTATGAAGGAAAGGTCATCAAGGAAACAAAAAATTAAGGAAC
>NC_051416.1:3033206-3033274 GCF_015228065.2 Penaeus monodon
CGATTCCATGTGCGAAATGGAACGAGAAAAGAACCAAGAACGAATAAAAGGAGAGACGAACAAGAAGA
>NC_051416.1:3033380-3033853 GCF_015228065.2 Penaeus monodon
CCGAAAGAAAAAGGAAAAACAGAGAAAAGGAGAGAATTAAAGAGGACCTTAAAAAGTGAAGCAGGAAGGAGGTGGAAACAAAGAACAGGAAGAGAAAAAAAGAAGAGGAAGTAGGAGAAGGAGGATGTAAAAAAAAAAGAATAGAGAAAAAGGAGACAAAAAAGTAGCATAAAAAGAATAACATAAAAAATAATAATTAGAATTAAAAGAGTGAGAGAAAAGAACTGTGGAATAAAAAGAATGAAGGAAAAACAGTAAAATAAAAAGAATTAGAAAAAAAATCATAATTAGTTTGAAAGAAGGATAGGAAAGAGGGTAACAAGATAACAGCGAAGAACTGTAAAATAAAAAAAAAGTCAACGAAGAAAAGAAAACGACAAAAAACAACAAAACTAAATAAATAAAGAGACGAAATAGAGGACTGGAGAATTGATAAAACGAGTATTTTCCTAAATTTATTCTGGATAAAGGAA
>NC_051416.1:3033885-3034399 GCF_015228065.2 Penaeus monodon
AACGAAGAGGAATAAAGGTAAAGGTGGAAATCGGAGACGGAAAACGAAAACGAAGGAGAGAGAGGAGAAAAGGTGGAGAAACGAGACGGAAAAACGAAAAGAAGGGGAAGGGAGGAGAAAAGGTGGAGAAACGAGACGGAAAAACGAAAAGAAGGGGGAGGGAGGAGAAAAGGCGGAGAACGAGACGGAAAACGAAAACGAGAGGGAGGAGAAAAGGTGGAGATTCAAGACGAAGACAGATACGAGAGGACGGAAAAAAAGGTGGAGAACCTTGACGGAAAACGAAAACGAGGGTGAGGGAGGAGAAAAGGTGGAGACCCAAGACGGAAAAACGAAAACGTGGGTGACGGAGGAGAAAAGGTGGAGAAGCGGAAAACGAAAACGAGGGTGAGGGAGGAGAAAAGGTGGAGACCCAAGACAAAAAAACGAAAACGAGGGTGAGAGAGGAGAAAAGGTGGAGACCCGAGACAGAAAAACGAAAACGAGAGAGAATCCGTGCAAAAGGTGGATAACA
>NC_051416.1:3034510-3034602 GCF_015228065.2 Penaeus monodon
ACAAGACGGCGGGAGCAACCATCACCTCTCGTGCATTGATCGAATTTGACAGCTGATGGCGAAGCTGTATGGGGAGGGTTACTCTGCTGGCC
>NC_051416.1:3035200-3035515 GCF_015228065.2 Penaeus monodon
GTCGCTTTATTTGTGGGACAATGTGGAGAGGGGGAGGGAACTTTCGTGGTGGTGAAAGGGCGCATTGTTGGTGTAGAGTACCTTCCCGTTGGAGGTTGTTGGTGAAGGGTGACTAATCTACTTGTTTTATGAGATACTTGTGGTGGAGAAAGAGGGAGGAGAGGTTGTAAAGATTGTGATGGAGGTTATGAGGAGACAAAAGGTCACCATACTCACACCATACATTATGACCATACTAACCAAAGCACCATTTATATATATATTAAAAAAAAAATACGTCACCACATTTATTCTCTCCTCTAACTTCACAAACTT
>NC_051416.1:3035549-3035865 GCF_015228065.2 Penaeus monodon
GGCAAAATACAGTACAAAAAATATATATGGTGAAGGTGTGGTGAGGCAAGGCAGCAAAATTACAATGGTGTACTGAGGTAACGCGAGGAACGGCAAGGCGTGGCCAGAGGTTCAGCCAGGTATAGTGCAGTTCAGTGGAGTTAGGTGTGATGTGAACCTACTAATGCTTCACAATCAGGTGTGTGTGTGGGGGGGCGGGGCGGGGGGTGTCGTGAGCGTGACACTATGCGACAGTGTACAGTGCACGGCGACTGTATGTATGGTGAGCGAGGAGTATGGTGAAGTTACGGGTGACAACGAGACAAAGGTTTCGGTT
>NC_051416.1:3036466-3036681 GCF_015228065.2 Penaeus monodon
GGTAGGGGGAGGAGAGAGGGGAGTGAACGGGTGGGGAGGAGAGGAAACGAGGGGGAGGAAAGGGGTGGGGAGAAGGAGGGGGTAACAGAGATGATGGTGGCCGTGGGGAAGGGCGGGGGGTGGGGAGGGGGTATTGCGTGTTGGATGAGGGGGAGGAGGGGGAAGGGGAGTGAGGGAGAGGGGCGCTGATAGAGTGGTGGGGCAGGGGGGTTGGG
>NC_051416.1:3038230-3038382 GCF_015228065.2 Penaeus monodon
ACCAAGCCTGCCCTCACCTCCATCTCGGCAAAACGTTCAGTTCAAAACTTACGTACAATGAATATGAATACCATTGTCCGTTTGCATGTTCGGTACGTACCGGCGGGCCAACGAAATGCATCATTTTCTTCCACATTAACACTACTCTTGAA
>NC_051416.1:3038507-3038632 GCF_015228065.2 Penaeus monodon
GGGACACTGATATGATGAGCGATGTATTGTCGATAGAATGAATTCCGGCCTTGCTGCTGTTACACTGAAATGTACCTACAGTTTTCAGTGTTACTTTAGGTTCATATGCATATTGTGTCCGTCGC
>NC_051416.1:3038957-3039056 GCF_015228065.2 Penaeus monodon
TTCGCTGTGTGTTTTCTCTCTCTTGGTTTATATATAAGATATGATTATAGCTCTCGAGAAAATATTTAACGATAATCATAGCTGCGAGCCTTCCAACAA
>NC_051416.1:3039152-3039840 GCF_015228065.2 Penaeus monodon
TTTTAGTTACTTGGGCTTATACGTCCCTCTTTCACGGATGGGGAATGACGTTTGTTAGGGCCGTTCCGAAAATCGTCCGGCGCATTAGAACAAAGCGAGAGATAATCATAACATCTCCATATATATTCGTTCAGCCCGACGCAGAAACACAGTCATAGAGACCGATATACTCCGGCGACTTCCATGCACTTCGGCGCCCGAACAAATATGTCACCGTTACAATATGAAACGCGTACGAAAGGGAACGATACAGGTTGAGCCGCGACCCCCCCGCCTCCCGCTAGGCTCGGCCCCCCCTCCCCCCGCGCGTAAGGTTTCAAGGACTCTCTGCTAACGTAGCTTTAGGGCGATATTCCTATTCTCTTTGCATTAATTTACGACCTCTCTGCGTTTGTTATGACATTCTCCCCCCTCCCCCAACCTAGCCGAGGGCAAGATTGCCATAAGGCATAAAACATGCATAAAATACATATGAATATAACCGTTACGGACCAATAATGTAACATTCTAGTATATCTTTTTTTACCGAATATGACAAACCGTTGGATGCTTTCCAGAAAAAAGAAAAGAAAGTTTAACGTGTACTCTGCTAAACCTTACCAACGCATTTCAACAAGAGAACTAACGTAACACAACAGACTATACCAACGGAGAGAAGGAGAAACAAGAGAGATGGCGAAGATACAGT
>NC_051416.1:3039869-3040228 GCF_015228065.2 Penaeus monodon
TGTTCGTGGAAACAATAGGGTAGTTGGCAACTCTGAAGATCTTGCTAGCACAACCATCAGTTCGTAAAAAGACCTTCATAACCACAAATACGTTATTTCTCCAACCACTTCGCCAACGCGTACTGTAATGCCACCACACGCATACGTACGTGGTGTGGATAGAGTCTTTAAAAGAAATATTAATAAAAAAAGGGAAAGGGATTAAATAGAATAAATGGAGAAATGGCAACTGCGTTTCTTCTTTTTCACTCTTGTGTTTCTTTCTCTTGCATTTCAAACTTTATTTTTTTTTTCTCCCCCTCCCCCTTCTTTCTCAAAACCACAACCACAAAGGTCTACCTCAACCGCAGTCTCCACCA
>NC_051416.1:3040276-3040843 GCF_015228065.2 Penaeus monodon
ATACGTCTTCTGACATTCAGTTTACTTCTGTACAAGACGACGGATATGACGAATTAATATATTCAGCGTATTTCAGGTGTTTCTTTATTCATAAGGACTCGAGTTTATGATAATAACCAGTGACGGCGAAGCACACTGTAAAGTATAACCAGTAAAATGGGGCTACACCATACCTTAGCTCTGGAAGGACACTGAACACCACCAAAATAAACGACCACATCAATAGTCTGATTGATTATATGCTATTGCTAGTGCCAATAGTAATATAATGGAACACGCTTGATACCATTCCCAGTGTGTTATATGGTGCTTGTAGGCTCTTAACACCATATACCATACTGGCTTAGCAGTATGCAAAGAACAGCTAAGATAACACTGTACATGATGCCTTTTATGCCTTTGCACTATACAAAGAACACTAGACACCCTGTACAAGAGACCACACACTGTACATTGCACTACACTGTATACATCACGCTGCACCATCGGATACTTTCATTACCAACACTAACAATACAGTTGATGATTTATACACTGTAGCACTTATCAAATCAATGTTCGCCTCAC
>NC_051416.1:3040869-3040982 GCF_015228065.2 Penaeus monodon
TCTGCATGGAAGAGGAGCGGCATGGAGAGGAAACTGGAAAATATGCATTGAAATTTAGAGGGAGGGTACACCAGCTATACAATATTCATAGACATAATATATTATTCATTTCA
>NC_051416.1:3041016-3041296 GCF_015228065.2 Penaeus monodon
AAATTACAACGATATTTCCCCCCGCAGAGCATAATTAATTCTTGCTCAATAATATATTTGAATTGTATTATGTATAACTGAATTAGAGCTTGCAATTTCAGAATGGAGATAAAATATTTGCTTATGACGTTTTCTCTCTCACCGTTTTATTTCGTTTCATTGTAATCCGTTTTCTTTCACCCGTCTCTGGTCGTTTCTTTTTTGTACCTTTCAGAGGGAGACAGAAAGAGAGGAATGACAGCAGCAGCTGAAGAAGAATCGAGGGAAAAGGAAATTGTAA
>NC_051416.1:3041349-3042783 GCF_015228065.2 Penaeus monodon
TCCGTACCTGAGTGGAGTGAGGAGTTGGTGCAAGGAATACAGATATGCCTTTATAGCAGTCCAAGCAGGCGCAGGTGTTTCGTTATGCTTGTGTTTGCCGGAGCATAAGATTCCCGTGGGAAAGCGCAGGTGTTCATAGAGCTTTGACACTTTTCCAGATTTATTTTTCTTCCTCTATTCAAACAAAGGATAATGATTGAGTTTGGCGTCTGTCTTGCAAACATATAGTTAATCAACGTCGTGTCCAACCCCTTGCATGTGAAGGTATAATCTCTGCCATTCTTAAATAGCAAAATGACCCTTATATGTGAAGGTATAATCTCTACCAAAAAACATAAAGTAAAGTTGTGTCCAGTCCCTTAAACGTGAAGGCGTTATCTCTCTCCCACGACGAGATTAGACCTCCAGAAAACATCTCGGTTAGGGTCTCCTCGTCTCTCGTAGTGGTAAAGATGATGTGATGGTAAATAAACGCTCTATGAGAACCTGCAATCTCGTGGTCTTTAATTCTTCTCGGAGGACAATAGACCTTCCCTTTCCAACAGGTGTCCGGAGTGTGTACCAGCCAGATGGACCTAGTGTGTGTGTGGCATTAGGTGGAATTTCGCAACAAAGCTACAAGAGAGATTGACACAAACACAACTATGCGGACTGGAATAACCATTACGAAATTGTCCAGATCCTCTATTGTTGTGGAAAGCTGCGTGTGTACTACTATATCATAGCAACTGTTGAGAAGAATATAAGATATAGTACTTGTGTTAAGGAGATAACCTAATAAAAGGATGAATATTTTTGTAGTTTAAGGACATACAAGGAAAAGGATAAGTACAGCAGTTAGTTATACACTGACAACTAAATTCACAAAACCATTAGGGGAGCAACTAACGTATTCTCTCATCTAGCCGAGAAATGAACATTAGCAATTGTTGGCGAACTGACACAGCTGTTTCTAACACAATCCGTCATGATGAGATTAACCCAACATCTGATGGAAATCCTGGCACAGCTATTAAATAATCAACAGTACGTTGCTAGAGACACGAACACAACCACTAGTAAGAAATACTAAGACAGTGCTTACTACAAGCACAACTACTGGTGAAGGTACAATGACAGTTGCCAAAAAAAGGAACTTACACAAGCAGCATTAAGAGAATAATAAATTTGCCTGTCATGGGAAGGAATCAAGTGCAGCTTCTAGGATGAGAACTGAATACAAGGAAGTTAGATAGCTTTCAGAGAACGGTCTAGCATCACTGTTAAGGCCAGAATTAACACAGACACACAATAGTAACTAACACAACCACAAGAAAGGGGACTCACACCTTTTGAGGAGAACGTAACATAGCCACTAGAAGTCACACCGATACAGTTGAGATAGTACTATCACAAATGCAAGAAAATAAACCAAAAGAAGTGCTGTTGGGAGGC
>NC_051416.1:3042816-3042951 GCF_015228065.2 Penaeus monodon
CTAAATAAAACCGTTATAGAAGAGGGAACTGTTGCAGGAAGGGACTAACTCATAAGCAGAAAGAGAACTAACATAGCATCTGAAGGGAATTGTACAAGCACAAACAATAGAGAGGGAGCAAGTTCAAACAGTAGG
>NC_051416.1:3043110-3043990 GCF_015228065.2 Penaeus monodon
CTAGGGAGAGACTTAGCACAAGCACCATAGAGCGAGGTAACGTAAACACGAGAGCAGCTAATAGAAAACCCTAGAACAGCTAATAGAAAACAGAACTTGTGCAAGAGAGAAAGGAAAACTAACACAAATACTAGAAAACAAATACTAGCACAACCATTATGAGAGATACCTAGAAAAAAAAACACTAAACAGAACTAACCAAACTACTAAAGAGCTAACTAACACAATCACCAAGAAGAGAACTTGTACAAAACACTAGACACTGAACTAGCACAAACATTGAAGGCAAAATAGCAAAAATACTAGATAGAACTACACATCCACTAGAATGAGCAACACAAACACCAGAGTAAAACTAACAAAACACTAACGACCTAGAAAAGGAACTAACACAAACAGTAAAAAAAAAGCGATCTAGCACAAAGACTAGTGAGGAAAAATACAAACATGAGAGGCGCGAAATAAATAAAAAACACCTGAGAAATAACTAGCAAGATTTCTAGAAAGGAAAATTATATAATAATAAAAAAATGCAGCCATTAGAAAGGGAACTAAAGCAGAGTTAAAAATAGACAAATAAAATAAAACCAAAGGAAATAACAGAAAATAAAGAAAAACATTGGAAAGGGAACAAGCATGATAACAATAACTAAACAAGGAAGAGATAAATAATTTAATGATAAAGAAAAACAACAACACAGAAACAAACAAAAATAAGAAAAGAAACCATGACAGAAATTGAAAAAAAACTTCGAAAGAGTAATTATAAAAAAACAAACAAACAAACAAACAAAAAAAAAACTAACGATAGAAATGTACCTCAAACTAACTCTAGAAAGGAAAAGGGAACAAGGACAAACAATAAAGAGGGAACTAATGT
>NC_051416.1:3044367-3045250 GCF_015228065.2 Penaeus monodon
ATTCTAAAGCTAACGAGAACTAACGTGCAAAAAATGAAGACGAAACGTGCATTAACAAAAATTTAAACAAAGACTGGAGTTAAGTCGAAGGTGCAAAATGGCTAGGGAGAAAGTAACACCATTTAGAGAAATAGACATTTATCAGGGAATCTGTATAAATACTAGGAATCTGAAAGAACAATTTCAAACATTATGAAGTTAATTTATCTAATACAGACATCAAGGACTTTACATAATAAAATGATAAGGATGGGGTGAGTTTATATAATCAATAGACTGCGTAGTTGGTTATAAGGTGTATTGAATTCAATGTAAATTTCAACAGAAGTTCGTTTTCTATTGAAAGCGTGGTCGACTAATGTATTCTACTGTAGGAATTTCGCGTTATGTTGGCAGAGATCTGTACTCCTCGAGGACTTTCTGGTTATTCTTGTTATTATTTCGTAGAGTACTAATAAAACTGTAATGATTCTCCTCCTCCTTCATATTGTTAATATTTCTGCTATTCTCCATTATCAATTATAACCAGATGTTTAGTGTTATTACTGACTCAAATTCTTGCAAGTGTTGTTGATGTTGCTGTTATCGTGTTTCAGGATATTATTACTTCTGTTTATCTTGCTTTGAAATGATCATATTAATCATCATCTTCACCATTTCCTATTATCATGACTTTAAACGTCATTAAAAGTGTCCCATATTCAAGAAAAAAGCATGATAAATATCCAAATCAAACACTTATGCTAGTTTGACGAATATTACACTGAATATTTAAGTATATTATACGAAGTGTAAAAAATAGTATCGTCAGTATTACGTAATAAGTTACATGGCGAATACTAAATGCTGAAAACAATTAGTCACAAGCAGTTTAACAAATTGG
>NC_051416.1:3045372-3045910 GCF_015228065.2 Penaeus monodon
TACCCAATAAAAATATAACCTCTTTCTTTTATTTGCAACTAACTCCTACTATCTTCATTATATCAAACGAATATCATTGACATACGCATACCTCCGCTCTCCTGCACTTATCTACTCCTATATTATATATTCTTATATAGTATATTTGTATAGGTTTTATCCTATTATTCTGTTAATCAAGAAATATCACACCTATGTACATATATACGTGTTCCTTACCCCTTCTCTTTCTTCATCTCCTCCTGCCATGGTAGACATAGCAGTGTTGCGTTCTTTGTTACGCAATAGGCCAAATATTGATGTAACAATTCTTTCTTCACCTCCCACTGTCACAATGCAAATGCGTGATTCGTGGATATCGTTAGACCATTTCAATATGGTGATTCGTGTCCCCTTTTGTATTTCTTTATATTCTTTTAAGGAGCAATCTTATCCTTATGTTTTATTAGGTGTGGGCTTCGTGATTTTTTTGTCCTTTTTCTGTATGTTTGTTTTCTCCTTAGTCCACTATTCTCTGGTGCGTAGGTGTTATCTTTTT
>NC_051416.1:3046242-3046416 GCF_015228065.2 Penaeus monodon
GACGCAGCGTGCATGACAAAAGAACAAGGAGATGCGCAAGAAGAAGACAAACAGCCGAGTGAGCACCACCAAAACCCGGTCATGGAAAGCATGGCAGGCGAACGAGCGCCGAAGGAAACCGATATCACACACAGTTATTGCAGTCCATTTCAATACGTGATATTCAGTTCAGTG
>NC_051416.1:3046680-3046905 GCF_015228065.2 Penaeus monodon
TACATATTTATGTACACACATTCATCAGGGCAACACTTTGTCATCTCCGCTGAACATGAAAAGAAAACGGAAATAGGAAAGAAAAATAGAATTTAAAAGAAAGTAAAGGTGAAGAGTAATATGATAATAAATGCTATTACACAACACGAGAAGAAACGGCATTTAAGAAAGAAAGAAAGAAAAGTCATAGAGTAATAAGATAATAAAGTGATATCACACACACGC
>NC_051416.1:3047331-3049124 GCF_015228065.2 Penaeus monodon
CATAAATTATTGTCATAGAGAAATGTGACAATAATGTGATATCGAACAACAAGACAGTAAAGTAATGTAGCAATGCAGTAAAACAACGACATTTAAGCAATGTATTAATGCAACAGTGCACAAACACAACCAGTGAAGTCATACCGTATGTAATACGGGGATACAGCAATGCAATAATGAGATAAAACAATGTAATAAATCAATGCAGTGGCACGACGATACATTAATACAGCAATACTGTGATAAAATAATGTAATAATAAAGCAATAATGTCATAAAGTGATACATTATGATTGCGATACAATGATAAAGTGATACATTAATACAACAATAGTATGCTACAGTAATGTAACAATAAAACAATACCATTGTCAAATAAGACATTAATACAGCAACACTGTGTTAAAGTGATACATTAATACAACAATGATGTGATAAAATGATACATTAATACAATACTACGATAAAGTGATACAAAACTACAGCAATACAATGATACAATTAGGTAACACAACGAAGTAAAACACTTTTTTCCCGCAGATCTATATCAACCGTCCCCCCACCCCCCACCCCACGAGACAGTGAAGCAAGGAAGCGTGACTTGTTGCCAAGATTGCTTCCAAATGATCTTCAGAATCGCGGTTTGTCCAACGAAGCACCTCGGCCTAAGCGAAGCACCTGCAACCCCGTTGTAAAATGTTACCTTTTAATACACGAACTGTTTAGATGACTAATTTATATTCATAAGTTTTAATACACGAACATTTTAGTTGAATCATTTGAATTAGTAAGTTTTAATACACGAACTTTTTAGAACGAACCTCTTGTAAAATGCTCCTTCTAAAACGAGCTCTCTTCATATAACGTGTTTCCTTTATACATATGCCAGTATTCATTTGTGTCTGTGAGCAGGAGCATAAAAACTGTTGTTATCCTTTCGTAATGTGAGCTGGGAATACTTTTAGCGCGTTACCTCAGGCATTACCATATTTTTTTTGTATAAACGAAAAGGTCATTTTGAAATATCTTGTAATGTTACGCCTTTTTTAAAGCTCCGCTTTGGATAAAAAATATAAAAATACTGTTCAACTTCCTGGAATTTTAACACGGTAGCTTAAAGCCATGGTAAGTTCACACTACAAAATCAATTTACACTGTAAACTTACACTGTAAAATCCTGCAGCGTGTCACATATAAAAGCCTGAAGCCATCTTACAATACTGTGACTTTGTAAAATCCGATAGCACTGTAAAAGCTGACAGTGAAATCCTTTGGTGCAGCACAATAAAATAACAGTGAAAAATCTGCAGTATTGGCGATTAGCACAATCAAATTCAAAATTACTGTGATATTACCCGGAATACAATGCAACAATACTGTAAGATTTGAACCCAAAATCCTACAACAGTACAAAATTACAATTATAAATCCTACAACAATACAAAATAATAACTCGAAATAATACAACACTTCAAAAATAATTCACAAATCCTACAACATTCGAAAATTACAACCCAAAAAATCCTACATTCCAAAATTACAATCCAAAATATCCTACAACAACCATATAAAACCTCAGATACTTCATCAACAACAGGCAGCCATGAATAAACAAATAAATAATAATAATAACAACAAAAGATATCACAAAAAAACACAACGCAAACACACAGTCACATCTCCGGCGAGTGTGTGAAGGCGTTTATGAAAAGCTTTGTGTTTATGGGCGAGCAGGCACTGTCAAGGTGATTGCGTCATTTACACGCCTTTGGCTGCGGAGATCGCGAAAATGC
>NC_051416.1:3049466-3049661 GCF_015228065.2 Penaeus monodon
CCGAATGTAATGCTTCTCCCAACTATTAAATATATAATATTCTTTGTACTTATTCCATCATATGCATCCACTTGTCTGATATGCAAATTATATTTCACACTTATAAAATTGCCACCACTTTTTATGATATATATAAAATTCATTCTCATTATTTTGATAGACCACCTTCGTGTTACATAAACTACGGTATCATTA
>NC_051416.1:3051007-3051191 GCF_015228065.2 Penaeus monodon
GACAAAAAAGGGTCGATTGCAATTCACTTTTCTGTCGACTTTGCAAACAGATGTTGCAACAGACTAGGACATGATGATGATGCAAAATCCAGGATCAAAACGTAAGCAGAAAGACTGAATTTAATGGTCTCAATCAAATGCTATTTATATTCCGCGAAGTTACTTGTTCTTAACACTATATATT
>NC_051416.1:3051664-3051835 GCF_015228065.2 Penaeus monodon
CCGACACAGAAAAGATAGACACATAAAAATAAATGAAAATATTATGCTTTACGAGTATTTTTTCCTCTCCGTGCATGCTGTTGTTTCCATAAACAGGCAGACAATATGGGGAGGGAGGAAGCGCGAGGATTATGATATATGACAAACACAACACAATGCCCTTGTGAAATG
>NC_051416.1:3052358-3052784 GCF_015228065.2 Penaeus monodon
TACGGTTAATAACGAGGACCCAACCTTTAATATTCAAATAGACCACTAAATATATATATTTTTTTCGCTCTTTTAATAAAAAAAGGGGAAAAAAATACTCTATCGGCAGCTATCTCCCTCCCACACTCATTTCCTGTCCATGATCCCTCGCCTGCATTATCTCCCCCTCTCGTGCAACATTCAACCTACCGTGCAACATCATGCAACGTGCAATACCGCATCTTTCCGTGCAACAATGAATCCCCCCCCCCCACCGCCCACTCTGCAACCTTACTCTGCCTTCTCTTCTCCTCTCTTCCTCTCTGGTTTCCTCTCCTCCTCTTATCCCTCCTTCCTTCTTTCCTCTCTTCTCTCTCGTCTCTTCTCTTTCCTCTTTCGTTTCCTCTTATTCCTTCTTTCTTATTTCTCTGTTTAACTATCTTTATT
>NC_051416.1:3053577-3054137 GCF_015228065.2 Penaeus monodon
CTCATTTATCCCCCTTCTCCTCCTCCTTTTATCCCCATATCCTCCCAACGCTTCTCTTATCTCTCATATTCTCTTCTCTTCTTTTCTCTCCTTTCTCCCTCTTTCCTCTCCTATGATTCCCTTCCTCTTCTCATTTCTTCGCCTCACTCTTTCTCTCTTTTTCCCTTCCTCCCTTCCTTATTAATTTCTTTCTCCTCGCTTCTCCCTCCTCCTCCTCCTCCCTCCTTCCCATTCGTCCTTTCTCCCTCTCTCCCCCCATTCTTATCTCTCACCCCCACTCTCATCCGTTCTCTCCCTCTTCCCTTCCTGTCTCTCCCTCCCTCCCTTACCCTCCCTCCTCCCCCTCCCCCACCCCTCCCCGTATGCCTTGTATCTCGAAAGATTTACCCTCCCTTCCCCCCCTAGTCTTACCCTCCCTTCCCCCCCTAGTCTTACCCTCCCTCCCCCTTCCCCCCGTACGTCTCCCTCCCTTCTCCCCCCTTCCCCCTCCTCCCTTCTTATCTCTCCCTCACCCCCTTACCCTCCCTCCTCCTCCCCCTTCTCCACCTTGCCCCACGTGC
>NC_051416.1:3054278-3054471 GCF_015228065.2 Penaeus monodon
CCCCCCCTCCCCTCCCTATACATCTTGCATCCCCTATCAATTCCTCCGCTGACAGATCGGGAATCGCTCGTGCCTGATGCGATCTGGGGGGGAGACCGAATGACCTGGCTTGACCCTGGCCTTCGTGCGGGTGCTTGACCTTCGCTACGCCCTCTTCTCCTCCTCGGATTTCCTTTCTGTTAGTCTTCTCCTT
>NC_051416.1:3054596-3054983 GCF_015228065.2 Penaeus monodon
TTCGTCTTCTCCTCTTCCTCTTCTATCTCTCCCTTTTTGTCTTCCCGTCTTCCTCTTCTCCCTCGCCCTCTTTTGTCTCCTCCTCTTCTTTATCTATCGTCCTTTGCTTCTCTTCCTCGTTTCAGCTTTTCTCTGTCTTTTCCCTTCGTATCTCTTTTGTTATTGACATATCCCTTTTTATCACACTCGGCCCCCCACCCCTTATCCACACAGCCATGCCTCGTATCCACTTCACTAGTCGTATCCACATTCCATCTCCCGCTAATCGACGCCCCCTTTTCGCTCTTATCCACACATTCCCCCTTTCCCATTCCCTCTTCCTCTCTTCTCCCCCTTCCTCGTTTTATTCACCCTTGCCTTTATACCCACCCGTTTTAATGCATTATG
>NC_051416.1:3055209-3055740 GCF_015228065.2 Penaeus monodon
GTCCCATACCCCTCTTTCAAAGGTCTTTTCCCCTTTCCCCTCACTTATCTAGGTCCCCACCTCCCCTTCCCTCCTATCACCCCCCCTCCCACTCCCCTTCTCATACCCTCTTTTCAACTTCCCTTAACTTCCTCCCTTTACTCTTTCTCTCCTCTTTTCCCCCTTTCTCTCTTTCCTATACTTCTTCCTACTCCTCAGTAATTCCTCTCTCATTCACCACCATTCAATCCCCCTTCATTTTGCACTATTCATCTAAACCTCACCCCCCCCCACTATTCACCCCTTTTCCCCTTCCCCTATACATCTCCCTATTCGTCTCTTCCCTTCCCCCTCTCACCTCACCCCCCATTCGTCCCCCTCACCTTCCCCTTCCCCCATTCGTCCTCCCTCCCTCCTTCCCCTCTTCCCCTACCTTCCTTCTCCCTACCTCCAGCCCCACCCTCAATCTCCCCTCCCCTCACCCCTAACTACACCCCCCTCTCCCCTGCCCCTCCCTTCCAAAAAAGAAAAAAAAAAACACCCCTTTTCGAA
>NC_051416.1:3055794-3055965 GCF_015228065.2 Penaeus monodon
ATTCCACCGTCTGCATCTCTCCTCTGATGGGATGACTTGGCCACCTTTATACTTCACAGCAAAGAACAGTTGAAAGTTAAAAGTTTCCCCTTTTTCCCTTCGTTTTGCTGTTATATACGTTTGGGGAATATGGCTATTGGTAGATAAATGGGCGATGTAGTATTAAAACAA
>NC_051416.1:3056396-3056569 GCF_015228065.2 Penaeus monodon
GAGAGAATAACGTTTTTATCAGGCCACATGAGGCAATATAATGCGACAGCCGGAACTGGTGCGTTTGTTCGCTGTGCTGTTATCAACATTCGTGCAAATTTTCGTATCATCATTATCCCTTTAAAGCTATAATTCTGTAGTTGTAGAAAACCACCTATCATTAATAACTTGTG
>NC_051416.1:3056804-3057188 GCF_015228065.2 Penaeus monodon
TTATTAAATGCATTCTTCTAACCCACAACTCAAAACACGTATCGAAAACTAAAAACCTTTCCCATATGCCATTCTTAGTGACTGTTTCCCTTCGTTTATATCTGGAGCAAAAAAGAGAAAAACAAACTCACTATTTTTTTTTTCCTTCACATTCCACCGGAAAAAAATCTCCGCGATTTAAAGGCTTCCACACCATAAGGTTTTCCGATTCCAGAGAAAGATACAGCAGTGATAGTTATGTTTGGAATTTTACGGTAAGAGTCTTCGTTAATACTGTAGACTGAAAACAATAGGCCTTGAGATACAGCTTATACTCTTTCTTTTTCCTTTAATCAAAATTATATTAACAGGTATATTTGTAGTTTTATTTATATTTCTGTCTGA
>NC_051416.1:3057587-3057730 GCF_015228065.2 Penaeus monodon
TTCCACACACAAACCTAACGTAATGTTTTTACATCTACCTTTTTTTTTACGTGCCGGAAACTGACGGCGACGGAGGAACAAACAGATAAAATAGGAAAAGAGGTTATTGTACAAGTGCCAAGGTGGTGCCAATTCACTCTCGT
>NC_051416.1:3058441-3058855 GCF_015228065.2 Penaeus monodon
CCGTATCCCCCAACCTCCTCTTCCTCTTTCCTTTTCTCCTCTCCTTCCTCCTCCTCTTCCTACTCTGTCTTCTCCCTCCTCCTCCTTTCTCCACTCGTTCTTCATCCTCCTCCTCCTCCGTCTTCCTCCTTTCACCCTCTTTATCTCCTTCTCCTTTCTCACACCTTTCATCCCATGTTTTCCTTCTGCAAACAAACACACAGAATTTCTCACTCCTACTTTAATTACAACTTAAATAAAGGACAACGTTTTCCCAATAGTAATTACTTCGAATTATAAGTATCCTCAGTTCCGGCGAAGCAATATATTTGCCTAACTAATTAAGAGTCAGATACTGTGATTTTGCAACGATATTTCAAACGCATTTGATTCTTCGCTCCTTAAGATAAGAGATTGGAAATATCTGTGATTTTG
>NC_051416.1:3059048-3059255 GCF_015228065.2 Penaeus monodon
GTCAACTTAAGAACTCTACTGTGTCTCAAAAGAATAAAAAAAATTGTCTTTGCATTATATTCTGACCATTACGTACTTGTTCAACTTTCCAGGAATAGGACGGTTGTCTTATACGTATTTAATAATGTTTCATATTCGCATATTGCACGTCAGCTTAGACCAGCGTATTTACATATTTCATGAAAAAGAACTAATATACATCTTATC
>NC_051416.1:3059299-3059647 GCF_015228065.2 Penaeus monodon
TCCAAAGTCATCCTCACACATTTTTATCTTTTCTAAGGACACCACATGTTTATTAATATCAAGTTTATTAGAAGCGTAATAAGAGCCTTATCGCTGTTGATAATAATGCATCTTATGGTAAATATACCTTTTCAAAAAAGGGTGACTCTCTCTTTCTGCGAATCGAGGAAAACGTAATTTAGTTTATTAAAAGAATAAAATCAGTCTTATCGATGTTAATAATAATTCACCGCTTGTTAAATATGCATTAAAAAGGAGGACGTTTTCTTTATACGATTTCATTGCTGTTGCAAGTCGAGGAAAACGTTGTGTTGCAAGGTCATTGATCTCTCGCCTCGTATAATCGTA
>NC_051416.1:3060172-3060399 GCF_015228065.2 Penaeus monodon
CATGGTGAATGCATTCTGGAAGACCTTTTTATCAAAAGAAAATGCTGTGATTGTGAAGTGGGGTTAAAAGCTGCATTATTTATTCATTTACTCTTCTTAGTCTAAATTATGCAAATGACGTTCTTAAGTGAATTTACATCTTTTCACTTGGCTTTAACAGAGTGAGAAAATAAATTTATGTTTCGCTGTTGCTACATTTATCTTAAGACACGTTCAGTATCAAAGGG
>NC_051416.1:3060569-3060711 GCF_015228065.2 Penaeus monodon
ATCAAAAGCTTCAGTCAGTATCAAAAGCTTTAGTCAGTATGAAAAGGTTCAATGCTTATCAAGAATACCATAAACCTTCCTTTTTGAACCATTTACCCTCTCGACTGAACATATATTTCTATAAATGTTTCCTATAGTTTTC
>NC_051416.1:3060764-3061145 GCF_015228065.2 Penaeus monodon
TTTTTAAATACTTTCCTGAGCTTCCTCGTTGTTAGAATATTCAATAAAACCCAACATTTTTGTTTTCTTGTTTCACCATCAATTAGCTTTTTTCATCTTTCCTTCGAATATAATGTCACTCGCTCCTGCTTTCAAGAGAACCCACAGTGACTTCTGCCTCTCCTCTTTTCGAAAGCAACTGGATCACTTGTTGAATAGCCTAAGCATGCTTGCAACACTTCAACGTCGCTATAAATAGGTGATTCCTCGCGATGTTGCAAAGTCCTCCGCCCTCAGCGTAGGAATTCTCGTTGATGTGTTCCGATGGGTGTGAGAGGTAAGGATTCTTGCTCCTTTCGGTGAATTTTGTTGTTGTCATTAACTTTATCTCTCTTTTCGGGA
>NC_051416.1:3061802-3062971 GCF_015228065.2 Penaeus monodon
TAAAATTGAAGAGCATTACATAGGGTTATGGATTAGAGTATTTTACCAAAAGATGTCTTAAGTACATTTTGAAAAAAAAGGAAAAGAAAAGAAACTATTTTTTTCTCTCTCTCTCTTTTTTTTGGGGGGGGGGGGGGACTGTTCCAAACTTTCGCGCTTTGGTGGTTAATGAGAGTTTGAGACTGACGCGATAAGGACATTGGAAAATGGAGCAAATCGTTATTTCAAAGGCTGTAACGACTTCGTTCTGAGTGAAAACAATGTACTGTTAGGATTGTTCATTTATATATATATATAAACAAATATCGATTACCAGAGACCTTGCATAATAGTAAATTTGAGAATATTCATAATTAAATATGTTTCGTTTGTATGGCCTTAAAAAAACCCACACATTTCTTACGATCTTGCCGAGGGCGTTAAAATTATCTTTTCGATTTCTTGTCCCTCTATCCTATATTATGTTCAATTACGTTATATGTAAAAGCACACGAAGCTAAATACATTTGCCTTCGTGTTTGAATAATGAGGCAGTGTACGGACTTGGTTAATCACGCCACTTTGATTCTTAAGTATGCATTGAATATCCTGTTTATCGTTACTCCCCCCAAAAATTGTGATCAACTTTGATGCAAAGGGAATGCATAGGATATCGTCTTTTTTACTATTTAGCTGTCGATGTTATGTTATTTCTGGAAATATTCATAGATGATTGTTTGTGTCTGTTGGAAATTGTGTAATGTTTAAGGTGGGCTTATGTGTTTTAATTCATTTATTACCAACCTCAGCTCCCTGTCTGCAGTTTCTATTTGTACACTGATGTTAGAACCACTCACGTACAGTTTGCTATCATCGGCGAATCACATGTGAATTTGAAAGTGTGAGTACCATTTACAAAGTCACTGATGTAATGCTAGATCGAATAAGAACCAAGGATATTGCCATCTGTTTAGCATTGAATATTCGTACACAATGATGTTCTGTTCTTTGATTTAACAGTCTTCCATTTTTTTTAACAAAATGGTGTTATCAACCGCGTCAAAAGCTTTACTTAGGTCCATCGATACCGCCATTACCGCAAACCATTCGAATGCGATGATGGAGACTAGACTTCGGATTAAGATGTCTGGAACTTATTTATTAACGTTTCAACTTCAGTTAAATTTTGT
>NC_051416.1:3063045-3063565 GCF_015228065.2 Penaeus monodon
CCAGCCAACGCCGAAACCAAGGCACTAGCATCGCATTCGTAATATCTTGCGGTAATGGTGGTAGCCTAAAATAAACCCAGAGTAAACTGTTTATTGTCAAAAGAGGGAAGGCTGTCTCCAGTGAAGTCAACGGGGCTGGTTTAGGTTTACTTTTGGTGAAACGAAAGTGAGATGTGAGCAATCTGTTGCTGTTGCGATGTTCTACTTTGTATGTGTATTTATTTCACTAATTTTCTCCTGTTTCTTTCACTAATATACTCGTGTTTTTTTCATTAACTTACTCAAGTTTTTCACGAAGTTACTCATGTTTTTTCACGAAGTTACTCATGTTTTTCACGAAGTTACTCATGTTTTTTTTTCACTGATCTACTCATGTTTTTCACTATTTCACTTGCGTTTTTGTATCACCAATTTATTCACGATGGTTGGTAGGGGTGAAATTAGAGTACAATTTCTTTTTTGCTTTTATCTCCTGCTGTAAGAAAAAAAAAATAAATGTTTCAGAAATTCTCAAGCTTTG
>NC_051416.1:3064051-3064658 GCF_015228065.2 Penaeus monodon
GTCTGTCTGTCTGTCAAAAGAGAGAGAGAAAAAAGTGTTCTACATCTCCCCTCCTTCACGCAGCTTCAGAAAGGACGCCTTGATATTCCTTCAGGGATCGATAGCTCGCTAATCATATCAGCTGGGGTCCTTGCAACGCCGAATGCAGATGAAGCAGGAAGGACTTTGGGAGTTGCAGGATTCCGTGTGGGTTGAGGAGGACGCTGTTTAAAGGACCTTGTTTGCTTTTTTTTTCTTTGTTTTTTTTTGTTGTTGTTGAGGAGGAATCTCTTGTTTTCGTTGTTATTTTGCTTATGTAATTGTTTTTTTGTTTACTGGTGTTATTTTTTTCTTTGTTTTATTGTTTAGGAAGAGTTTCGTAAAAGGCCTTGTTTACTGGTGTGATATTTTACTTGTTTTATTGTTTTTGTTGAGGAGGGCTCGTTTGCTTTTTTTTGTTATTTTACTTGTTTCATTGTTTTTGTTTAAGAAGGCCTTGTTTATTGGTGTTATTTTTTTTTCCTTGGATTGTTCTTTTTGTTAATGGTCTTGTTTACTTCTGTAATATTTTACTTGTTTTTGCCATTTTTGTTAAGGAGGATTCTTATAAGGCCCTTGTTTACTGGTG
>NC_051416.1:3064691-3065479 GCF_015228065.2 Penaeus monodon
AGGGACTCTATAAAGGGCCTTGTTTGTTGATGTTATTTTTTCCTTGTTTATTGTTTTATGTTGAGGATTTTCTTTTAAAGGGACTTGTTTACTGTTTTTTTCCTTTTTTTATTGTTTTTGTTGAGAAGGATTATCTTAAAAGGATCTTGTTTTTTTCCTTGCTTTATTGTTTTTGTTAAAGGCCTTGTCTGCTGGTGATTTTTTTCCTTGTTATATATATATATATTTTTTTTGAGGATTCTCTTATTTATTTATTTTTTGTTGTTGTTGGTATCTTGTTATTATTGATTTATTTTTTTCTTGCTGTTCTTATTTCGTTGTTATCTTCGTGTTTCTCTTATTCTATCATTATCTTATTATCATTTTATTGTTATTGCCATTTCATTTTTATCATATTGCTTTTGTTACGCCATTGTGGGTATTTTTTTAACCCCTTTTTTAAAAAAAGTTCTTCTTGAGTGTCAGTTAATGAATATAATCAAATATGGCTTAATGATGTTAATTAGGAAGTCACTAAGTCTCTGAAAGAAATAATTAGCACGTTAATGGATCTACAAATTTGCCTTAATAATGAGGCAATTAGTAAAAAAAAAAAAGAGAGAGAGAGAAAAAAAAGGCAAATAAATATATTTCAACACTACAAACACGAAGAAGAAAACCAAAAAACGCAAAAAGGATGAGAGTAAAAAAAAACAAGAAAAAAACACGATCTGGAGTACGCTGTCCGGGCACACCTGTCGTCCAAAAAAAGTCAAGGTACGAGAGGTTGTCGTCGCGAGTTTTTTTCT
>NC_051416.1:3066067-3066185 GCF_015228065.2 Penaeus monodon
TTTTCTCCCTTTCTCCCTTTCTCCCCAATTCTCCTTCATTTCCATTTCTCTCCCAGTTCCCCTTTCACTCACGAAGCATCAGCTCTCGTCTTTAACTTCTATTATTACCATGACTTCC
>NC_051416.1:3066508-3066580 GCF_015228065.2 Penaeus monodon
CATCCCCCCCATACCTCCCCTATCCCCCCACCCCCTCAAAAAAAAAAAGAATCACAACAAGCAATACAATGA
>NC_051416.1:3066692-3066862 GCF_015228065.2 Penaeus monodon
GCAGCGCAGGAGCGGGAGTGAGGGCATCAACCCACAGCATCCCTACCCAGCAACGTGAACTTTCAGAGGCGGACAAAGAGAGCGACCGAGAGAGAGATGCTGCGCCATGTGGAGCGAGGAGGGAACCGGAGCCCGTTTTCTGTGGCTGGGCTTGGATCTCCTCGTTTTCT
>NC_051416.1:3067238-3067599 GCF_015228065.2 Penaeus monodon
ATTTGCACTCATTCAGTTTTCTTGTATGATTGTATCGATAATAACACACACACACACACACACTTTCACCCCCCCTCCCCCCCACACACACATTCACCCCCCCTTCCCCTCTCCACACACACACATTCACCCCCCTTCCCCCCTCCACACACACACACATTCACCCCCCCCCCCTTCCCCAAACACACTCACCCTCCCCCCTCCACACACACACAGACAAACAACCGCACGCAACAAGCAATGCTGTGCTTGTAAATATATGCATTTGTCCTGACTGAGTTAAGGAAACACGGCGCTTCATACAGTGTGGGTGTGGTAACTGGTGTTGACGTGGGCGGGCCGGGGTATGAGGCAAAAGTGA
>NC_051416.1:3067995-3068530 GCF_015228065.2 Penaeus monodon
TTTCTATCATAATTAACCTGAATTGAAAAATGAAGAGAAAAAAATACACGTCTTTTATTTTTCTCTCGTGATTAATGCACCATACACACAAACAGAAACCATCAAAAGATCCCGGATATGCAAACACTATACACCGGGTTGTTTTATTGTTATAAGAAGTATTTCCTTGAATCAAAACGGACACAAAGAAATTTCCTCGAATACAGTACAGACTCAAAAGATTTTTCCCGTTTTTGTTTCAAAATACAAGATTGCTTAACAGTAGAAATGAGGTCCTGTTTTATTTAATTAGACTTTCATGTTTTCTCTCAACCTAGCGACAGAGTCTGATAGCATTTCGTATTTTTAGTAGTCTAAAGTGTTGGTATGTGGCAGTGCAACAGAGCATATTAAGTACAGTGGTCCGTGGCTTCAAATCTATTATATACAACAAATGTTTTCCTGGTAAGGCACTCCATTGCCAGATTTCTCGAAACTCCCCGCTAAACCTCTTAACAGAAATGTTCAGAATCAATGGTCTTGCGCTGTTCACTCT
>NC_051416.1:3068734-3069254 GCF_015228065.2 Penaeus monodon
CCTTCTTGGAATTGCAACGAGAAAATGAAACAACGTGGTTCCCAAAAGGATAATATCGTATTAGGGCAGACAGGATATTTTGCTTACTCCAACATTATCCTGTATGACATTTACGGAAATGTATCTGAACAGTTCGCCTCATCTTAAAGCGTACCCGAAGGAAAACAGAAGAGAGATCCGCTGTTTGTTTTCGAGTTATGCAGTATAAGAGTCCACTCTGTCTCTATCCACTCGATGTATCTTTTATATCTGTCTTTCAGCATGCTACGTGTCACAATTTGCAGTTCATGTGTTGATAGGGCTGATCTGTGGAAGATGTTTATTACTTAGAACAAAGAATTTTAGCAAATTTATTCACATTCTGATTTAAGTTTCCGGATTTCTTCTTTTTCAACATGGCTCCTGGAATCCCTTTCAATCCGTTGCATCTGATTCATTAAGGAAAACATCTATTGCTTCTAAAATCCATGGATGTCGTATCATTATTGTGGAATAATGTCTTTGCATGTTGATAAAAAAA
>NC_051416.1:3070170-3070342 GCF_015228065.2 Penaeus monodon
CCCCTGACATGTATACCATTGGGTCTGCATGCCTGTAGTTCTGTGCCTCAAACGTGTCTGTTTCCCTGTATACGATACGCGAGCCAACGTATTAAGGAGTGAGGGTAGTCTGTTAGTAGATTTGTCAGTGTCTGCCTGTCTGTGTGTCTCCGTCTCTCCATTTCTCTCTCAT
>NC_051416.1:3070608-3070915 GCF_015228065.2 Penaeus monodon
CACTCACTATTCCTACAGAAAACAGGAAAAAAAAAACATTCCAGTGGCATGTCAAGCGGGTCATTGAGCAGACGATAAGGAATACCAAGACCTGCTAATTTCGCATCAAAGGTCAAAGGTTATCCTGGTCTTAATGATAAAGAAAATGCAAAGGATACTTTATGTAAACAATAACACGTGCTCGATAAAGTATGGCGATGTTGACATGGTAATTAGGAAGGTATTTTGTTTTTCTTTTGTAAGATTTGGTGCATAACTTCGTGACGCCTTCGTTTTCAGTTTAGATTTTGGGTGCTAAAGTAAGAAA
>NC_051416.1:3072190-3072496 GCF_015228065.2 Penaeus monodon
TCAGATTCAAAATCGTTCAACCAAGCGACGCCTCCCCCGCCGACCACCCGAAAAAGAGCCTCAGTATCAACAGGTCAGCCAAGAACAGGTCAACCAAGGAGTTTAAAGTGACCCGAGGCCGTCGTGAACGTCTCAGAGCGGACCGTTCCTGTCACAGAGCGGCGGTCGCGCGCTGTGGAGAGAGAACGTGTGAGGGGGAGGGGAATCCAGGTTTATTTTTTCTCTTCGGCTTAATGCGATTTCCCCCCGGGGTGGGTTGGTGTTGGTTGTTGGGGTGTTTGGGTGTTGGGGTGTGTGGCTGTTGGG
>NC_051416.1:3072768-3072935 GCF_015228065.2 Penaeus monodon
TTGAGGTATACTTTTTGTTTCTTTTACTCTTGGTGCTCGGTGTTATGTGCCGAGTTTCATAAGTAAGGAGAGTTTGAGAAATTCGAGCCGTTTTGCTGTGCACTGAAAGTGGGCGGGTTTTATACGAGTGCTGTGTGAGTGTACGGTTAGTGTGGTTGGCATTATCT
>NC_051416.1:3073090-3073356 GCF_015228065.2 Penaeus monodon
TTGATATATTTTACTATTTTTGGCGGAATTTCTATAAAACCTTAGTGTATATACGTGTGTTTTTTCCCGTTTATTTGTGCCATGTTTTATAAGTATAGATTGTGTGGTAACTCATGCGAATGTTGTGTGGGTGTAGTGTTGAGTATGATTACGATTTTCGTGAAAATATCGTTTTTGTATATACTTGTCTTTGTTTCTCTCTGTATAATGATGTTTCGTTACGGGGAATAAATATATGAGGTTGAGTGGAATTTTAGCTTTATGCG
>NC_051416.1:3073773-3073884 GCF_015228065.2 Penaeus monodon
TTCTGCGAATGATTTGCATATCTCCTTCTTGTGTTTATCTTTTTTTTTAAATCATAGGATATGGGAAACCAAAAAGACTTTTTGATTTTCTTTTGGATTCAACACGATTAT
>NC_051416.1:3073964-3074050 GCF_015228065.2 Penaeus monodon
GTTGCTTGTTTTGGTTATCGATGAATAGTGAGGCCTTTTAAAAGCTTTTCTATTGGGTTATTAGTTTTTTTTTTTGCTGGTTTTAT
>NC_051416.1:3074141-3074338 GCF_015228065.2 Penaeus monodon
TGTAACATTTATTAATATAGAACATTCTACACAAGAGGCATCCACAGCGGCAATTTTACAACGACGTTACATTAACAAATTGCGTTATAGTTTCATGTTGAATTATTTATGACTAAATTCTACACTTTTATAAAAATGAACTTGTGTTCATTAACAAACTTGTATGATTTTTAAGTATTGCTTGTAAATTCTTTTTC
>NC_051416.1:3074652-3074829 GCF_015228065.2 Penaeus monodon
AATAAAAATTTTTGCTGTATAATATTTTCAGAAATATTTTAGAGACGTGTTTTTCTTAGTCATTGGTTAAATGTTGAGCTTGACAAGGGGGTTTGTTCATCTAGTCCAAACATAGCTTTGGCACGTGATTTACAGGAGACAAAATTAGATGTGACAAGTACTCCAGTACATTAACTC
>NC_051416.1:3076467-3076941 GCF_015228065.2 Penaeus monodon
TGTTAGTAATTCTAATACACACACGTCAATCACGTACACGCTACCCACTTAGACGACCCCAAAGCCTGTGCCCCGCTTTGTATATCATTTCACTATCTCCATCTGGGGAAGAAACACAAGGAATCAAGTCGCATTTTAGCTCTGTTGATCATGGGCGGACTCAGAACACAAAACTGCCGGCCGTGTTTTGCAGACATCGACCAGAGAGGAGTTTTAGATTACGTAATGCTAAATTCATGCAATTCTGAAACCATTTTTCAATACTGTAATGGGCAGAATAAGCATAAAACAGATATAAAAATATATTTCCGTGCAGTATGCAATTTCCATTTCCATCAAAGCTTATGCAATAACCCGAGCTAAATATACTAACGTAAATAAATTTTAATACCGAGGAAGGTATATACTATATATGTTTATTATATGTTAGCGTAATGTTAAAATGTTATGAAGATATGTTGAATATGTTAATGT
>NC_051416.1:3077327-3077482 GCF_015228065.2 Penaeus monodon
ATAAAGCAAATTCCAATATAACTATCTTAATTTTGGTTCAGCCATTTAATTGGAAACCAAAAAAAAATCTATTTTAGATAATGTATTAGCTAACTTGATATTCTGAACGAAATGGGAAAATCAATATGCCATTCACCATATGTCATATTTATAGC
>NC_051416.1:3077689-3077912 GCF_015228065.2 Penaeus monodon
GATTCTTACCACCTCATATGTTTATTTCATAACACTTCATAACCTGTAGTGTCGTGAGATCCCAATTAGGTTCCAATAATAACAATATCTTACGTGTTTTACTGTGTTTACTAATGTATTAAAACTTAAAACTACGGTTACTATAGCAACCTCACTGGTTCTGAGAGCAGTTTGGAAAGATTTCAGAATTTTTTTCAGTGGAACATGTTAACCCGAACTGTAT
>NC_051416.1:3078981-3079052 GCF_015228065.2 Penaeus monodon
CAGGATGAAGTACATAGGCAAAAAAAAAATTAATAACTATTTTAGAAAATATGTTATCAGTTTGTCTCGGG
>NC_051416.1:3079293-3080347 GCF_015228065.2 Penaeus monodon
TACATCACAGTATATCACACTATGATTGACAGGAGACACAAACACAGTTGTAATTTTGTGGGTTATTATTGAATGTACACGATGTCGAAAGTACACAGGATGCTCGGCACGTAGTCAGTCAACCTAATCTCATGTGCCAGTGTAAAAAAAAACGGGGACAGGAGTGCCACCTTTGACCTCGAAGGATAGTCAGTGAAAGAGCATTGATAGGATATACTGGATCCTGAACTCGTGGAACTGCCGAAGAAAAGGGGGAAGCTCATTGCGAGGCAAGGCGAGGTCATGAGAGGTTAAGTGGTTATGAGGACAGGGAGCGTAAGGTGTCATGACGAGGAAATTGTCAGGTAATGACTAGAAAGAGATGGAGTGTCATACGTCATGGCGAGAAGATGTCTAATTGTTAAGTTGTTAAGGTAGGAGAGGAAGTGTCAGGTGTCATGGTTACAAGAAGAGGCAGTGTCAGGTGTCATGACAACGAGGATGAGGTGTTTTAAGTATCATAGCAACAAAAAGGGGAAGTGTCAAGTGTCATGACAACAAAGATGAGGTGTTTTAAGTATCATAGCAACAAAAAAGGGAAGTGTCAGGTGTCATGACAACAAGGGCAGGGTGTCTCAGTTGTCACAGCTACAAGGAGAGGAAATATCAGGTGCCAAATGTCATGGCTGAAAGAACTGGAAGTGCCAAGTGCCATGGCTAGAAAGACATTGAGTAAAGGGTGCCATAGCTTCAAGGGCTGGAGGTGTCAAGTATCATGGCTACAAAAAATGTAGGTGTCAGGTGCCATGGCTAAACGAATATGAAGTGTCAGTTGTCATGACTACAAGGATATTACGCCCTAGGTGCCATATTTACTATAAGTGTTAGGTGTCATAGGTGAAAGAGAAAGGAGTGTTAGGTGTCGTAGCTACAACGAAAGGACGAGCCATAGTTAAAAGAAGAGGGTGTCAGGTGTAATGGCTACAGGGATTGGAAGTGCCAGGTGTCATGGCTACAAGGAGCGGAAGTGTCAAGTGTCATAGCTATAAAAAGAGAAAATGTCAGGAGTAATAGA
>NC_051416.1:3080413-3081726 GCF_015228065.2 Penaeus monodon
AGCATGGACATCGTATCAGACACCATTAATACAGGGAGAGGAAGTGTCAAGTGCCATGGTTAAAAGAAAAGTAAGTGTCAGGTGCCATGGCTACAAGGAGAGGTGTCAAGTGCCATAGCAAATAAAAAGCAAGTGTCAGGTGCCATGGCTACAAGGAGAGGTGTCAAGTGCCATAGCAAATAAAAAGTAAGTGTCAGGTGCCATGGCTACAAGGAGAGGTGTCAAGTGCCATAGCAAATAAAAAGTAAGTGTCAGGTGCCATGGCTACAAGGAGAGAAGGTGTCAAGTGCCATAGCTAAAAAAAAGAGAGGGAGTGTCAGGTGTCATGCTCAGCCAATTCCAAGCGTCAGCATAACACAGCCGTCAGCAGATCGCCTCCATCACGTCGATGAGGGGAGGGGCGCCCCTTCACCATTATTATCCTTCTGTCTATCTGTGTCCATTCGCCGTCTAATAAAGAAGGGGTTTACATCCTTAATCATCCCTTCCCTCTCCCTTGTTCCCTCTCTATCACTCTTTTTCCCGTTTTCCTCCATCTGTTGTCATTCTTTTATCCTTTACATCCTTCTGTTCTTTCCTGTTGTCATTTTTTAAAATCTCTTTTCCTTCATTCATTCCCTCTTTACTTCCTCGTTTTTTCCCCTCCTTCACAATTCTTCACTTTCTCTTGATTCCCTGTCTCTTCTAGCCCTCTTCACCTCCCTTCTTCACTCCACCCTCTTCCTCCTCCACTTCTCTTCACCTCCCTCGTTCATTCCACCCTCTGCGCCTCCTTCCTTCCTCACTCCTCTCCGCTTGCCTCCTTCCTCACTTCTCTTCACTTCCCTCCTTCACTCCATTCCTCTCCACCTTCCTCCTCTAACACTCTTCACCCTTTTTCTCCTCTACCCTCTTCATCTCCCTCCTTCCTCCACCTCCGTCTTTCATTCCACTTCTCTTCACCCCGTCCTTTCTCCATTTCTCTTCACCCCTCTTTCCTCCATCACCCCTTCACCCCACTCCTTCACTTCCTCATCATTTCCCCTCCCTTTCCCCTCCTCTCTTTCACCCTCACCCCCTTTTCTCCCCTTATTCAGGAAGTAATATGCAAATTGAAAACAACAACGATCATTAATCATCACAGTCAGACCCACGTTTTTTATTTCGTATTAACTTAATCCATCCTTAAGACACGTTATAACTACAAGCCAAATAATAACACAACCCGATCCATTCTTCCTTTGCACAAAATAAATGGATGAGAAAAAAAAAAAAAAAGATAAGTAAAAACAAATGAAATAAACGATAAAAATGAAATAAATAGATGAAAATCA
>NC_051416.1:3081903-3082178 GCF_015228065.2 Penaeus monodon
AAGTGATATAGAAAATAATAAAACAAAGTATTCGTGTAACTTCGCACCATATAAAATGCAATTAACAGTGCTAATTAAGCCGTACTGTTTTTCTCTCTAATTTAATAAATTAAATTGGTAACACTGATTCGAGAATTTTCCGTCCGCAGTGCTGATAATCATCACACAAAACTACTGCCTTAAAAAAAAGTATAATTCTATACATGATAATAACAAAAAATGGATGACAAAAAAAAAGTGATTCTGAATATAGGTTTTCCTGGTAATAACTAATT
>NC_051416.1:3082224-3082481 GCF_015228065.2 Penaeus monodon
TTTTTTTTAGACGTGGTTTACGGTAACATGATAGCAATACGCATAAAAGGGGTAATAGGGATATCAATAATGATGGTGATTGACACTATAGATGACTGATGTAAATTGATCGTTTAATTTGATCACCTATTAGCAATAGAAAATGCAGCAATTAACTTTTTCAGTTAGAAATTACTAGTATATTTTCGGTATCTAAAGTACCAGGGTCAACATGTTATATTGAAACATTTTTAATTAACGTTGCAAGTTAGTATCAT
>NC_051416.1:3083164-3083302 GCF_015228065.2 Penaeus monodon
CAAAAACAGTACAGAAAATAAACATACCTACAACAGCTATATCACATAAGTAGTAAGAAAAGTATTATTGAGTGGATAGAGGATTTTAAGAAACTCTCCGGATGTTATACGCCGTGTTTCAGTAACTCGGTCTCGTGG
>NC_051416.1:3084163-3084406 GCF_015228065.2 Penaeus monodon
ACTTATCGGTCAAGGAAATGTATACTATTGAAGAAACTGGGTATATATATTTTTTTTACTTCTTATATAGCTCTTCGGGAAACTTAATAATAGGAATGAGGTGCTATGTATTTTTTTTAATCTGGTGGAATAGATGATATAACTATATGTAATGGAACAATTTGTTGACCACTATATCAGATGTCAAATTTAGAAAGCAAACTAAACTAATTAGCAATTCAGGTTATCTAAAATAGAGTAGTT
>NC_051416.1:3084591-3084963 GCF_015228065.2 Penaeus monodon
CACACATACACCCACACACCTTGTATAGATGTGCATAAATTTTGCATTAGGTATTTGCCGATATGGCTGCCATGTTCTTCGAGTGATATGTGATAAAAAAAAACACTCTTTGATAATGTAAAGTGATCCGTAACATGGATCACATACAAAGCATTGACAACACATTATTTCAGTATCATCTTCTCAATATGCGGTTAAAAAGGCAATCTTGGATGAGCTTATTTTCATTTCTAAGAATGTAAACAACCATAAGAACTGATTTTTTTTCCTCATTACCTGTAACACATAAAAAGTAGCTGTCAGTACTGGCGTAAAAAATAATTGCTAATTAAAATTATGAACATGTTTATTAAAGCTAAAGCAGACGAAAAC
>NC_051416.1:3084997-3085364 GCF_015228065.2 Penaeus monodon
AAACGATTTGTTTTATTTTTCGAAATACGAAAAACGCCATCCACATATGACAATATAAGTTTCTCAGAGGGCATTTTCGAGCCTCGCAAAAGACGACCGCACTGAACACTCCTCCTGGTTCGCTTATTCCAGCCGTGAGTCGGACCGTCAGCAGAGCCTTGCTTGATTCATTCGGCTGCTGACAACACACGCTATATATTTTCCCTTGCCCACTCTCCCTTTTTCCAGTCCGGCCCTCTGTCAGTTTCGTCAGTGTCAGTGGCTGTCACAAGTGACAAAACGACTGATTCCCTGGAACCCAATTCTTCTTTCGGAAAATAGAAAAAGAACTTTAAATATTGATTGTAGGGATATATGTCACAGTTTA
>NC_051416.1:3087684-3087981 GCF_015228065.2 Penaeus monodon
TCATTTATTCCCAATGACATTTGCTTCTAGGATTATCTAAGCGTGGTAATGGGCTTTCCAGAGGCCCGTCAGCGGCACGTGAATTAGATCACTGAAAAATCTTTATCTCTCCGTACCTTGTCAAGAGATGAAAAAGCGATATGGCTTCTCTATACTGCAGGTACGTAATAAAGCCAAGGTGACGTGTGTGGTGCAATGTGCAATATTGCCAACACTGGTCTAGTGTCAACATAGGCCAGATTATACACGTTTGTCAACAGTCACACGCATGCAAGGGAATGCCAAAGCTCTCGCCAC
>NC_051416.1:3088258-3088545 GCF_015228065.2 Penaeus monodon
GCACTACAGATACCATAGACTTTTTTCACTGCATACTTCATGGAATTGCCATTGCAGGAGCCCTTAGCTTTATTGTAATAGACAGATCCCTTAAGCTGTGTAAAAACACGAATTATATTTGTCAACGCTTCTATTTACTAAGCTTGTAATAAGTGATTATTACCCATTATGTGTACTGAAGACCCAATTTTTCTTATGCTGTCACTGCTCAAGATGGGTATATTTAACGGTAAATCCCATATGTAAACAAAGAAGACCAATGTTGAATATTCATCGCAAAAGAAATT
>NC_051416.1:3089037-3089307 GCF_015228065.2 Penaeus monodon
GCATTTTCAAACTATACCAAACTTTCTCATTCAAATCCTGGTGTCAATGTAGAAGACCGAGACTGTACGTGACTCTGCGTATTGTAAAGCAAAAACTCATGTCGCGTGACAACATGCAAGTAGTGTTGTTGTCTCCGCTGTACTGAGCATATTTCTGATTTTCTCCTTTGCCCGTTACCAAATTAAATGTGAATTCCTATACCCCCAAAAAGAGAGAGAAAAATTAAGAAAAATGAAAAGAAGAGAAAAGAAAGAAAGAAGAAGAAGAAA
>NC_051416.1:3089406-3089861 GCF_015228065.2 Penaeus monodon
CATTCATGATGCAAATAACCATTTCTCAAAAGATTTTTTTTTCGTCGAAATCTATATCACTTATTATTGATTTGTGAGCTGAACATTTCTACCAACAATAGACATGCTTATTCTTCAAAAAATAAAATCGAGAAAGCCCAGCGTGCATATATATCGTGTAAATCTACAACGAGATATATATATACCTTTTGCCCTAAAAGTATATCAGGTTATTTTGTTTCTTTTGTTGACCGTGGTATCTGGTACATGACCTGAGACGTAGTGTTTATATTTGTGCTTGAAAGACCCTCATATCTATATTCGTTTTTAGCGTTTGCCATTTTCCTCATATCGTGACTCATGTTTGTGCTTAAAGGTCTCTCATAGCTGGATTATTGCTTTATTTTTTACGGCTTTTCGCGTTTTTTTAGATATTAATTTTGTCCTTGAAGATTTTGTGCAGTGAGGGTCTCGTG
>NC_051416.1:3090058-3090771 GCF_015228065.2 Penaeus monodon
TATGCAAGGTTTTCCATATCCTTTTTCATTCTACTGATTCGCCAGCACATTTTCCCTAATAATTCCCATCTCTAAAATTTCGTTCATTCCCCTGATTCGAAACGTCTGAAGCTTCGAGATCCTTCCGATACACTCTCCTCCTGTGAACAATCCTTCAGGTTTGATTTCCTCGGCGTGAAAATCCTTAACGGGATTCGCGACTCGACAGCGGCACAGTGCATCCGTGACCTTTTCCCAGTCTTGTTGACCTCGGATATTTGACATTTGATGCCACTAGCCTCTACGGGGGATCTTCACGTCTCTCTGCCGACCTTTTAACGAACTTTGAATGACCTTTGCCTCTGCCATTCACCCTCCAGACGCGCTTTACCTTAGTAATGAAGACTCTTTACTCGAGACGGGGTTCACTTCTTCTCTAAACTGATGTCAATTATGTGAGTTAGAGGAGGCATGCGGATTGACCTTGTTTAGCAGGTGACCTTTTCTCAACCGCGTATCTCTGAAAGACGACCTTGTTTGACCTCTTCCGACCCTTAAAGGACAGCTTGGAAATTCCGTCTGTTCTTCAAAATTCTCCCGTTTTTCCCTCAAGTTACGACGTCCGTGAAGGAAGTTTGTTGAGTTTAGAGACGCTGGCGTTGGTTATCTTCTTTGTTTACAATGGCTATGGATTTTTAGTTAATTGAATAAGTTGCTCCTCTCCCGACATTGAT
>NC_051416.1:3094638-3094719 GCF_015228065.2 Penaeus monodon
ATGCAAATTATAGAGTTTGTCATTTGGTGCTGACGTTTCTCGTTATGAACTTGGATCTGGACTGAAGACAAAATTCCTGTT
>NC_051416.1:3094994-3095331 GCF_015228065.2 Penaeus monodon
AGATGTCTATATATGAGCAAGTATAGCATTATATTCTTTCTCCTTTTGCTCCCCCCCCCACCCTCCCCCGCCATCTCTCTCATGCAGCATACAAGTAATTTTCTTTCTCTGTCTCCCTCTTCAATTCTCTCTTTCTCTCTTTCATATAAGATTCTGATGCATATCTAACGATTAAATTCATAAAGCATCGGTTATTTTACTACGTTTTTTGCACTCTGGAAGCTCTTGATTTAGATCATTACGAATTCATGAAGTTTAACTGTTTGCATATTCTGGCTTTTAAACATTCATTCGCTCTCTTAAACACTGCATTCGCAATTCTTCCTCATCTGACGGG
>NC_051416.1:3095815-3096713 GCF_015228065.2 Penaeus monodon
TCTAATAGCTGCAGTTAACATAATGACCTTTATCTGTTCACATATAACCTACAGTAAACTTTGACACTTTACATCGTTCTTTCCTTCTACAATATATATTTTTTTCAGCATCATTATATTTCATAGTCTTTACTCATCTTATTATATAATCATCTGTACTCTCTGTTTGCTTTTCGTATATATGCATTTGTTATTTTTTGCATGTGTGTGTTTCTTCACATATTTTTGGTTATATACTGTATTGTGAAGCGTATTTTAAATGTCTGGAAGAAAAAAACATTACGTAATGAAAATGACAGTTCCATATTATTGTTAAAAATACTTGCCTAAACTGATAACATCGATCCATTAATTATAATACGAGTTAAATCTGATTATAGAATAATGGGATTGATACAAGCAATTTAAACAAACAACCACACAAACAAAATATATTCAATCTTTACTAACAGCTTATTTTTTTTTTTCACACAAGCACAAACATTAAGTATTTTAAGTAACTCTTCCTTTTTGCTTCTTTTTCTCACTAGCACAAATAATCAGTATTTTTATTAGGTACTTTTGGTTTATTTTTCACTCTCACATAAACAATTGATATCTTTGCTTGTGTATATATCACAGTGACAAATGGTAAGACCTATTTGTTAACTATATTTTTCCTTGTTTTCACAGTAACAAAATCATATGTATTTGTTAACATTTTTTTGCTTATCTTTCACAACAGCCAAACAATAAATTATTGAACAGCATCGAAGGGCAAAGATACCGACATCATTTCGACCTTTAAAACTGTCCTTAAAATTACGAAGAGTCTTAAGGACACACTGAACACCATCAAAGGAAATTATTTGCAAGACTTTCCTTTCAGTGAATCCTGGCTTCTTTGTTCAGGACTCAC
>NC_051416.1:3096767-3096973 GCF_015228065.2 Penaeus monodon
CATCCTTTTACGATTTCAAGTGTAAATGTTTCTCTGTTGTAAATTGTGACTCGGGGATTCAGCTGGACGAGAAGTAACATGGGGACGTTATGGAGATCTTGGGATGATAAATGGTACTTTGATTCTAGTCTTGTTGAAGGCGGTATGCAGTCATGCCGGGGAATGGAATGTAGTTATCAACACATTAGTGCAAAGGTTGTTTAGGT
>NC_051416.1:3097154-3097700 GCF_015228065.2 Penaeus monodon
TTGGGTTTAGAACATGCAAATTCATCCTTCCTTTGGGAAATTATTGACGCTACACCAAGGCCAGCAAACGCCCAGAAAGACATGTCTCAGTCCGGTTCCTTATTTTAAAATGATACTCCAAAGAGAGTTAATAAACATTTCATCCTTACGAGTCAATGCATCAAGAAGTGTGTTGACCTTCGCCGGAGTGCCGATAGGCTCGGAGGCCGCGGCGATGACCTGAGGCCGAAACACTTTATTTTCCACCCCTGTCATCTCAATAGTTGCTGATCAGAGATAACTCAAACTATCGTAAATGCCAGCCAGCGTCATAAGTAAAACGTCTACACTTAATCCTTAGTGTGTTTTTAGTGCAGGCTTGGTAGTAGAAAGTGAATGACGTTATTCAGCTTAATTTTATATATGGCTTAATAGATGGTTACGTGTATTATCATTTGGTTTGGATTCGTGGTCTCAGCTGCCAAAAAGTTTACACTTAAGTAAACACTCATACTTTAAAAAGGCGATATATGACTAGTCAGCAATTTCGATGAATTTCTAAGGTCG
>NC_051416.1:3098164-3099007 GCF_015228065.2 Penaeus monodon
TATTTTATACACACACTTATACATATCATTAAAATATTGCCGGCGCGTGTGTGTTACCGCATCCAGTTATTTCAAATGAAATCCATGCGACTGAAGTCATTTGTCTACTGGTCATTCACAATTACCTTTCACACGCAGCCGTGATCGTATAGTGGTTAGTACATTGCGTTGTGGCCGCAATAACCCAGGGTTTCAATCCGGTCCGGAAAACCGCTAAAATTTTATCGCAAATTATATATTTGTGTTCCGTCCGTATATCCACTTAGATGTTTCTTTTCAGTCAGTAAATATACTTTGTGGTTTTGTAGTAAAGCTTCATTTTTGGCAAAAGGGAAACATGGGTAATTCGGGAAAGCCCTTCCCCTGTATATTGTGTTATTATGGTCTCACCAGCGACAGCAGTTTTGTTCTATATCCCTAAGTTGTACGAAAAGATAAAGTAATTTTTTTAAACCGAAGACAGAAAAACATCATACCTTAGAAAGATTTATTCTGGGGAAAGTCATATTCATTAACGTAACCTTGTTTTCATTGATTTGTTAATGCTTTAACGGAAGCTCACAAAATTGTAGGGTATCCATTCAGGTCATCGGTAAGATTTCTTAATGAAAAATTAAATCAATACAATTTTAAAATGACTTAGTTTACCCCTAAAATGGTAAAAGTATATGGTAAATAACTTATAAAAGAGAACGAAATTCGGCGATCCAGCCACTGATAACGTAAACTAAACAAAACAAACCTGTATTTTAATTAATCATTGGTAGAACAGACAGTTTATTTATGTTCTTTCTTTAGAAGGGGATAATAAAAAGTTTTATACGAAAACCCACGTTTTAAAAA
>NC_051416.1:3109992-3110201 GCF_015228065.2 Penaeus monodon
CATGTGTTCCGTCATCCAGCGTGGAAATTTAAAAGTCGACTCGCACCCGACTGTCTCTCCCTGCCATTGAACTGCTCATTTGACAAGGTTGCAAAAAGTCACACATGCTCATAAGGGTCTACCACTGCAGGGGGTATAAGTGTCGCCTTTTGGTGAAATTTGACCGGCTGTGTAAAGAATGTAAAATCATCCATGTCTCTTTCTGAGCC
>NC_051416.1:3110738-3110825 GCF_015228065.2 Penaeus monodon
CCCATTCGAAAAGACTCTTCTGTCTGCTTCCCTCTACCTGTAATCAAGCGGCCGTGATCGTATAGTGGTTAGTACATTGCGTTGTGG
>NC_051416.1:3112879-3113612 GCF_015228065.2 Penaeus monodon
CTCGAGATAAAACCCCGTTCTCCCGTGCGAAAGAGTCATTCATCTACAGCGCCTACTACAGGAACATGCAAGTGGCCGTGATCGTATAGTGGTTAGTACATTGCGTTGTGGCCGCAATAACCCAGGTTCGAATCCTGGTCACGGCAAGTCAATCTACAATTTTATCTCGTATAATGCATTTGTGTTAGGTTTTCCACATGAAGATTGTCTACAATCGCAGGTAAACCTGTTTTGTGGTTTGTATGCGGAATTATCATACATTATATGGAACTGTAATAGGACTAATGAACGTGCTATTTAGACTGCATTTTATATTACGATACAAGGTTAATTTCATGTTATTATGGCATTATGAGATACAAGGAACAGCAGTTTTCTTGTCTTTACCAGCGATTTGTAGGAAAAGGTATACTACACATTTCTAGCATTAACACACTTTTACACCACAGCTATTGCCTCTAACGAAATAATTCAATACCTGTCTTAAGTTTAACCTCATATTTATCAGATTACCATGCTTTATCAGTAGTCATATCGTTAAGTTTAAACCGATCAATAGTTCTCTCAAATTTTATATCGGAAAATCAATATCACAATAATAAATTAGTCTAGCCTTCAAACAAAAGATTTTTATTCGTATCTCATGAAAGAAAACGTAAAAGGGAGGTTTATCCACAGATGACACAAACTACACAAAATCAAGTTGAAGCCTTTTTTTTCGAATTCATTTTTG
>NC_051416.1:3114510-3115664 GCF_015228065.2 Penaeus monodon
GCATTCTTTTCTTTTTTAGCCCTAAAATAATGTCATATTTGGGAAATTGAAACACATAAAACCGCCTCTTTTTACTTTTATTTATCACAGGATTCCCTTCTGATTATCCGTAAGATTACAGCAGTCTTTCAAAAGTATAAAAGGCAAGCAATATGTGCTATCTGACAAACGTTTTTCAAAAGTGCATGGTTATTCATTAATCTGTGGTTCTGTACCTTTTCCATGATGTTGCAAGACCTTCTAGATTAATTTCTGTGTGTAAAAAAGTGATAACGGAAGTAATCTTTTATAAGTTTGGTACGATCATATACCCTAAAGGTATGGGATTTTCCATACAAGTAGATATCACCCACCTTTTTAACACGTGCTGTAAGTAACTAGTGGGCTCATTTGCAGTAACGTTAAAAAGTACCTAATAACACACCATTATATATTAATATTTATATAATCTAGCTGATTAAACCATTTGATCTGACTTAAAGCATAAAAATACATATATTTTTGGCATTACATTTCACCATTAACAATTATAGATAGGACAATACCTGTGTCATGTAATAGTCCTGATTGTCATGAAGATTAGCTGCCTCAACCCTACAATATTTTTATTCAAGGAATCATTACTGCAGAACAAAAGCATTATACTTTCCAGTAAACTACAAGAGAAAAAAATTTAACAATGAACTCTCTGATCTACAAAAGGAACCCCTTTTGGTTAATGCTCTCATCCTTTTCCGATCTATTCATGCTATTCTGACAGACTTTAGAATGTGTTCTAAAACGTTTTAGTGTAAGGAAAAGATACAGCAATGATATCCTATGTTCAATATAATAGTCATGGTCATCTTAAAATTACTGAATGAACAGTTTGCAGCTTATCAATACATCAATGTGAAGTGAGAAAATCAATCCTTTCTTAAATAACATGCATTGTATTTCCGTTATCAACAAACATACCTATACAGCACATATACATCTTCTTTTTTATATAACTTGGCATACACTTAATGGTAACAAAATAAATACAGCGATAAAAAATTACAGAGAAAAGAGAGGAATACTTTTGGAGTAGTTTAACAAAAGTGTTATCATTGTCTCCTTTACAATATTGTCAAGTGCTTATCATCCAGATCTTTTTCATTAACAGTTTTTGC
>NC_051416.1:3115894-3116076 GCF_015228065.2 Penaeus monodon
TGCATATCCAAACAATGATGGTGTTTGCCAAACATTGTCTTGTAGCATGTAATGTGCATAATTATAACAGAGATTGGTATCACAAATTACACACACAAATCTGGCCCTCAACCCTTATCTCACTAATGTAACTGCTGAATGACTAATATGACTAAGTTGGACCTTGTTTACTTTCACATGAA
>NC_051416.1:3116238-3117492 GCF_015228065.2 Penaeus monodon
CATGTGAATTCAGACAAGGTAAGCCTTCTCACTTTTCACCGTTGTAAAACACCAATTTCTTCACTTCAATCCAAGGTGCATCGCTTTGCGGAAATACTTCGGGCCTTCCCAGTATCCACTGTAAAAGACAGGAAGAATAAATAAACAGACAAATATCAATATATACAGCTCATATATGCTCAATACTTAATCTACAATACTGTTATATATCTTGGCTAAAGAACAGCTACATTTAACTAAAATTAACTTACTTGAGCAGACCTAACCAGTACATATCTGGCATGAAGTCTTTCTTCAGGTGAAACATGGTGCGTCGTTCCTTTGCCTGATTGATGGGAAAGTTTCGAGAGGATTGCCATCGTAATCAATTCTGCCAGTATGCATTTTGAGTACCCTGAAAAAGAAAGGAAAGAATATAGATACTTTCAAATGTATGTAAAAAATTATTAGGCTATGGGTTAGTACAAAATAATGAGTGTGAACAGAAGTTTCTACTTTTTTTTCTTTCCTTTTTTCAAAATATGCAATTCATAAATCTCTTATAAACCCAATTACATATATCCATTTACTTCTACTTTTAAGAAGGGGTTTCCATGTAGAGTTTCCCTCTCTAATACCATTCATCTCCATTACCTATCTATCATCATAAAGAAATACATAATTTTTTTCTTACTTTCCCATAGGTTGCTTCCTAGCTGTGTCTAGGACTATCAAATGTAATCTTCCAATAATTGTATCATATATCTGAGAAAATATTTATTATCTCACTTTCAGAAAACCAGAGTTCCCGAAGCTAATACGACCACTAAACTAAAAAAAAAATAATAATAATCACTAGTTACTGATTTAGTGTCACTTCGCTTCCTCACCCTCTGCTGGAATGATATTTACTTGCTACCTAATACACGAAAGTAAAACAGTATGTTTAAACAATGAAAAGTATAATAAACGACTGCATGACAATAACTCTGTTATCACAAAAATTCTAGAACAGAATTCTCCTTTCAAATACAAAATATTCTTATGTTAAAAAATTACAATACACACATGAACACATATTTATGACATCCTTATAACCCAGAAATTAAATAGTGTATATTCATGAGAATTCACAGATCTAATAGGCCTTACTGTGACAAGAGGGCATGAGGTGTAGCCATCGTATGAGAATCTGGATTTTTCCCTGCCATGACTGCACTCAAATTTTTACGTAGAACTCCAATTTGTCCAGCTAAAGGCAAGGGGTAAAAGGGG
>NC_051416.1:3117531-3119039 GCF_015228065.2 Penaeus monodon
TAATTCTTGAGCCTCAGCACAAATCTTATATGAATTACATAAAAAATAAGCTATATTTGACTTATTTTAGTTTATTAAATCACTACCGAAAAAACATCTCATATCTCCTGACTTTGCTTATTTTGAAAATAAAAGGAAACCGATAAACAAATAATTCAAATCTTCTGTCTATGTACTTTTGGAGCACGAAAACTACCTCATAACAATCTATATCATGCAGATCATTTATAAACTGAAATTAAACCTCTAAAAAAAC
Source organism: Penaeus monodon (assembly GCF_015228065.2). NCBI lineage: Eukaryota > Metazoa > Arthropoda > Malacostraca > Decapoda > Penaeidae > Penaeus > Penaeus monodon. Next base: position 3,117,788 of record NC_051416.1, read on the forward strand.
ATACCAACAGCAGCTGCAGTTTTTAGACGTTGGAAGATTAGTGCAATCACCAATACCAAACACATTAGGGAAATCGACATGCTGCGTAGTTTCCTTCTTGACGTTGAGGTAGCCGGCTCCAATCCACTAATGCAGTGCACTGGTTCAGCACATCTGGGGTGCTCATTGGGGTGTTACATGAAGCATTTCATACTGGAAGGTAAATTTTTACAAGAAATGTGTATCTAGCACCAACACACTTCTTAGTTATAAACAGAATAATGTACAAGATCATGGAAATGTTACTGAAAGATCTTTAGAACAGCATGTATCATTCAACTAAAACTAACTTCAGTAAAATGAAGAGCTTAATCAATTCAGTATAGCCTACTGTACATTTCTATTTATCATGTTTATTATGACTATTGAATTTTTATTCTAATCAATTCATATATATGAAAAGAAACAATAAAAGAAGCAGAAAAAAGACTTTTTGCTTTGAGAAAGAAATACGTAATCTGTTAACCATAAAACTTCTTTTTTAACAATACATTTTCAAATTCACAGTGAATTTCTCTAAGCAACAATTAAATCAATCCTTCAAAACATTATATTACATAAAACACAAATGATTCCACTATATATTTACCTCAAATGTCTTAAATTCCTCAGGATTGTCAAGATTCTGGAAGACAAGCTTCCCTTGAGTCGGGTTTGACTTCGCCAAATTGTGACGAAGGTTTACTGTCAGGTCTCGTTCCTTCACGACCTGGAGAGAGAGTAGCATTACTGCATTAAAAACACTGCGTCTGTTAATAACAATGTTGTAACATCTTGCAGCTGTGTCAATAACAATGAACACATCCTCAACAGCACAAGTATAATATGTTTGCATTAAAAGAAATTATCATAAAGGTGAAATCAAATATAAGAAACTACCAAAGTTTCTTCAGAGTAGAATTCATAGCACTTGTAAAGTAAAGGACTAGTTGGATATTCATGCTAATGAGAGGAACTTGTGTTTACCGTTATCATAAATTGAAATTGGATTACAAACACATGTCGAACTTGTGCGTATCTCACATATTATTGAATCAAAAAAGAAATACAGATAATGCATACAAGCAACATTACCATCAAAATAAAAGTGATTTTAAGTAATAAAAGTGACGGTAAGTATATCAGGAGGCTTGAATTTATATTTGTATCTACTTAATGAAATACAAAATCTGACAGTGTGAAAATGCAAGTCATAAATACTGCCATATACACT
>NC_051416.1:3119116-3120516 GCF_015228065.2 Penaeus monodon
CATGTCCTTACGATTTCCTGATAAGAAAAATTGACTATCTTTTAAGACCATAAATACAATAAGACATGAAAAAATATAAAGAAATTACAACTACATATTTAGAACTACTTCAAATCTTGGGGAAAAAACATGAGAGCTTTTTACAGTATATAATAATATGTACAAACTTCTACCTCCCAAAGAACTTCAGCGTATTTCTTCACACCAAAGATTACTCCAAAGAGGTGTTGAAAATGATATTAGCCTTGTCTCTTTTGCCATTCTGGAGCAAAAAAGAAAATAGAGAGGTCAGAATATGATAGATTTAACCTTCTGCTGGTTATAGAACAAAAAGAAATGATGTAAATGAGAAGAAGTTGTCTATTTTGCCGATTCATCACTTAAAATTTCAAAAGAGATGTCTGAGGATAATATTAACATAGTGTTAATTTTTTAGTTTCCCAACAGTGCATCTCCCTAATACAATAATAACTAAGTTTGCCAAATAGAAAACATATAACAGAAGTAAATATACTGATCAAGATATTAAAAAAGTCTATAAAGACAAAAAAAAGAAAACAAAAACATCGCCCAACACAAAACTAACCTTGCGCAAGTACTCGTCTGCAATATACATGATCTTCTGCGGGGCTCCTGCACACTTGATAGGAGTGGCTGGGAATGTGAAGATGGCATTGCCTTGCTTGAAGTTCTTAAGACTCTCGAAAGTCTTGTTCACGTAAAGTGGTGAGTAGTTTGAGCCCACGCCAGGTGTCTCGAAGGCCTCTGGCAGACCCTTGATCTGTATGACAAAAGGAAAAAGAGGAATTATGGTATACATTCTCTAATACAAGAAGTGCAAGTTGGGCAAAATTATAACATGGGCATGTGATGTACTATCTTATTTATCTATATCTAGTATAATCCACTGATATCATAAGTATAGGCAATAATAGAAGCTGTTGGATTCATGTGCTCTGATATAAAACTCTTTGCAAGAAAATCTCTGGTCACTTTAGCTACAAACAGCAACTTGTCCGGGGCTCCTTTTGGCTGGCAGGTACTGGGTGAATATTAGTTATCATTTGTCTAAAAATCCTATTACTTACCTTGCTGTAATTCAGCTGCAAGCCAAGAGCAACCACAAGGTATTGGTAATTTATTTCTTGTCCATCGTCAGTCATCACTTTGTTGTTAGCTGGATCGAAGCCAACAACATGCTGCTTTATCCAATCCGCTTTTTTAGGGAGAACCTGTTGGTTGCATGTAACTTGTATTACTATTTTGGTATCAACACAACAGAAATTTGGCAATGCAGAATAGAATGAAAAAATCAGCATTCAGACCTATGAGCAACTTGCTCCTCATAACTTTGTTCAATCTATTATCATTTTAATGTCTGTTTTCAAAATGGCAATAAT
>NC_051416.1:3120674-3121557 GCF_015228065.2 Penaeus monodon
TTTTTTTTGGGGGGGGGATATACATATCTTCATCATCTAAAAATGGCTTTATCACACTGGAAGGCCCCACAGTATTCAATTTTATGGGTGAAGTCTCTCCATTAAAGGAGGGAGCAAGAAAATATAAAAAGTTTTACTGGAAACGCTAGGGGGAGGGATGCAAATCCCTTGATGTTTCCTTGCTGCCGTTTCACCAAAAACCCGAGAGAGAAAAAGCATATTCCAGCGGTATGTAGCTACACTATACACACGAGTACAGACAGACAGATGGACAGTAAAAACAAGAGGTGAAGACCTGAAAATTTTTTTTTAAATATATGTATCAATTTGCTTCCACTAAATCATAAAAAAGAGGCATTTCCAATGAAAAGTAAAAAAAAATATAAAAAACTTATATATTCATCTATCCAATATTTTCAAAATACATACTTGTTTAATGTAAAAAAGTGAATCTACTGCTTTCAAAAGAGTTACTCACAAAATACTACATATAATACTACATAAATACTACAAACGATTTATATAATACTACCGATTCTCACTACCCTATATCAAAACAGCCAAACGGCCAACGAACATACACCAAGTATAAAGTACCGATATACACTTACCTTGCTCTGGGTTTCCCTGAATTCTCCAGTGTCTTCATTCCTCCCCCAACCAGAGTCCACATCGGCTTGGGAGTAGTGCTCTGTTGAAAAAAAAAAATTTATCACTCTGCTCCGATTCTCACCAAGATTAACTTCTTTAGATACTTTGAAGGGTTTTTGATTCAATAGACTTTTCTTAGATGAAAATCTGACTCTGGTGGCTCACTTGTTGAGACTTATTCGAATAGTTTGCAACCAATTTAAATAATATATCTATATCTCATATTTCTGCA
>NC_051416.1:3123804-3124019 GCF_015228065.2 Penaeus monodon
AGCTTACATGTGTTCCGTCATCCAGCGTGGAATTGAAAAGTCGACTCGCACCTGACTGTCTCTTCCCTGCCATTGAACTGCTCATTTGACAAGGTTGCAAAAAGTCACACATGCTCATAAGGGTCTACCACTGCAGGTGGTATAAGTGTCGCCTTTTGGTGAACTTTGACCGGCTGTGTAAAGAATGTAAAAATCATCCATGTCTCTTTCTGAGC
>NC_051416.1:3124552-3124643 GCF_015228065.2 Penaeus monodon
CCTCCCCATTCGAAAAGACTCTTCTGTCTGCTTCCCTCTACCTGTAATCAAGCGGCCGTGATCGTATAGTGGTTAGTACATTGCGTTGTGG
>NC_051416.1:3126668-3127405 GCF_015228065.2 Penaeus monodon
CTCGAGATAAAACCCAGTTCTCCCGTGCGAAAGAGTCATTCATCTACAGCGCCTACTACAGGAACATGCAAGTGGCCGTGATCGTATAGTGGTTAGTACATTGCGTTGTGGCCGCAATAACCCAGGTTCGAATCCTGGTCACGGCAAGTCAATCTACAATTTTATCTCGTATAATGCATTTGTGTTAGGTTTTTCCACATGAAGATTGTCTACAATCGCAGGTAAACCTGTTTTGTGGTTTGTATGCGGAATTATCATACATTATATGGAACTGTAATAGGACTAATGAACGTGCTATTTAGACTGCATTTTATATTACGATACCAAGGTTAATTTCATGTTATTATGGCATTATGAGATAACAAGGAACAGCAGTTTTCTTGTCTTTACCAGCGATTTGTAGGAAAAGGTATACTACACATTTCTAGCATTAACACACTTTTACACCACAGCTATTGCCTCTAACGAAATAATTCAATACCTGTCTTAAGTTAACCTCATATTTATCAGATTACCAATGCTTTATCAGTAGTCATATCGTTAAGTTTAAACCGATCAATAGTTCTCTCAAATTTTATATCGGAAAATCAATATCACAATAATAAATTAGTCTAGCCTTCAAACAAAAAGATTTTTATTCGTATCTCATGAAAGAAAACGTAAAAGGGAGGTTTATCCACAGATGACACAAACTACACAAAATCAAGTTGAAGCCTTTTTTTTCGAATTCATTTTTG
>NC_051416.1:3128309-3129458 GCF_015228065.2 Penaeus monodon
TTTAGCCCTAAAATAATGTCATATTTGGGAAATTGAAACACATAAAACCGCCTCTTTTTACTTTTATTTATCACAGGATTCCCTTCTGATTATCCGTAAGATTACAGCAGTCTTTCAAAAGTATAAAAGGCAAGCAATATGTGCTATCTGACAAACGTTTTTCAAAAGTGCATGGTTATTCATTAATCTGTGGTTCTGTACCTTTTCCATGATGTTGCAAGACCTTCTAGATTAATTTCTGTGTGTAGAAAAAGTGATAACGGAAGTAATCTTTTATATAGTTTGGTACGATCATATACCCGTAAAGGTATGGGATTTTCCATACAAGTAGATATCACCCACCTTTTTAACACGTGCTGTAAGTAACTAGTGGGCTCATTTGCAGTAACGTTAAAAAGTACCTAATAACACACCATTATATATTAATATTTATATAATCTAGCTGATTAAACCATTTGATCTGACTTAAAGCATAAAAATACATATATTTTTGGCATTACATTTCACCATTAACAAATTATAGATAAGACAAATACCCTGTGTCATGTAATAGTCCTGATTGTCAATGAAGATTAGCTGCACTCAACCCTACAAATATTTTTATTCAAGGAATCATTACTGCAGAACAAAAGCATTATACTTTCCAGTAAACTACAAGAGAAAAAAATTTAACAATGAACTCTCTGATCTACAAAAGGAACCCCTTTTGGTTAATGCTCTCATCCTTTTCCGATCTATTCATGCTATTCTGACAGACTTTAGAATGTGTTCTAAAACGTTTTAGTGTAAGGAAAAGATACAGCAATGATATCCTATGTTCAATATAATAGTCATGGTCATCTTAAAATTACTGAATGAACAGTTTGCAGCTTATCAATACATCAATGTGAAGTGAGAAAATCAATCCTTTCTTAAATAACATGCATTGTATTTCCGTTATCAACAAACATACCTATACAGCACATATACATCTTCTTTTTTATATAACTTGGCATACACTTAATGGTAACAAAATAAATACAGCGATAAAAAATTACAGAGAAAAGAGAGGAATACTTTTGGAGTAGTTTAACAAAAGTGTTATCATTGTCTCCTTTACAATATTGTCAAGTGCTTATCATCCAAGATCTTTTTCATTAACAGTTTTGC
>NC_051416.1:3129688-3129872 GCF_015228065.2 Penaeus monodon
TGCATATCCAAACAATGATGGTGTTTGCCAAACATTGTCTTGTAGCATGTAATGTGCATAATTATAACAGAGATTGGTATCACAAATTACCACACACAAATCTGGCCCTCAAACCCTTATCTCACTAATGTAACTGCTGAATGACTAATATGACTAAGTTGGACCTTGTTTACTTTCACATGAA
>NC_051416.1:3130028-3131288 GCF_015228065.2 Penaeus monodon
TCATGTGAATTCAGACAAGGTAAGCCTTCTCACTTTTCACCGTTGTAAAACACCAATTTCTTCACTTCAATCCAAGGTGCATCGCTTTGCGGAAATACTTCGGGCCTTCCCAGTATCCACTGTAAAAGACAGGAAGAATAAATAAACAGACAAATATCAGATATATACAGCTCATATATAGCTCAATACTTAATCTACAAATACTTTATATATCTTGGCTAAAGAACAGCTACATTTAACTAAAATTAACTTACTTGAGCAGACCTAACCAGTACATATCTGGCATGAAGTCTTTCTTCAGGTGAAACATGGTGCGTCGTTCCTTTGCCTGATTGATGGGGAAAGTTTCGAGAGGATTGCCATCGTAATCAAATTCTGCCAGTATGCATTTTGAGTACCCTGAAAAAGAAAGGAAAGAAATATAGATACTTTCAAATGTATGTAAAAAAATTAAGGCTATGGGTTAGTACAAAATAATGAGTGTGAACAGAAGTTTCTACTTTTTTTTTCTTTCCTTTTTTCAAAATATGCAAATTCATAAATCTCTTATAAACCCAATTACATATATCCATTTACTTCTACTTTTAAGAAGGGGTTTCCATGTAGAGTTTCCCTCTCTAATACCATTCATCTCCATTACCTATCTAATCATCATAAAGAAATACATAATTTTTTTCTTACTTTCCCATAGGTTGCTTCCTAGCTGTGTCTAGACTATCAAATGTAATCTTCCAATAATTGTATCATATATCTGAGAAAATATTTATTATCTCACTTTCAGAAAACCAGAGTTCCCGAAGCTAATACGACCACTAAACTAAAAAAAAAATAATAATAATCACTAGTTACTGATTTAGTGTCACTCGCTTCCTCACCCTCTGCTGGAATGATATTTACTTGCTACTAATACACGAAAGTAAAACATTTGTTTAAACAATGAAAAAGTATAATAAACGACTGCATGACAATAACTCTGTTATCACAAAAATTCTAGAACAGAATTCTCCTTTCAAATACAAAATATTCTTATGTTAAAAAATTACAATACACACATGAACACATATTTATGACATCCTTATAACCCAGAAATTAAATAGTGTATATTCATGAGAATTCACAGATCTAATAGGCCTTACCTGTGACAAGAGGGCATGAGGTGTAGCCATCGTAATGAGAATCTGGATTTTTCCCTGCCATGACTGCACTCAAATTTTTACGTAGAACTCCAATTTGTCCAGCTAAGGCAAGGGGTAAAAGGGG
>NC_051416.1:3131327-3132839 GCF_015228065.2 Penaeus monodon
TAATTCTTGAGCCTCAGCACAAATCTTATATGAATTACATAAAAAATAAGCTAATATTTGACTTATTTTAGTTTATTAAATCACTACCGAAAAAACATCTCATATCTCCTGACTTTGCTTATTTTGAAAATAAAAGGAAACCGATAAACAAATAATTCAAATCTTCTGTCTATGGTACTTTTGGAGCACGAAAACTACCTCATAACAATCTATATCATGCAGATCATTTATAAACTGAAAATTAAACCTCTAAAAAACATACCAACAGCAGCTGCAGTTTTAGACGTTGGAAGATTAGTGCAATCACCAATACCAAACACATTAGGGAAATCGACATGCTGCGTAGTTTCCTTCTTGACGTTGAGGTAGCCGGCTCCATCCACTAATGCAGTGCACTGGTTCAGCACATCTGGGGTGCTCATTGGGGGTGTTACATGAAGCATTTCATACTGGAAGGTAAATTTTTACAAGAAATGTGTATCTAGCACCAACACACTTCTTAGTTATAAACAGAATAATGTACAAGATCATGGAAATGTTACTGAAAGATCTTTAGAACAGGCATGTATCATTCAACTAAAACTAACTTCAGTAAAATGAAGAGCTTAATCAATTCAGTATAGCCATACTGTACATTTCTATTTATCATGTTTATTATGACTATTGAATTTTTATTCTAATCAATTCAATATATATGAAAAGAAACAAATAAAAGAAGCAGAAAAAGACTTTTTGCTTTGAGAAAGAAATACGTAATCTGTTAACCATAAAAACTTCTTTTTTAACAATACATTTTCAAATTCACAAGTGAATTTCTCTAAGCAACAATTAAATCAATCCTTCAAAACATTATATTACATAAAACACAAATGATTCACTATATATTTACCTCAAATGTCTTAAATTCCTCAGGATTGTCAAGATTCTGGAAGACAGCTTCCCTTGAGTCGGGTTTGACTTCGACCAAATTGTGACGAAGGTTTACTGTCAGGTCTCGTTCCTTCACGACCTGGAGAGAGAGTAGCATTACTGCATTAAAACACTGCGTCTGTTAATAACAATGTTGTAACATCTTGCAGCTGTGTCAATAAACAATGAACACATCCTCAACAGCACAAAGTATAATATTTTGCATTAAAAGAAAATTATCATAAAGGTGAAATCAAATATAAGAAACTACCAAAGTTTCTTCAGAGTAGAATTCATAGCACTGTAAAGTAAAGGACTAGTTGGATATTCATGCTAATGAGAGGAACTTGTGTTTACCGTTATCATAAATTGAAATTGGATTAAAACACATGTCGAACTTGTGCGTATCTCACATATTATTGAATCAAAAAAGAAATACAGATAATGCATACAAGCAACATTACCATCAAAATAAAAGTGATTTTAAGTAATAAAAGTGACGGTAAGTATATCAGGAGGCTTGAATTTATATTTGTATCTACTTAATGAAATACAAAATCTGACAGTGTGAAAATGCAAGTCATAAATACTGCCATATACACT
>NC_051416.1:3132916-3133460 GCF_015228065.2 Penaeus monodon
CATGTCCTTACGATTTCCTGATAAGAAAAATTGACTATCTTTTAAGACCATAAATACAATAAGACATGAAAAAATATAAAGAAATTACAACTACATATTTAGAACTACTTCAAATCTTGGGGAAAAAACATGAGAGCTTTTTACAGTATATAATAATATGTACAAACTTCTTACCTCCCAAAGAACTTCAGCGTATTTCTTCACACCAAAGATTACTCCCAAAGAGGTGTTGAAAATGATATTAGCCTTGTCTCTTTTGCCATTCTGGAGCAAAAAAAGAAAATAGAGAGGTCAGAATATGATAGATGTTAACCTTCTGCTGGTTATAGAACAAAAAGAAATGATGTAAATGAGGAAGAAGTTGTCTATTTTGCCGATTCATCACTTAAAATTTCAAAAGAGATGTCTGAGGATAATATTAACATAGTGTTAATTTTTTAGTTTCCCAACAGTGCATCTCCCTAATACAATAATAACTAAGTTTGCCAAATAGAAAACATATAACAGAAGTAAATATACTGATCAAGATATTAAAAAAGTCTAT
>NC_051416.1:3133508-3134323 GCF_015228065.2 Penaeus monodon
CCTTGCGCAAGTACTCGTCTGCAATATACATGATCTTCTGCGGGGCTCCTGCACACTTGATAGGAGTGGCTGGGAATGTGAAGATGGCATTGCCTTGCTTGAAGTTCTTAAGACTCTCGAAAGTCTTGTTCACGTAAAGTGGTGAGTAGTTTGAGCCCACGCCAGGTGTCTCGAAGGCCTCTGGCAGACCCTTGATCTGTATGACAAAAGGAAAAAGAGGAATTATGGTATACATTCTCTAATACAAGAAGTGCAAGTTGGGCAAAATTATAACATGGGCATGTGATGTACTATCTTATTTATCTATATCTAGTATAATCCACTGATATCATAAGTATAGGCAATAATAGAAGCTGTTGGATTCATGTGCTCTGATATAAAACTCTTTGCAAGAAAATCTCTGGTCACTTTAGCTACAAACAGCAACTTGTCCGGGGCTCCTTTTGGCTGGCAGGTACTGGGTGAATATTAGTTATCATTTGTCTAAAAATCCTATTACTTACCTTGCTGTAATTCAGCTGCAAGCCAAGAGCAACCACAAGGTATTGGTAATTTATTTCTTGTCCATCGTCAGTCATCACTTTGTTGTTAGCTGGATCGAAGCCAACAACATGCTGCTTTATCCAATCCGCTTTTTTAGGGAGAACCTGTTGGTTGCATGTAACTTGTATTACTATTTTGGTATCAACACAACAGAAATTTGGCAATGCAGAATAGAATGAAAAAATCAGCATTCAGACCTATGAGCAACTTGCTCCTCATAACTTTGTTCAATCTATTATCATTTTAATGTCTGTTTTCAAAATGGCAATAAT
>NC_051416.1:3134472-3135386 GCF_015228065.2 Penaeus monodon
TTTTTTTTTGGGGGGGGGGGATATACATATCTTACATCATCTAAAAATGAGCTTTATCACACTGAGAAGGCCCCACAGTATTCAATTTTATGGGGGTGAAGTCTCTCCATTAAAGGAGGGAGCAAGAAAATATAGAAAGTTTTACTGGAAACGCTAGTGGGAGGGATGCAAATGCTTGATGTTTCCTTGCTGCCGTTTCACCATAAACGAGAGAGAAAAAGCATATTCCAGCGGTATGTAGAGCTACACTATACACACGAGTACAGACAGACAGATGGACAGGTAAGAACAGAGAGGTGAAGACCTGAAATTTTTATTTAAAATATATGTGATCAATTAGCTTCCACTAAATCATAAAAATGAGGCATTTCCAATGAGAAAAGTAAAAAAAAATATATAAAAACTTATATATTCATCTATCCAATATTTTCAAAATACATAAGCTTGTTTAATGTAAGAAAGTGAATCTACTGCTTTCAAAAGAGTTACTCACAAAATACTACATATAATACTACATAATACTACACGATTTATATAATACTACACGATTCTCACTACGCCATATATCAAAACAGCCAAACGGCCAACGAACATACACACAAGTATAAAGTACCGATATACACTTACCTTGCTCATGGGTTTCCCTGAATTCTCCAGTGTCTTCATTCCTCCCCCAACCAGAGTCCACATCGGCTGGTAGTAGTGCATCTGTTGAAAAAAAAAAAATTATATCACTCTGCTCCGATTCTCACCAAGATTAACTTCTATTAGATACGTTTGAAGGGTATTGATTCAATAGACTTTTCTTAGATGAATATCTGACTCTGGTGGCTCACTTGTTGAGACTTATTCGAATAGTTGCAACCAAATTTAAGTAATATATCATATATCTCAATATTTCTGCAAATTATATC
>NC_051416.1:3135624-3135951 GCF_015228065.2 Penaeus monodon
ACTCACATCCGCTGGTTCTATCACTGCCACTTTGCCTTTGCCGAGCTTAGAGGAAAATTTTGCCGCTGCAGCGCATCCTCCCGCCCCTCCCCCTACCACCACTAGCTCATAGCTGCAAAGAGATTTAAAACGAATTCATTCAATAATTCCTTTCAGTCTATATATATGTTAGTCTTTTTGAATTTTAATAGAGCATGGATGAAAAATCATGACCAGATAAATTTGTATAAGCAATAATATGGTCGACACATTACTTAAAGATAATACAAATTGTAATTAATCTAAAAAATTCTTTATCAATTGCACTGAAAGAATACTTGTACTGTG
>NC_051416.1:3136014-3136214 GCF_015228065.2 Penaeus monodon
AGGGTGAGGAAAAGAATAACAATATATATCTTTGCTGTTTTCGATTATAATTTTTTTTTTTTTACTGCCTACTTCCTAGTACATAGCTGATAACACTTCAGGAAATGAATGTCTGACTCTCTTATCTTGCATTGTGGATTTCCCACACTAATATTAAAAAGACTGATATGTTCAACTACCAAAAAAAAAAAAAAAGATTT
>NC_051416.1:3136365-3137050 GCF_015228065.2 Penaeus monodon
CAGACTAAATTATATGCACCTCTTGTTTCTAACAGATGCCGTTGAAAGAGCAGCTGTTTGCTGCACTAGCCAAGTGCTGCGAACTGCTAAGGCCCCACTTCTTGACAACATCATGGCAATTATCCTGTAAAACATATGAAATATTGTAACATAAAGTAATAAACAACACATATAATAAGATATCTGTTTAAGCAATATCTTTCTAAATGATAGGATTTCCTACACTGACCAAGAGCTCAATAAACTTCGTTAAATCTTATAATTCATTATCACATCATCATCTTAACCCTATCATAATATTGATTCTCTCTCTCTAACATAATCTTATCTCTGTGCCCCATTTAGACTGATAAGCTAACTCTGAGATGCCAAAGGGAGGTTGGTTACAAAGGCACAGTATTTCCAGCACAATATTTCTGGGCAATTCCAGGTAACGAATGTGCAACATACAAGTTGCTACACATTGTGCTCTCTGTATTACATATCACTGTAAAGACATACAAATGTTTCCTATACCCTGGTGTTGTTAAAACTGAGTCTTGAAAAGGGTTCTTATCTAATCTCAGACACACTTATCTCAGGTGCATCTTTTTTCCCCCTTGTATACATGATTCATCAATGGCATTATAAAATGAAAATCTAAAAAAAAAAAAAGTATGACGGTTTTATGTACATGCATATATGT
>NC_051416.1:3137804-3138172 GCF_015228065.2 Penaeus monodon
CATTCGGTCAGATTTTGTATCTTGCATTTCTGAACATCGAGTTGCCATTAACCAGATTTTTTCTCTTTTTTTATACCTCGCATAATACGAGAAAACACAACGCATTCACATGTCAGATAGTGATAAAATGCAGTCCACACACCAAACTGACACCTCTATGCAGGTATACAAATCAATGACGATAAAGTGAAACCTACATGCAGGTATACAAATCAATGATTAACATGAAACCCATTTCGGAACATATAATTTACATATATATTTTTTAAAATCGTCTCATGAAGGTTATATAGCAAGACATGTCAATACCACACAATATAATAATTGTACAATTATCCTTAACGAGACGCTGTCAATCTTTGAGGTCT
>NC_051416.1:3138207-3138618 GCF_015228065.2 Penaeus monodon
CTCCTTGACCCTGGCCTCTAGATAACTGCTCTAGGCCAACGTAAATATTTGAAAACCGGTTATATCCAGTTCTGCACGTAGTTCCGTGAAAACTTGTTTAAAACAAACCAAAATAATAGCAATAACTTGCAATGCTTTCAATCTGCACGTTTCTTTCAATCTCCCAGTACTTGCATACTGCATCACCGATACCAATTCGCATTAATACAACAACAATAAACAATTTCAACTCGATGTATACACACCCACAACACTAAGAAACACAACCTTCAAACAAATCACCTGCAATAAAACAATAAACCACGTAATCATGCACACCCGGGAGACTTATGTATGTGTGGTGTCGGCGAGGGGTGGGGACCGACTGCCCTGAGGAACGTACGTCAGGCAGCATCGCCCTTCAGACCCACG
>NC_051416.1:3138798-3139988 GCF_015228065.2 Penaeus monodon
AAATATGTATATAGACACGTGGAAGGGTGTTTGTATGGATGTCTCCGATTGTAATGTACGATTATGTATGAGTAGGTATTGTACTAAGTGTTGGGAAGAGTATAAAGGAAAATTCAGTATATCGAAATGTGGTTTTAAATGTCTAGGGGCTTCATTTTAAGAGGGATATGTTTGATAGACACTTCCGTACAGGGAAAGAGTAACAGGAATCTGTTCCAGGCTCTTATTTTTTGACATAAATGAAATGTAATGCGTTTTTATATACATATATCTCGGGGTGGTAAGGGCAGTGTGTAAGCTAATATGAAGACTGTGTAAGATAATATGTTATATACAAATAAAACAAATTGCACGCGAATTTGCAACAACGTGCAACCCGGGCAATGAAACTGACGCTTCTCCATTTTCACTTTGCAGAGTCGCACGTCGCTCTCTACGCTGACCTTCCCCAATGCCACTGTATCACGTACTTCTTCAATTCTCGTTTAAAATAAATGCAGGATACGGTACATATAATAACATCACATACCTTGGCAGTGAATGGAATTAGGTACATCATAATAATATTGAACATGCATGGTAACTTAACGTATAGTGTCCGTTGCTCGGGGGTATCCTCAGCAAGGTCTATATAAGTACCTGTATAGACCTTGGTCCCAAGAACCTATAATAATACCATATAATATATCCGAGAGCTCTAGGATGAGTGGAAGTCCTTCAGGAACCAGAGATGACAAGGGCTGTTAGAAGTCCTCGGTAAGGACGAAGAGAGAGAGGTCGATAACGCAGCGTGGCGCCATGCGGTGTGTTTGAGACAGGTAATTTGCGAAAAATTTCATTACGAACTAATCCACTAGCAAGAACCAACTGTATTACAGCCATTAAAAATGTAAATATGTAAAATTTACATTTTCAGAGACTCGCGGTGAGTGAAATGGCACTTAAAACGGTATTCTATTTCGGACTTATAAAACCACGAGATATCGCCAGATTGGGTGATACCCACTTCTGTTAAGGAGAACGTGTATGCTTGCCAGGAAGGGTACATAAGCATCGCAAACTGTATATTTTGGTCTGCATTGATTAACCCAGGATGGCCTATGACGCATGCCACCGTACAATCCTGCCTTATCAGTGAGGTCAAAAGTGTCCAAAGGCAGCAACGTGAGAGTATGCACGCTCAAAAGATC